>NC_137135.1:25155159-25643920 GCF_949319135.1 Squalius cephalus
CTCAGTATTGATCAGAATTGCATTATGGAGGTCACAGCCACTATTACAGCTTTTATAGCTTTATAAACTTTCTAAAAAAGATATGAGAATTGCTTTTTTCAAGCTTTTCAAATAGGCTACAAAGTTGTCGTGCTGTTTTTCTTATCAAAAGAGAAAATACCTTTAAAGACTCTTAAATACTGTAATTTTCCATTAAACTTTATAGCATGTTGCTGGAAATAATAACAAAAAGTAATAACTTTTAAAATAACTTTTAGTAAATGGGTCAATCTGACTCTGAAACCTAGTCCTGGTGTTCCAACTTCAAAGCTATTAAAAATATACGATGCATGCTCACGTGTGACTGCACATGAATAGAATTCTATACTACAGTAAATCAAATTAAATAACTGTAATGTAAAACCTCTCGTCTTATTGCTTTATTTAAAAAACACCACTACCTTCATGGTGTGTGACCACAGATTACCATGAGTAAAACTACATTTTTCAGGATATAAAGCAAATTAAAATGTGCAATGTTTACCAAGGACTCACATCAAAGGGCACAGCTTTTGTCTTAATTTGACAGTAAAATGGATGAATATGATGCCATTATGAACATATTCTGGTGGTTAATGGACTGGTAAATGCTGGCAAGCACAGAGCATCTTAATAAACCCATTTGTCAGAGAACACCAATGAGGGTCCTTTATAGTTTCCAAGGCCACGTCTCTGAGTGCTGTGTTAAAGGAACGTTTCAGGTTCAATACAAGCTAAGTTCAATCGACAGCATTCAATGCACGATAGCAATTACCACGGGAAAATACTTTTGACTGGTCCCTTTTTTTTAAAAGACAAAATCCACTGTTACAGTGCACTCAAAAAAATAAATAATTACCTGTACTTCATTTAATTAAAGAAAGTTTTAAATGCAATTTAAAGTTTAATCATTTTAATTAAATCAGTTTATTTGGGTCAACACAGTTAAGTTGGATTAGGTCAAATAAAATTTACTGTAATATGTCTAACCTAACTTTATTATATTTGTCAAACTACATTTTCTTATGTTGGTCCCACTTAATTTAATAATGTTTCTCTTTCAAACAATACTCACTGTTGTCAGGTAGGCTTGCTGCGATAGTCGGTGTTAACGATGATACACGGTGTTCAGCCACACACCGAAAATTACACTGTAATTTTGATTATTTTATAGTAGTAAAAATCATTTTGTTTAGTAATACAACTGACACTACAATTAGCCTAAACTCTGAATGCGTCTATTCAATTCAGCATGAGCCGAACTACATACTGTCTATCCCTACCAATAACAGCAAAAGTGTTCAGCCAAACAAATTTTTTAAAGTACAACATTTTTTTTCAATTATTTTTTACTGGTATTTCAGGTTAGTCATTGCATTAATTAATGTTGACATACAGAACCTTTTAGTAATGCGTTACCAACGAGTGTATGTAAAAGCACATATTGTATATTAATATAAAATGCAAGGGATCTGTCTGCATTCGTACAGGTGACATGTTAGTAGCTGACTGCAATCCTTAAGTCAGTCATCCTCTTTCCTGCTTGGTTGTCAAAGTATTCCCAGATAAAACTCAAATTATCCCAGACACGCATCACCGAAACAAGTAAAGCAATTCAAGTAGATGTGACGCATGAAACCTCCCTAAGAAAAGAGGGAAAGCAGCCTGTGAGCACATACAGATCTTTCTCAATGATGAAACAAGATTCACACCCTTAAGCTTCATAAAGGTACAAGCGATGACAACATGCTTTGATGACAACAAAGCACGATTTGTCAACAAGAGAGTATCACAAGAGCTTAGCATGACACTTCACAAAACACATCTCCCCCCAAAGGAGTGATGGAGCTTCAGCCTTGCCTGGAACCACACACAACGCACGCCTCCTGCTGTGGAAAAACGCATAAGCTAAAAGTCAAAGCACGTGCACCAACAAATCTATGTCTGTGGAGAAAGAAAAACCCAAACACACAGAAATCTGCTCTGTTTTGTGAGCAAGACTTAGACTCTGCAGTCAGACTTCATCCTGGTCTATCAGCCTCAGCCGGCTCACCCACAGACCACCCACAGTGTGTTTACTGACCGTCTGGATGCATATACCACATAAAACATGCAGAGAACTGGCTGAAATCCACAGTTCTCATCTGACTGGCTGGTGCTATGCAGGGGTGCATCATTCTGCCTAGAAACAAATTATGTTTATAAGGTACCGAGTTTATACGAGTGGTTTTCAGAAAGAATAAATAACTGGATTTGTTTACCAGGATAGTGGAACCAAATCTTCAAAAAGCTGTGCTTGAGAAACATGGTAGCGAGTCGAATAGATTCTACTTAATTTTGGTCATGACTTGTCTTGAAAAACGACAATTTGACATCGTTGTAGAAGTCTCACTGCAGGACTGCGAGTCAAATCTTCTGACACAGCCAGAAGGTAAAACTTGATGGGCTGTCAGAAAACATGTAAAACTATCAAAGACTTTTTCTCCAGCCTAGGATCAGAGGAATCTTTTAGGATTTGCAAAATTTGTCCAAATCGTTGATAAAATCGATAAAATCTACTCTCAATAGCGTAGCAATGTATGAAGCACAGCTCACACAGAAGTCACTTTCAAACGAAGCAGCTTTCTGTTCATCGAATTTGGATGACCAACATGAACATGAGCCAAATCTGCAAAGGGAACTTTTTTGCCATCCCACAAAACTCCGGAATGCACAAATTCTTACTGAAATTAAAGCATAAGAGAAGAATCTGATTATACCAACGTGGATGTTTGCACAAGCTCTGCAATTCGACACTCTAGTAAAGGCACGTCACGTTTATTTATATAGCACTTTATACAATAAATTGCTTAAAACCAAGCAGCTTTACTGTATTAAACATGATAAAACAATGAATGTCAGTGTCTCATTTCATCAGAAGTACAACTTCATTTTGTACCATAAAGCAGCTCTCCAGTAGCCTGGGAAAACCCAGACAACTTCCGGCAAATTTAGATGTGCTCTGCAAGTAGTCTGGCAAAGAGCTTATTCAAGCCCATTTCTAATCCGTCGAAACTGCGGCACCAATCAGAAACGTTGGGGCGGGCTTTACACGATGACGATCGCTCTGATTGGTTTTAGGTCTATCCAATTGCGCCCAGAGGCATTTAAGCGACGTCCGTTGGTGAAGCCACCAACTTTTAAATGCATTATTATATTCAAATTGCAAACACATGAGGACAGTCTCCATGAAAGACCCACTGGCAGATGAACATGCTAATACATTTCTCTCCGAAATGGTAGGAAGTTAAATTAGATTTAATAACTAATTTAATTTTAACTGTGACAAGATGATTGACAGGGAAGTTTACATGACAGGATGCATGCGACAGATCCGTCCGATAAAGATGATGAAGTAGTATGTCCCAAAGCTTGCCTACTTTTTTGCTACACATTCAAAAGTAAATACCTTTTCTTCACAAAAAGAGTACATACTTTTATGGCGTAGTGTAACTTAGGTGAATTGGGACGCAGCATATAGCTTTACACAATGACGATCGCTCTGATTGGTTTTAGGTCTATCCAATTGCGCCCAGAGGCATTTGAGCGACGTCTGTTGGTGACGCCCCTTTGGAAATGAGTTATTAAATGAAGCTTTGCCAGACCATAATTCAGTTACTACTGAGAATGGTCTGGTTTTAACCAGGCTAGCTCTCCAGTGTGTTCATGTTTTAACTCACGGACGTCTGACCTCGACCGAATGAACAGGAGAAATGAACTGGAAAAGATTTCCACGTGAAAGAAGGTGGAGCCTCCGCGCACAACTACCCATTATGTACTCGCAATGGGCCAATGGTAGTAAAAAAGGCGTTTACCAGCCATAGCGAACTTTTCCAGAAAGTTCACTTTGGCAAGCTGTTTCGAACTCCCAAAATGGACTACAAAAGTAGTTCGTTTTGAACTGATTTTGTTCTAAATGATGTCACATCAGTTCGTTCTTCGATTTCGCTTGAAGTATATTGGGGCTTTAAATGTAACCGCATGTTTAATATCTTCTACAGAACACAAAAGATGATATTATAAAGAATATAGATATTTTTTACTTGGTTTTGTCGATTCAATGAAAGTCATTGGGGTCCACAAAAAAATGTGGCTACCTGCTGACGAAAAGCCTATTAGTTGGTGGCAAAAATCGTCTCAAATATACAAAAATATGTATATCCACATATTGCGCAGCTGACAAAGACATACTTGGCCATTCCTGGCACATCGGTCAGAGATGAGCGTGTGTTTTCATCAGCTGGAGACATTGTCAACAAAAAACGCTCAGCACTCGCTGCAGATCAAGTTGACCGTCTGGTGTTTTTGACGAACAATATGTAGATGTGTAGTGAGTAGAAGTGGAGTGTTTCTGAATGGAAGTTTGCTATTTTGTGTTCATGGAGTACATTATGCTGTCTGTTGAAGTGTGTTTTCTCAGTTTATTGATGCCCTTACACAGTTTTCTGCACTTTTGTTACCTAATTTTCTTTGCATGCACATTAAGGAAATTATATTTTATTTAAGAACAATTGTTTGAAGTTAATGCACTTTAAAATGTGAATGTAATTTCATTTCAATAAAAGATGCGTGCTTGATTTGGTTTATATTTGCTTATTGCACTCGCTTGCGCCCTCTTGCTGGCATAGAAGACAATACAGCACTTTTTCCCTTTAACATTTGTAACACTATGTAAAAAGTGAATTTTGCATAATAGGTCCCCATTAAAATACTAATACGCAGCTTTTAGAGGTAAATATAAGGTACAAAAGTGTACCTAGTGACAAACTATACCAATTTTTCTTACAGTAGAAGACAAAATCTAATTCTATATTAAAAAAGGGCCAGTGAGTTCATGAAGGCCAGCAGGAAGCAGTTAGAGATAGCAAGTTGTGGTGTGATGTCAGGTTTAATTAGCCAACAGGGCCTGAGGACTCATTACTCACCGAGCAGAGGATAGGAGACTCAGAGGGAGAGCTGTTTACCACACATCCTCCTCTCTGGTTCCTGTGCATCACCACAGGGTCTTGATAAAGGGCACACAAAACCACCAACGACCCCCTTTAGAAATATGTCAACCATTTCAAAACATAACAGGAACAATTATGTGCATCTACTGTTGGGTATGAGCAAGTCAAACACAGGTCAGCGATGTTTGGAATCATGCGTCTAATGGGGAGAGAGAGAGAGAGAGAGAGAGAGAGAGAGGGAGAGAGAGAGAGAGAGAGAGAGAGAGAGAGAGAGAGAGAGAGAGAGAGAGAGAGAGAGAGAGAGAGAGAGAGAGAGAGATGGGTTTCACTCACTTCTTTTCATCCTATCACCCTTCACATATTCCAAAGCCTAAGCTCTTATTAGTCTGATATCGAACAGACCGTGGTTTTAGAACTGACATGTTTGCTTGACAGCGTTCGATCGATACCGTTTCCCTTGATATGTGTGATCACTGACGTTGCAATTACAGAGCCCCTTCAGTGATCCAGATGTGGTTCTTTTGACATAAATCATTCAGGATTTCGCTGGTGTGAGACCACAGTCCGTTTCGGATTGATTAACAGGATAAATTATATAAGCAGTATAATGTTGCCCAAATACACAGGACGCATTAAAGTCTAGTCTTTAATGTCCCTGATGTGAAGCATACTGTGAATACAACATTAAAACTAATGGTTACAATTTAAAAGAACTGCTTTCTATTTTAATATATTTTCCAATGTAATTTATTCCTGTCGTGGCACAACTGAATTTTCAGCATCATTATTCCCATCTTCAGCAGTGTCACATGAACCTGCAGCTCAGTTATTGTTTACTTTGTTGGGGGAGGGAAAAAAGGATAAAAAAATTTAACTTAATACTTTTCTTCAGCAAAGATGCTTTGATCAAAAGTGACAGTAAGGACATTTATAATGTTACAAAAGATTTCTATATATATAAAAAAAAAAGAAAAAGAAACGCTGTTATTTAGAACTTTATATTTATCAAAGAACACTAAAAAAAATTATAATGGTTTCCAAAAATAAAATATTAGGGAGCAAAAACTTTTTTTCGGCATTGATAATAACCATTCATAATAATTTAGCATCAATATTAATGATATTATTTTATTACTATATTATATTATATTATATTATATTATATTATATTATATTATATTATATAACATAGTATGATACAATATTATATATAATAAATAAATTGAACAGCAAATCAGCATATTAGTAGCCTGGGTTTTCCCATGCTGCCTTGCGCGCAGCGCGATTTTATTCACGCTGCTAGGCAGTCTGGACACCATGGACCAGATTTTCCCCTCAAAAAGGTGATTTTATACAGTTACATTGTTGAAATCCCATAATTTTGGAACGGCCATTCACAAACATACCACGACTTCTTTTCTTTTTATGAGCGACAAAGATACTGTCTACTGATATTAACGTTAATCACTTTGCCTTCTCAGGCAACAACGTTCAATGGCAATTTAGCCTACTTCATAACTTAAAATAAAAAAATTGGTTAAAAATTGGTTAAGCTTACGCGTCTCTGTTTGTTCACGAGGACATTGCTGGTCTTGTTATAATGCTTTGTTTTTGTTCTGTTCTGCGCCACAAAACATTTCCCTCCCCTTTTTTGGTAATGTGACAAATGTCGAAGGGTGAGCGGTTGATAAAATACATTTTTGAACTCATTCAAAATGCTAAACAAATTAAATGTTAACAATTTTAAAAATGAAAGCTTTTGATTTATAACGTTGTGTTGTGTGTTAAAGGTACACTGTGCACCCTCTAGCGGTTAAAACAACAGCGTGCTTTTGCGGAATAACACTGTTTTGGTTGTGCTTCGGTTCTGAGTGACTGCGGATGAATAGGTTCTTTCTCATAACTAAAAAAAAAAAAATTCATACTGCTCATAAACCATTCAAACCTAGGCTTAAGGGATATAACAAGTTTAAATGGAAGGATATTAAGCAGGGTAGCGGTAGGCCTACTTGGTAGAAAATAAATTCCAGCGCAGCTATAATAATCCATAATGAAATGACCTTTCGCAATAGTTAAGATAATGCTTTACAATGGACTCTGTTAGAGAGCAACATATCTGTTCAATAAAATACCTTACTCACCTGCTGAGTAATTAAAAGACCATCTCCACGTCGCCTTAACATTTCCCCTATCTTTGAAAAGCCAAGCCAATGATTCTCGTTTTATTACGAGCTCTTTGTGTTCTCTTTTTGCCAGCAGAGTCTCACACACACACCATACACTCGTCAAAGTATTCGCTCGGAGGCGGAGCAACTTTTCTCTATTTAAGGATATGACGGGAGAGTGACGTATGTACGAAATTTCCTGCAAAAACTATCTGGCTAGATCTTTAAAGGCATACAATGTTTTCCATAGTGAATCAGGGTAAGATGTTTTGGAAGAAGGATTGAAGATGTATTTATTAAATGTTTTGTTAATATTGAAAAAGAAAAAGAAAGGTACATCATGTACCTATCAAGAAGATTTGACACCTTATATGCACTGCATAAATCATTTTTGCACCCCTTTTCACAATATTACTGTTTTTACTGTACTTCCATGGTAAGCATAAGAGACTTCTTACAAAAACATTACAAAATCTTAATTATGATCAATAGTGTGTATATGTGACCCTGGACCACAAAACCAGTCTTATGGGTAATTTTTTTTAAATTGAGATTTATACATCATCTGAAGGCTGAATACATAATCTTTCCATTGATGTATGGTTTGTTAGGATAGGGCAATATTTGGCCGAGATACAATTATTTGAAAATCTGGAATCTGAGGGTGCAGAAAAATCGAAATATGAGAAAATCGCCTTTAAAGTTGTCCATTTCTATTTGCGATAGTGCTGCATCGATTCACAAAAATAAATGTTTTATATATTTAAGGTGGGAAATTTACAAAATATCTTCATGGAACATGATTTTTACTTAATATCCTAATGATTTTTGGCATAAAAGAAAAATCTATAATTTTGACCCATACAATGTTTTGTTGGCTATTGCCACAAATATACCCGTGCTAATGACTGGTTTTGTGATCCAGGATCACATATGTGAAACAATAATTGGAGAATCTCACAGCAGCCATAAACACCCATTTGTTAACAAAGCAGGAATCCATTTCATCCAATTCAATCAAATTTTGGATTGGATAAAATGTATTTTCAGACCGAGTCAGACAATAGTAGGGTAAAATGATAAACCATGTCTGGAAGCTATGGATTGTGTTTAATTACGCTTAGCTTGGGGCATATTGGTTATTTCAAAGTCTTTGTGTTGGTTTGATTATTAGAATGCACCTGTTCATTAGTCACATATACCTCCATATTAATCAGCACTCTCAAAGATAATAAAGGCCATCCATGCATACTAATTGAAACATAAAATGATAAATTGAATTGATTTTTGACAATATCGCCAGATGCATCAAAGCAGAATAAATGAAGGTAAAAGGCATTTGAGGTAAATTATTATAATTTGGTTAGCATCCTTTATTTATTCAACTGAACGCATTTAACTGATCCTTCCTCAATGTGTTGCTAAATTAAATGATATGTCAACGAAAACTTACTTCATTTTAAACCTAAGATCGCCTCAAAGCAGATTCAACGAAAAGCCCAAAGCCGGTCCTCTGAGTCTAACACTCCATTATTGATATGATTCAGAGCCTCCTGTGAGCTGGTCTTTGGAGGATGTTCCAAGTCTCTAAATCTCTTCCTCTTTCAATGCTGTCGGCCCTGACGGCTCAATCCCTCTGGCGCACACCTGGCTAGTTACAAAGACTTGCCTAAAATCACCCATATTTGTCCTCTAGAGTCAAACAGCAACAGTGCATGCACATACACTAAGAAAGCTGTGTTGGCTTATTCAAATCTACATCTGGTCTACATTTGAGTGTAACATGAAACATACTCTCAAGTTTATAGAGTATTAACGTAAGAATACTTCTTAGTATACAACTGATGGCCTGTATTTGGGAGATAACTTTTATGTTGAGGCTCCATCAAAAACTGACATGATGGGAGCAGAGGGAATGTGGTACAGGAACAAGCCAGGCTTTCTAACATCAAAAAATACCTGCTGTGAACAAACATTGAGGTATTATTGAAGGCAGTGCTTTTTCAACAACGTTTCTGCCATCCATTACAGCTTTAGCAACAGACGCCCCAGTGTCAATCCTCCAATAAAACCAACTCCAATGGGGAAACATATCATTTATGAGGGTCATTTGCATTTAAATTCAGATCAAGAATTGAGGATGTCAAGCTGGAAGGCCATGAAACAGAAAATGAAGCTTCAATAAACTGGGAAAACTGTTACACACAAAATCAGATGATGATCAGATCTGCTTGAAGAGGCAAGGCGATAATAACAGATGAGAAACTAATGGATATTGAACTTACTAAAATACTAGAATAATTGGGACTTGATTATCTTGGAGAGCCTCTCTATATCCAGGTTTATTGTGCCGACAGTTGGAATAAGAACAATGACACGGACTGTCAATAGTGTTACAGAGAATCGTGAAGATGATGTTTGCCAAGGATTGGTTAATGAATTCTCTCCTCATAAATATTCATTTAGTACAATTACCAACTGCTTCTGAATCTAATTAACCCCTTAAGCCCTGAAGGCATTTTTAGAGTTGTTTTTTCTGAGTGATATACACAAAAGAAATGACTCATCATAACTCCAAACCTATAGCAAGGAGAGTCCAAAGGTAGGTATCGTCTGATAGAAAATGTTTTAAATTTGTAGAAAAAAAAAAATCATTACATTTGAACATTCTCATCCTGAGAAACTGCTGATAAAAGACAAAAAAAAAAAAAATTATTATAATTTCTACATATCTTTCTTATTTGACATGCTCAGGAAGGAAATAAGGTAGGAGGACCATTATTTTTTGGTGAAGTTCCCCTGCATCTGGATTTGAATCTGAATTTTGTGGTGTCAAAATTATCTGAATTTAGTTTCTTCACGTACAAAAACTCACTCAAAACAATTATGCTGGTTGTATTCTACTCCATGATTCTACTCTGTGAGACCTTTCAAATGACATAAAACATGCTATCTGAGCTGTATCATGTTTTGACATATTACAGTACATAGTACAAAAAAGGTATTTCATTCGTTCTGAATTTTCATTTTATTTTATCAGCAAAGAACTCAGCACTACTACTTAGGAGTTAATCAAATTGCCTACATTGCATGCATCACATAGCATGCACTGTAAAGTGGGTCCTGAGGACCACAATGGAAATAAGCCTATGGCTTTTTTGTGTATTTTATCCTCGACAGTTTCTTTTAAAGATGTGTATGAATTGGTCTTTTTGGGCTTGATTGTACTTGTTTTAAATTCTATTGTCAAATAAATCAAATCAAATCAAAAAAAGTTCAAATGACACCTATTTTGTGTTGATCAAGGCAGTAGTTTTGAAAAATATATTTTTTTTTTTCATAGCTAGGTGGCGTCCGCAGGCGGTACACTCTGTTTTAGAGGGACATCTCAGCACTCTGTAAGAGTTGATAAAATGGTTAGATGCATTAAAACATTTCTGAGTTTTTTAAGCTTTCAAATTATACCTATTTTGTGTTATCCCATTCAGTGGTTGCTTAGTCATTTGATTAAGAATTTTTTTGCATGGGTGAAAAACTTCACCTCAGGTTTAAGGGATAATAACATCAAGGATGGTTTAATAGAAAGAACTGATAACTATTCCAGTCCTAGAAGACCAGATTTTATCAGCTGACCAAATAATCAAATCATTCAATCATTTTGCAGCCAGTACATTGAATAGTCAAACTATGACTAAGTTTAAGTCTGAAAAATGACTTTCATACAATCTGGACTACTGGTTATTCAAAGTCAAATGCAAGACAATAATTTCCAGAAGAAATGTCATAGTGAACAAATTTGCCAACAGCTCAAATATTGTGCCAGTTTTAACAAGATTACAGCGAGAGGATTATACAACTATGAAGCTTTCTTAAATCTGACACCCCTGTCACAGATGTGAAGCCTAAGCAGTGATCGGCTTCATAAAAATGGCATTTATGTCACTGCTATATATTAAACGGGCTATAAAAAGAAATACGCAATGTGAACGAACATTAAAGGAGATCAAATGTGCATAGACACTTTTTGCCTGTAGCGACTCAGCAGTAAAACCTGGTTAGCACAAGTAACTTAATACTGTTTAATTGAATCATGTCAAGGACAAAAGCATCCTAACACTACATTAGATACACTTCGCTTGCTCCGCTAAAATTGATGTTTTAGCCTTTCATAGAGGACATTACAAATCAGTGTTTGCACTCTAGAGGGAAAATACATCTCATATAGCAACACAAGATTATGCCTTGCGTAGTTTTTTGCCAGGTTAACATTCATTCGCCTTTCTGTGACTCATCACATTCCTCATCAAAACAGATCAGGAGAGGGAGAGAGAGAGAGCGAGCACTCAGAGGAGATCAGCTCTATAAATAAAAAGGATAAGGCATGATTAGCATATACTTCCTGCCCCCTTACTTATGCCAGTGTCTCAGCAGACAGGAGGCAGCAGATTGTTTCAAATCTCCGGCCTCTCCAGAGCGCCACAGGCTGTGGCAAACACAGACCGCCTCTTCACGTTATTAGCGCTGTGACCTCCAGAGTGTTAGATCAGGTATTGGGTGCAAAACTAGTGGGGAAGAGGAAGGCTTTGTCACGTGGTGTTGAGGTGTCTGGTTTTAAACCGTCCTCAATCGTACGTGGACATTCAAAAAGGTCAAAGCCAATCCAACAAAAAAGGTCATGCTTTGACATAATCACACAGCCGAATCATTTGGATCTGGTCTGTTGAACAGCTTGCAGACAGTTTAGAATTGAAAACTTTAGGTTAGATGAGGGAGAAGGTCAACATCATGCCCTGGTAGATACAAAAAGTTTAACAAGAACGCCATCTGGAAAGATAATCTCGTGATTTCGCATATATATTAGCCACAAGAATACATTTGTGTGATCACTGTTTCCATAGGAACATAACGTTTAACAGCCATCAGGACACTCAAAATGAAGCAACAGACAAGAATCAGGATCAACAACCAGAAAATGATGCGAGAGAAGATAAGGAGGATAGAAACAGATTATAACAATTGTTAGCAGATAAAACTAAGCGTCCCTTAATCTGATGCCTTTCAGATGTAAGAATAAATTGAAAGAATATGCTGGATAAATAACTTTAAAAAAAATAAAAAAAATAAAAATAATAAAATAATAAGTAATAAAATAAAAATTATAACTTTATTATTGCTGTTATTGTTGATATTTATTATTATTACTTTTATTTAAATTCAGTTCTTCTACATCATTTTCAGTGATATACTGTCAAAAACTTCAGTGTGAGTCCAACTGAAATTCCACCTGCAGCTATAATTCATTCTCTTTAGTACCGCAGTACAGTGATGACATTTTATATAATAAAACATGGAGGTGCAATTTGAACAGTGTTTTAAGTATCACAGCTCTCTTGGGAGATGGCAAGCAAACGGACTCAATTAATAACCCAACAATAACAAAGACAAAAACAGATGCTGTAGGCAAAATGAAAATATTCTGCCCTCACTTTTTTGTAATGGTAGCCTAATACATGGTAATTCTTGTAATAAAGATCAAATGCTCTAATGAGTCACCGCTTAATTAAAACTTAGAATGAATGCATGATTATACTTAGTTATGCAAAGCGATACTTGCCTTCAAATGCGGTCAAACTGCCAGGTTTAAAGGGATAGTTCCCCAAAAATTTAAATTGTTATTAATTACTCAACATCATGTCGTTCCAAACCCGAAAGACTTTCATTCATCTTCGGAACACAAATGAAGATCTTTTTGATGAAATCTGAGAGCTTTCTGTCCCTCCATTGACAGCTACGCAACTGACACTTTGACGCTTCATGCTTTTATTCACATTCTGTATACATTGATCAGCGAACACAAACAGAAGCTCAACCATACATGCCTTAAAGCACGAGAACAAACCTCATTGGTTCTTGCAGAAGCTCAAACGTGCTGCGTAACACATGAAAATGAACCTCATTGGTTCTCACGCGGCAAGCGAACATGCTTTAGCTTCCGATTACCACAACTGATGTGAGCGCTGATGAATGTTTATATGTGAGTAAAAGCTTAATTTAAATCTGTTCATTATATATAAAGCAATCGTGTCTCTTCAGAAGATTTGGACAAAACGGCTCAACTCAGTTTACGATCTCTTTAAGAACTTTTTGAAGCGTCAAAGTGGTAGTTGTGTATAGACTCAATGGAGGGACAGAAAGCTCTTAGATTTCATTAAAAATATCTTGTGTTCTAAAGAAGATTGAAAGTATTACGGGTTTGCAACGACATGAGGGTGAGTAAATTATGACAATTTACATTTTTGGATGAACTATCCCTTTAAGAAGCTGGCAGGCAAGTTGCTCTGAACAGGTTTCGTATATGCTAATTAGAGAAGAATAACTTCACGCCTGTAGAGGTCTGTCTGTCCTCCAAATCAAAGAATGAACAACATCTTGATAGGAAATGATCTGAAACCATTCACCTTTAATGAATGCCGCCCCTCTCCTCCCATTCCAGCCGAGAAACTATGCAATGTAATGACACATGCCACTAATGAAGAACATTTTACAATGCAGACTCCAAATAAAATCAGACAGAATTAATTACAGTGAGGCGGACTGACCTTTTCAGCTTGATAAATCATAAAGCGGCATTAGGCCTGTAGACATACTAGAATACCTGGCTTTGATAAACAATATCCTCCCTCCTGTATTGATCCAAGAAAAACACTGCACAGATATTATCAAACTGAGTTCTGACTGAAAGCGACTGTCTATCCCAGGTATCTAAAGTATTTTCTTTCTGGACCCATCACATATTTCATCATTTAGGCTATCGGTTCCTCCAATTGCATTCCATCATTCCAACTTGAGCCCAAACTATCTTTTTTGGGGGGAAAACGGATCCCATAGCTTTAAAAAATAATCTTTTAACACTATTTCTAAAGCAGCTGCATGTTCTTTATACCTCTTCATTATGAATTCCCATTTTGATTGGTACATTTCAATCACAAACCTATTCACAGAACTTATGATTGACTGGAGTGGGAAAGAGATTGAGTCCTTGACAGTTGCCAAAGAAAGTTTTTACCAATCCTGAAGGAAAATGAAGCTCAAATCTTTCAAAACCATTCTTTGATTTGACATTTAAATGCCAGCTACACAGAGAAGTATGTTATTGCCTGCTTGATATTAATATGATTTTATGACTTCTTAAGGCGTCAGTTAATAGAATATCTATATGTTCTTGTTACCACAAACACACAAATACATGTACGCACTGCTGAGTGACAAGCCTGTACCAAAAGCAATTACATTTATTTCTTTTTCCTACCAGAATCTAGAGGTAAAAAAGCTCCAATAAATCTTTTTTAACACACCTGTGCACAAGGCTCCTTGACCTGAATACAAAGCAAATACAAGGCAATTCACAACTGCTGATGACTATAATTAGCACGCACTGGCTTACACGATACTTGGACTGATCATTTCAAAACATTCACACCCATTTAAATGGGTACAGAAACCACCATAAAGACCACTGTGTTAGCTACTGTGCTTCCACGGAAAAAAAAAACATGTAGAGACGGTCAAACATAGAAATTTGCTAAATGCCTTGGGCCATTAAGACAAATTAAAAGCAATGCACTGCAGTGGTCCGCTCTAATGCACTAATGTTATTGATTGCAAGTCATGGTTCCAGTTTGAGTCTCAGTCCGTAACAATATCTCGCACTAGAGTAAGAGAGGAGAGTGCTGCAATATTTGAAAAAACAGCTCTAAAAGCCCATCCAAATGCTGGTCTAATGCGGTTTTCTCAACCACTGATGCATAATTGGATGTTTGTGGTAATATAAAAGTAGGTCTGTGTATAGAAGGTGATGAACTCATCAGAAAGCCAAAAAAACTTTGGCTGCATCTCTTTCTAAATCAGTAGACAATTTTGGGGGCTATCAAGGGTTCACTATATACGATGCGGTTATCTGCAACGTGATTATAATATGAGGTTGAGGATTAAAACATAGCTGGTATTAGGGGTTGCACAGACTAGTCGACATTAACCCTCTGCCATGAGCTTTAAGATTGACGTCGACTAGTTGCTGGTCATGGCCTAAACAGGGCGCAACAGGATAAGAAATCTCTAAAGAGAGTTAGTTTACATGTAGTTAGAAAGTTACTTTTAGTATAAAATGTCTGTTGGGGAACCATCAAATTAAAGTGTTAGCAGATATAAATAGACAGTCTACTAATTCCCTAATGACTGCTAGTTGACATGTACTTGCAAATTAAAGAGAGATAGTTGATGTAGTTGCAAATTTACTTTACTTTATAGTTAGTAGAATGTCTAAAATGGACTATCAAAATTAAGCGTAAACATATAGTTTAAGTGTAAATATATAAATATAAGACGGAAAAACTAATTAGAAATGTTGCCTTGACAATTAACTGATATAAAATATGTACTAAAATTACTAAAACGTAATGACTGTGTGGATGAAAATGGTTCTCTCTCATCTGGTTCTTTCTCATAATTAAAAAAGAGAGAGATTGGATTATCCTTCAGCTCATAAAACATTCACTATTAGGCTAAGAGATCTACTAAGAGATATAACCAGTTTGTATGGAAAGGATCTCAAGCTGACTAAGTGAAGTTATTACTGTATCTATACCCATTAATAGACAATACGCCCTTTCAGTACAGCGCTACAACAATCCATAATAAAATGACCCTTCATAGTAGACAATGCTTTCCATGGAACTCTGTTAGAGAGCTACATGGCAATTTATTTGTTCAAGAAAATACCTTACTCGCCAGCTATAATACTTTATAATTAAAAAGCTATCTCCTCGTTGCTTTTACAACATTTCAAATACCTCAGTTCTCGCCGTCTCTGAAAAGCCAAGCCAACGGTGATTCTCGTTTTATTACGAGCTCTGTCGCGTTCTCTTTTTGACAGCAGACTCTCCTCTGTTCGCCGTTTTATTAAAACAGGTTATTCCCCCGAGGTTTGAGATGCCACTCCCACACCATACACACGTCAAAGTAGCCGGAGCAATGTTTCTCTATTTATGGATATGATAATAAACGCACGAGCGAGTGACGCATCTACGCAATTTCCTACGAAAACCATCTCCTGTCTAAAATATAAACACTTATAATAGGCTTACTGTAGTGAATCAGGGTAAGACAAAAACAAGTTTTGGAAGAAGAATTGATGATGTATTGACTTATTTAAACTTTGTTAATTTTGAAAAAAAAAAAAAAAAGTTACATAGCAAAAGTAATTGTGAGCTGCCAATAAGACAATGGAACATGGCCAAGTCCCTGGAGAGTGAACTTAACTAGAGAGAAAATATAGTCAGATTGTTGTACAACTGCAGACCAAAGAAGGTCTACTTATGACATTTTAAAATCAAATGTAACTGAACAATTAAGTGTTCTTAACAGTCAAAACACAACAGCCAACAACACCTGAGTCAACATCTTCGCTGTGTATAGTCACCATTATTACTATCTGTTCCATATTCAATCTGTCCTTTGTCAGTCTTAAAAAAAAAGGAGAAACTATAAATATTTATTCAAGGAGGTTACACTGCATTCTCCTCTAATCTCCCACAGCATGTCAGACAAAACAGGAGAGCAAAGGTACATTCATCAATGCACCTGTGGATGACAGGAATGAAGAAATAGTGTTGTTTCTCACTCAGCCACAGAAGCGTCAGGCTGATAGACCTTTCTGGATGCCTGATATCTTTTCAGCGCACACATCTGTAATACTGAGACAGTGGTGTCTCACTCTATAAACAAGAGGGCGGATAAAAGAGAAAGAGTGACCAGGATTCAAGTGCAGTCACCAGATCGAACACTTACTCACCCTTTATTCAACTTTGTCCTTAAAGGACTGAGTTCACTAAAGTTCTCTGGTACATTTAAAGGGAAAAACAAGACTTTGTTCTCAAGGGGTATCAGAATATTAGATTTTTCTGGAAGTAGTATATTTAGTCTTAAAGGGGCACATTTGTCTTTGTTTACTCACTATTAAGTCTTTTTAAACCAGTACAACAACATTTCTTTTGTGGAACTTCAAAAAAGATGTTTAGTTGAATGTCCGACCTGCTCTCTTCCAGACAATGAAAGTGAATGGGGAGCAGGAGCTTTCAACCTTCAAAAAGTCAAATTAAAATGAAAACAAATTAAAGTGATCCATATTCCTTGTGCACTATATTTCAAATATTCAGAAACCTTTCAAGAGCTTTGTGTGAAAAGCTCACCTCGAAAAATCTTGTTTGTCAGCTGTGGTCACCATTCTCTTTCATGTTATGGAAATGAGCAGCATGGACATTGTGCATAAGTAACTCCATTTGGATTCCTCATTCCTCAAAGATTTTCATTTGAATTTTTCTGAAGACAAGGCAAAATGGTCTTTCAAACTTTTACTAAAACTTCTTAGTAAACTTTTAGACATAATGGTGTCGACTTGTTTTGTTCCCGGGTGCAAGGATTCAAAGAGTAAACGTTTAGCGGGATTGAATTATTTTGGTTTCCACTGAAGGATCCAGCACGTTGTTAGCAAAGAATCGTAAACATGGAGAAAATATAGAGGTGGAAAATCTGAAAAACCTCAGTGTTCGTATTTACCATTTGAAACTGGATGACAATGAACATAGTGTTTTAGGCCAAACGGAAGAAGAAAGAAGGAAACTGCCGTTTTATCAGTTTCACCCAACCCCCTGAAGCAAAACAACGTCGCATATAGTATATCTTAAGTCTTTGGTACAGGTAAGAAAGCTGTTGACAGTGTTCCGTTTTTACCATAATGCTGCTAGTATACAACATACGATACAATTTTCAGTGATAACCCCACTCTTACAATAACTGTTTTGTTAATAAACCCCTGTCTGTCCGTGGGCAAGGATACAAAAAGCATAAGTATAATCTGTAGTTTTCACATAAGATCTGGAGCTGTCAACAGTTTTGCAGATAAATATACTTGCATTTCTCAGTCCAGGTAACACGGAGAACGAGTTAACTCTTCCGACATTGTAACCATACAAAGTGGGTTGAAAATTGGTGAAGTTACAACTTAAAATGACTTTATAAGTAGTAGTATTACTAAAGACTTTTTCATTGTTACACAAGATTTCTATATTAATTAAATCCTGTTCTTTTAAACTTTCAAAAACATTAAGTAACACAACTGTTTTAAGAAGAATTTTTTTAAGCTCCAAATCAGTATAAGAATGATTTCTAAAGGGATAAAGTGACACTGAAGACTGGAGTAATGATGCTGAAAATTCAGCTTTTCCATCACAAGAATAAATTACATTTTAAAATATATTCCAGTAGAAAAACTTTATTTTAAATTGTAATAATGTTTCGCAATACTACTGTTTTACTGTATTTTTGATCAAATAAAATGCAGCTTTATTGACCATTAAAAAATTAGAGCAATAAGAGCAATCTTACCAAACGGTTACACAAACCTTTGAACAGTATACATTTTTATAGTACTTACACAAATTCAATAAAAGGAATTTAAAATAAATAGTTAATTAGCAGAGGCTTTTATCCAAAGTGAATTGCAGAAGTCTCATAGGAGGTACGATGGGAATAACTCATGACTTGCACTCTGTGGGGATCGATTCAGAAGACTTATGGTCACCAGCCTAGGGCTTTACCTACTACACCACCCCCACAAAAGGGGGTTTATTATTTAATTTATTTTACATCACTTTCTCTCTCCCCATCCAATAAACAAACATACACACACACAAACATTTTATATCACCACCTAAAATAACAGAGAACAGGCTTTCACAGGCATCACCTTTGCGGTTTTAGCATTCTGCAACTTGTGATGTAGTACTTTGTGTCCCCTTATCAATCCATATTAAGGCCGTCTTCTGAGTTTCAGTCTAAAGTAGTTTTCGGGGGCCCTGCGCATGAGGCCATGCGGTACAAGGCAGTAAATAAAACACATAAATGTGCCACAGCAGACAACCAGCAGACACCAGCCCTTTCAATGTTAATAGGAGAGCATTGGTTACCAGAGTTTAAATAATGGCCTCCTGCTTCTATCTCTTGGGTCAGGTACGCTAGGTGGCTGGATTTATTGAGTTAGCAAATTGCTTTTCTATCCTCATTCTTTGCGCCTCTTTCTGTCTGGTCATCCTTTCTTTTAACACAGCACGAGGATGATGGTGGATGATGGGGGGGTGATTGGCCTGTTTTTTTTCACTTCCAGAGAACAGGACATGTCTCAAGGCCAGGGGAAAGCACGGAAAGGTGCTCATCAAAGGCGCGACTCTGCTGACACGTACAATTACCAAACCGTTTCTCACAGGACTAAAATGCTTTATTCCAGCATGGTTGGAGATGAGGCACCGCTGATGCTGCTGCCAGTCAAGAGTGATTGTGATGACCGAGGATGACTCTGCTTTTCAACTTCCACAACTCAGAGCCATATTTGCCATATCCCTTGACTACTGGGTCATATATAATATATTCTATCACAACTTTCCACAACTAAGGCAATCAGAGTTCATGTGATTGCAGGCGAAAATTTCAAATTTCAAAAGCCAGACAGGAGGAAAACAAGAATACCAATTTATATAACCAACATTACATGCTCTGTACCTGTAGAACTCGCAAGACTAGAAGAAGCTAGACAGATGTGTTTATCACAGTATTGGCAAGGCACTGTATTGATATTCATCATCAATAATCAAATTCTAGTTTGATCCCAAAACTGATTCTTAACAATATTTTCTGCCATGCAAGCATTGGCATTCCCTTCATGAAAAGCAAATCTAGTTTATTTAAAACATATATGCCATCATATATACATATCTTAGTCAGTGCCATTGTTTTGTCTCAAGTAAACACCAGTGAGGCACATTTATAAAAGCTACTTAAATGTCTTAATTTAACTAAGGTCTATGCCTGGCTTAATCTAAGCCATTTAATTATGATACAGTATCAGCAGAACCAGCCCGTTCTCATCCCAAGGCGTCATATACTGACGCTTTTGACATTTCGTCTACATCGAATGCACATGGCACCCTTTAGCGTCAATATGAGACGCAGATAGATATGGGCCAGAAGGCGCCTCCTATCGGTCTAACCCTAACCCTACCCCAGACCTAAACCTACCCATAACCGAACAAAGCTCTGTGCGTCTCATATTGACGCTAAAGGGTGCCATGTGCGTTCGATGTAGACAAAATGTCAAAAGCGTCAGTATATGATGCCCTAGGATGAGAATGCGTTGGCAGAACCTTCAAAGCAAACTTTGAATAGTTCATAACTATTTTTTCTTTAGCCGAATCTGTTGCCATAACTCCTGACATTTTTAGATCCCTCCTCTAAGTGAGGCAAAACAAAAAAAACAAGGTAAACTTCCCCTGATACTTCTTTGTGTACAAGCCACCGTCTGAGCAAATAAATAATGTAGTCCAAAAGTACATGCTGATGATGTGCGTAGGGAAAACAAATCACTAAGAAAATGAGTTACAATTCAGAGGTAGAGGCACACACTGCACCAATAAATGTTCTTGTCAAAACACATTTCAAAACGTGTCATCAGACTACACTTGCTGTTTGTCACATACACAATGACGACTTCAAGAGAGGGAATGGACATGCATGATCTGGGGAAAAAGAGAGGGTTGTGACAAAGGAATACATTTTGAATGATTGATAAATGCATTTTCAGATTACACAGAATGATTGAACATTCATGGTTCCCACAGACTGAGACAAAATAATTGCAGTTTTGAACAGTTCATGATTACTGCACTAGTATTTTCAGAATCTTTTATAGAGATTGCTGGGGAGCATTTACAAGTCAGGTGACACTCTTTTGAATTACAGTTTCAAACATTATTTTTATTTTATTATGATTTTATTATGACTTTTCCATGCCTTTGAACATATTTTCAGGTTTGCCATGACTATGGAACATTAAAAAAAATGGTGACAGCAAGGGAAGAGGATGAACATGCATGATTTGGAAAGGATCTAAGTGGAAGAGGGTTGTGTGACAGTGGCATAAACTGAATGACTCGTGAATAAAGTGGATGAGCTGATGACTCAGGTCAGGCGGATGACTCTTGATCATTTCAGCAGTAGGCCTAGCCTACTGTAGGCTATAGTATTAAGATCGGGTACACATTTATATTACTTTTCCTCTTTTTGTGGCTGTTCAGCATGAACCAGCTCCAAAGGCTGACGGCATTTCAAAGAACATCAAAGCACGAGTCACAATAGCGCTTTTAAAGAAGCTTCAACCTCGGATTGCACTACACAACATTGAAAATTGATGAACGTGATTCGGGGACAAATGTCAAAACCCGCACACATTTCATTTTCATAATGAGAAGTTAGACGCTATGTAGGCATGTCTGTCTGGAAGAGAAGAGAGGAGGGAAATTTGAGTTCGAGTAATTACAAAGTAAAAGAAAAATCAAAGAAATACAGTCAGAAACATTTTCAGTGGCCGTGCTCAAAAGAAAACGTATAAAGTGAACGGTGTTCTTAGAACCGAGAAGGAATGATTCTATGAACCGGTTCTTTTAGTGAAATTAAAAACATACTGTTATGCGATTTCTAATAGAATTAGGCTAATCTGAGACAGTAGGCCTATCTTTTTGTAGTTTGATGAAATCAATATGAGGCGTTTTTCTTGGTTAGCTACTGAATAAAAACAGTAAATTAAAATAATATCACGTTTCCTGCATTAGTAACACTGAATCTGCAGCTGAAACAAAACAACATTATTTGTGGAGTCGGTTCTTTTGGTGAATCAAAATCAAATAGCGTGCTGTGTCTAGTCCGATTCTCGAATGTCCAGGCTCGTTTTAGTGAATCAAAAACACTTCTAAATCAGTCGGAGCGGTTAGTGAATTAATCTGACTCATTTACAGAAACAAAATTACTTAAATCAAAAATATTTAACTCGAACCGCTGAAATTAACGATCACATAGCATAGCTGCCAACCGACAGCAAAGGGCAGTGAATGCAATTAGGAATTACATTTCTTCCTCAAAAGTAGGCTACTAAAAGAACGGATGAAACAGGAATACATTTCAAAACCAGAACGTAGTCTATAACGTTAACTTCCCGGTTACAGGCTATCATTTACTTAAATCAGCTCATAAAGTCACTGGCAGATGAATGTCAAATAATTTAAGCATCACTTGCAAGATATTTTTTCTTAGACCATCGGAAAATATAAACCACAAGGTCTACAACACTGGACATGTCAACCGGTAAAACAAGAAAGATTAAAGATTGACAGTTAACAGCAGGCCTTTACACGATATAGGAGTTGGCATTAATAATAATTAGCATAATGCACATCACTAGAATAATTTATCGCGCGTCTCTAAATTTAAACTAAACGCTTTACGGTTCCAACAATCAACACGCTTGTGTAGTACGGCAAATAGTGTCTTACCTTTTCTTTTGAAAGGCGAGAAACAGCGAAAGTAAAGCACTTCAGATTTCCATTTTACACGGACGCTCAGATAAAAAGAGGAAAGCTGCGGGATGAGAGTGGAGAAGTGATGAACAGGCAGTCGGCGGTGAGCAAATAATCTCATACATGAACAAGGACATCAGCCGAGCAAGGGAGATATCGCGTAGTTTTGCGCTCGTGGAATTCATCGTTTGAAGTTCTGCACCTGCCTCAATTCATGATAACGCATCAGCTGTAATCCCGGAGGAGTGCGCATATTCTTCATTCACTCCAGATGAAGTTTGCTGGACGGCATCGTGACGAGCTGTCGCTGAAAATAGCACGGTCGAGAGAAGCGACACATCGTCGCGAGGAATCTCCAGAGCCCGTCATAAACACGGAGATGTGTCACGCAGAGTTGAAGGCGCTCGCATTTATGAGACGGGCTGTAAAACGTAAAGCCGTAGAGCTTTGCTCACACTGCCTTGATGCTGAGATTTTCTAGGATGCACTTGGACCAAGTTACCTAAGCTTACAGTGTTCCTGTGGAAAACAATGGTCTTTATTGAATTTTAAAGGAGCAGTCTTTAGAGCGAGAAGCATAATGTATATCCTTTGCATTCAAACCACAAAGTCCAGTTTGAGGTTTTTGAACAAATTCTACATTTTTACAATTTAGGTCATCAAATGGTGCAAATATGTGTAATCATCTTGAAATCATCAGTACAATCAGGCTTTTTAAATGTTAAAAACAGACTTGTGTGATTTACTCTGAAAATAATAACTTTGAGTCAAATATCATACAAAAGCGCAATCATTACAAGTTAACAGGCCTCCAAACAAGTCCTGTTTCAAGTCCAGTGGATCCTGTCAAATGCCTGCAACACACAATGCTACATCTGAGAGCAAAGGATCAATTTTAATGTGAGACCGGTCAACGATACATAGCCGCATATGGTTTATAGGAATAATAAACAAGACTTTTCATCAATCTTTGACATCAGTTTTAAATCGCTATAAATAATGAGAATTGTATTCTAGATGGCAGTTAAAACACTCATAATCATGTTTTTTTTTCTTCAAATATTAAGGTTCATCACAATGTTTTAGTTCAGTTTTCTGTGCACAAATGATAAAAATGCAAAAAAAAAAAAAGCTAAAAATATACACAACAGTAGAAAATACTAGAAAGTAACAAAATGGCTTGTAATGTACATTTAGTATTTACAATGATGCAAGTGGTTCCTTTCTGCCCTCTTAAGGAGGATGATTATAAAATATATACATGTTTTATGAATCCCCTGACTCCTGGATTTTCGAGGGCTGCCTGTCATCTTGACAGCTGGAGCCGTAGCCAGTGTTGGTCTGAATAAAGTTGTTGAGGCCATCAAAACCTTGATTAAAGAGAAACTCCATATACCAGTTCCAGTACTTCCCGGTCTGCAAACATGAAAAGAACAGTTACTGTGTATGACTGAGCTCAAGCATGCTCTCGTGTTGATCAGAAATAAAATCGATGAGAGTCAAACATCAGAAAGGTTTTCATTAAAAAGATGATGATATAACATTAGTACCTTTATGGAACCAAGATCCACATCCTTCCTCTCCGGCCAACACTGATAAAGAGAGCATAAATATTCATCGTTCTCCCTCTGCTTTAAATCTCAGTAGTACACTGCTGAATGTTGCAGTCGGACCAAAAAAGGTACTTGTATTATTAAAGATGATGAAAACTCCAGTCTCACACAGCTTCCGTGAATAATAAAATGTGATTCTGTATTAATGGATCCTCTATAAAAGATACATTAATACCTCATTTGTCTCTTTGTCCAATCTTAAAGTTATTAGTGAAAAGAGGAGGCTGCCCTGTCCCCAGTAGTGACACAAGGCTTTACACTTGATGTAATATAATCATCTAATTAGCTTGCGCAGCTGAGTCCCATTCCTTCTCTCCAAATGAGATGACAGTCAAGCATCACTGTACTATTACGAGCTCTTGTGCTATTAAATGGCACTAGTGTGAGAATGTCTCACTCACCCTCTGATGAAATTCGATGGCATAGCTGAAAAGTGCCGGGTGGTGGATGAGGTCGAAACGGCACCAGGGTTCTGCTACTTTGCTCAGAGCAATTAGATCCTTGTCCATCTCAAGGTCTGGACCAGGGATGTCCCACCAGGAATTCCACATGGAGTTCACCATGGCTTGAAGGTTACGATTAAACTCCTTGTATGTGTTTCTGCTAATGTGGAAGGTTTGCTGTAATGTAAGAAAACATTAAAAATGAAACTAAATTATGTCAAGACTTGTCAGACATAAGTGTTTGTTGGTAAAATAGCATCTGGTGCCACTAAGGGGATCTTCATGATATACACAGTGAGACAAGAACCACCTTGTGAGTGAATAAAAACCTTCACCCATATATTTTAAATGACATAAAATTGCAATGCTGTGATCAAATTATTTGGCCATTTTATTCTCTGTAATGCCAGTGCCATGTTCATATTTTGAGGCTTCTTTGTCTCACTGGGATTCAATCATGAAAACTCCTTTCATTCCCAGCAGGTAAGGTGAGGATTACAGCAATAAATTGTAAATTCTTAAAAGCACAGCTTAAAGATCTTCCTAATTGGCCTATTATGAGTAAATTATTCAGACACAAAACCTCCAGCAAACACAATTGGCTTTTCATGAATTTGCTGTGTTCGTTTTATGACACAGTATCCCCTCATTACCTCTCTCTGCTGCTCTTGTTTCTTAGCCAAGGTCAGATTCTTCCGGTATCTGAGAAAATAATAAAACAACAGGATTTTATTAATAAAATTATCATATTATACATAATTAATCATGTTAATAAAATGAGAGACCATTCAGGTTCAGTAGTTTGGGGTCAAATAATTAATAATTCAGCAAGGATGCATACAATTGATCAAAATTGATAGTAAAAGACAATTACATTGTTAAATTATTTCTAAATTATAAATGCTGTTCTTTTGAACTTTCAATGCATCAAAAAAAAAAATATCACAACGGTTTTCAGAAATGATAATAATAGGCTAAATGTTTCTTGAGCATCAAATCATCATATTAGAAAGATTTCTGAAGGATCATATGACACTAAAGACTTAAGTAATGAAAATTCAGCCGTCGTATTGCTTCGGATGTTTTGGAATGTAGTCATGTGGGCAACGTTTATGGGGTTTTTTTGTCCTTTTTGGAGCTTAGCTATGGAAGCTTGTTTCCGCCACTGAATAATAAATAAATAATAATAATTGCGACTTTTTATCTCACAATTCTGACTTTTTTTCTCACAATTGCGATATATCAAGTCAGAATTGTGACTTTTTTTCTCAGAATTGCGAGATATGAAGTCAGAATTGTGAGAAATAAAGTCGCAATTCTGAGAAATAAAGTCGCAATTGCGAGATATAAAGTCGCAATTCTGAGAAATAAAGTCGCAATTGCGAGATATAAAGTCACAATTCTGAGAAATAAAGTCGCAATTGCGAGATACAAACTATTCTGAGGTTTAAAAAAAAAAAAAAAAAAAAAAAAAATCCGTCTTTTTTTCCTTTGATTTGGACTTTATATCTCACAATTGTGAGTTTATATCTCACAACTCTGAGAAAAGATGTCAGAATTGCGAGATATAAACTCGCAATTATGTGTTATAAAGTCAGAATTGCATGATATAAAGTCGCAATTGCGAGAAAAAAAGTCTTTTTTTGTCTGACTTTATAACACGCAACTTTATAACACGCATAACTTTATAACACGCAATTGCGAGTTTATATCTCGCAATTCTGACTTTATAACACGCAATTGCGACTTTATTTCACGCAATTCTGACTTTATATCTCGCAATTCTGACTTTATAACACGTAATTGCGACTTTATTTCACGCAATTCTGACTTTATATCTCGCAATTCTGAGAAATAAAGTCAGAAGTAAACTCGCAATTGTGAGATAAAAAGTCGCAATTATCTTTTAAAATGTTTTATTTTGTGGCGGAAACAAGCTTCCATATTTAGCAGTATAATTACCCATCCAGTTACCCATCTCAATTTCTATTTCTTGATAACCACAAAGTCATACATATGGCATCATGGTGATTTTTGGATGAACTATCTAGGGCTGCATCTAACGATTATTTTTGTTGTCGATTAATCTATCGATTATTTCTTCGATTAGTCGACTAATCTAACGATTATTTTTCAGATTAATTAATGATTATTTTTGGGATTAGCTGATTTATCCATTGGCAAACTTTCCAATAAATAATAAGTACAACAATATATCATCTGTATTTTGAAGAGGGTAGTGCATCTGTATATTGTATTAAAATATGAAATCTATGAATGATGACAAAAAAAATGATTTCAGAAAGGGTAATTGTCATTTTATTATGAAATATGCGAACAGGAAGCGTTTTAAACTTTATTTTTAACTACTGGTACTATTTCATAAAATGTAAGATACAGTCACAGGTCTATTTAGGAAATGTGTTTACTATAGTCTATTATTAATTACCGTAGTTGGAGTATGATTTACTCAATTAACTTGTCCATTAACTTGTCCGAAAATGCACTTGTGTTTATCTGCAAAAAGGTTCACATACACTAGATTGCAGCCTAGGCTACAGCGTTTGCTTTTAAAGTCTACATTAGAGACCTGTGCGAGACGGATTTCTCCCTTAATAATTCCTAAAAAGCTGACATCTCAGTTCATCGCGATCTCACAAATCTCTGTTATTATCAATGAAACTGGCTGCACAATGAATCTGTCATAATATCTACACTTTGTTTGCTATAATCAGATGATTTGCCAGTATGCAGAATTCAGCACTGAACAAAAAGTCCATTTTGAGTGGTGAGGGGATTCTATCTTAAATGCATCTGATTGGCCATTGCGTTCAAGAAATCAACACGTATGTCTGTGATTGGCTACATTGTTCAACGCTGCAAACATGTTATAAATAGATAGAGACTCTGGCCTGTAAATCGTTTCTATTTTGTTTTAGTTGTTCTTTTTGCTTTTGTGCAACAGATGAATGACAATTTATTAGTTTTTAGATGTTCAATTTATACATAATTCTATTTTGCAGGAGTCCCGCGAATTGTTTTATTCTCCCGCAACCAGCACACACACGAGTGCATTACCGCCCGCGCCCGCACTCGGCCATCAGATCTATATTCCCGCGCCCCACTCTGTTGCATTGGGTCCCGCGGGAGTGCAGGTCTCTAGTCTACATGTGCATACACAACTTTTAAAAACTGGCAAATTCGTTGGCAGATTTAATTTTAAGTTATAAATTAAAGTCCATTTGATTGTCGCCGAATATGATTGTCGGGGCATAGTTTGCATAGTGAACAAAGCACCTTTCTGTTCGGCCGGTGTAGTTTAAAGTATTCCCATACTTTGGATGATCGTGGTCTGTCATTTTCACCATGAGCGGGAGCAGAAGCCACCATTACTCTATTTAAACGTAAATAATTAATGTGACGCGTCGACGCATTTCATGCTCGTCGACGTATTTTCATAGTCGACATAATCGATGACGTTGACGCATCGTTGCGGCCCTAGAACTATCCCTTTAAGTCTTCACAGCAGCACTGAAAGGTTTGTGTGCCGAAGCAGATGAAAGGATCTTCATACTTCATTTCATCTATTGCTTACAGGCATCATACCATGGCAATGTAATGCATTTGAAGGTTCAGCTGTTGTCCTCAGTTTAGCCAGCAGCACACAGGTGTCCCACTGCCATGGGAACTGCACATGCAATGAAGAATAACTTACCCTCACATGGCTCACATACCCAAAAGTACAGCAAACTCTTCCAGAAGATGCCTGTGATCTAGAATGGTCAGGCTAACATCTCAAGCAGAAAATCTCCAGGATTGACCAGAGTGATAAAATGTGAAAAACTTATTATAGCTCACAACATAGTACCTGCACATGATGTAGCCGAGCCGATCCACACTGACAGAGTCTGTGGCAAAGAGAGCTGGGTAGAACACCCCAGCTGGAGGCATGATGACCAGTGGCAAGCTGTACTTCAGGAACATGTCACACACCTAGACATGACAAGAGAGAAATATCTGCTTTAGCACAAAGTCATCAAAATCAGTGTTTCTGGTACTAAATCTACTCAACGAAAATCAGCACATAAATCTTAGTGAAACTCGGGCAGGAACTTCAGTGGATGTCACTTTGCCAATAACATCATGTTAATTAAGTTAATCATAGCTGAGTGTACCGTCTCATAGAAGGCAAGTGTCTGGTTGAGCAGAAGAATGTGGCAGTTCTCCAGACGGAGTCCCTCAGATGCCAGCAGTCCTACAAAGCGCACCAGCTCCATAACTGAGTCCATGAAGCCAGACAAGGTCATAGTCCTAGAAATGGCAGTGTATTATTCTTTTCACTCAGATTTTTTTTTTTTTGAAAGCATATACAAAATAACATGTGAAAAACAAGTTTTCCTTGCAGAGCGAACTATATTTCTCCAAAAGAGACCAATAAATCAGCTTTAAATCACACCTAGTATACACCAGATGTGTCTTTGTGCTATGCTTGGCACTCACACAATTCGCACAGCACAGAGACTCAGCGAGCGAAAAAGGGAATAATAGGTGTATCGCATTGATGCAGGGTACACTGGAGCAGTCAAACAAGGTTTGCCCTTGATCATAATTTCTCCTTCAGCTGTGCACTTCAGTAATGTAATAAAAAAAAAAACCAAATCAGCAGTGAGAGAAAAGCAATACACGACAGGCGCGGGAAAAAATCCACCACACTTCATTACACACCGTTCCACAGAACACTTTCGGGGTAAACGAGGTTCAGACAGAGCCCAACCACAGGAGCAGTTCATTGATCTCTTTTAAATATAAAATATTAAAAAAGCCATAGTGGTAAACCTCAGGCAAGGCTTTTAAGAGTACAAATCCCTGGAGTGTGGTCCTATTTCTTCACTCAGTAAAGTGCAAGACATATTTTAAGACAACAGCATTCACAACTTTTATAAATTTAACTTCTATAAAGCAACACGTTTCCAAGAATATTCAGTTGGTAATAAGGGGAGAAAGTAATTTTATTTTGTTTTTTGAAAATCTGTTGATGATAATAACTGATAAATTGTGCAAAATAAGACTAGGGATTATTATTAAACATTTAATATTAAACATGATTTTTGGATACTCACACGGTGCTGTTGCTGTTAAGACTGATATCCAAACCGCCCTCCGATGCGCTGACGGAATGCCACGTCAGCCACTTCACCAGCATGCTATTCAGACATTCGATGACACTACACTGAGGAGGACAATGTGAAAAGGCATAGATAAATCAAAACCTGCTTTCAACTGCTGCAAGCTTAACCACAACACCACTCAAACATCACAGCAAGTGCAAAGATGCTAAGGCTTAAGTGTGGAAAGACTAATTCAATTATGTCTGAACTGTTTGAGCATTCATTGACATAATCTGGCTCGTGTAATACTCGTGCTTAGCTCAATACAAAAAATAGGAAGGAAACAAATAAGAGTACATTTTAAAAAAAACATACAAACCTTGAAAAATACCGTGGAGGTAAAATAAAGTTGCTTCAGTGGCTCGAATAGAAGTTTATGCATGTCTACAGACAAAGAAAAGAAACACTGTTCAAGTTATAGTTTTATGTACAGGATTAATAGAATTTTCTACCCTGACCAATAAAATGCTAAACAATAAAATATGATATTTATCTTATCAATAAAAGATGTAAAAACACCATAATCATTAGGGAGTAATTATCTATGATATTGCTAGTACCTACTTTTGTTTTCAACAATTTCCACTAAACCAGTAAATGCAAAGAGATTTCTGAAGAACCCTGACTGTAACAAAAGTAATTGGGATACTTACAAAAGCTGGGCATCAAGGGAATGTCACTAAGAAGATCCAGGATCTGCGGACGGAGCAGAGAGCCATCCCACACACTCAGGAACTTATAAAGAAAACTCTCCGTGCTGGAGAATCCCTCCTGAAAAAAACGCAGACACAAGCCCTGTCAACATGGGACTGGAGGATTTAACAAATGAGGAGATAATTCAGGAATTCAAAAAAGGAATAAAGCAAAGCAGAAAAATGATTGATATATTTGTGGAATAAACTGCAACATGTTTCTCATAAACACATCCAACTTTGAGGCTACCAAGGTTAATTTCCTATTGGGTAATATATGTCTTCTGTTGCTCGATCGTACCTGCAGGAACTGCTGTGAGAAGAGGATGGTGCTCAGAAAGCGACAGGCTTCAGAAGTGTTGTCAGAACTCCCATCCACAGGACATAGTAAAAACTCTGCCAAAAAAACATGACAATTAGCCCTATTATGGTACTGAACTCAACTCGTAAAACAGAACTTGCATTTTAAAAATGGTAACATGCAGGCTGGGAGTGACTACAGAACTTTACATTTGACTGAAAAGGTTTGGCATTACAGCATGAAATATTTACCCTCTTGCAATGAGTGTCCAAGCCAAAAGTTAAGGCGCAGGAAGGCAGATTCATCCTGTACACAATCCAGGTAGTGCAGAGCCAGCGCTGATCCCAGCAGCGAACCCATCTGGGCAGGCAGCTGAAAACGAGTTATGACTTCAGCATTAAGCAGCAAAATGCTATGCAACGTGCATTCGCACAACATAGAAACAGTATATCATATACAAGAGCTGTCAAAACAGCTGGAGGCAAATAAACCAATTGAGTCAAACTTCTGGCTCCTTCAAGACCTGCACTGAAACCAACAATTTGTACAACAGTTAAACATTCTGCCATGCTACATTCTCTCACTATTTCCAAAACTGTAATTTGTGTCACTCTACCAACAGCTGCCTCTCAATATGGGAATTCAGCAAATAATAAATTATTAAATCTAAGTGACAGATTGACAACGGACATGGCTGATTCTTTCTGTAATTAACGAGCAAATGTATCATTCATCTGAGAAACGACTGGTTCTAATGATGGGGTTGCCACAGTGAGAAAGAATCAATGATCCTTCCCAACGGCCAAAACTGCCTTCTTTCTTGATCCCTCCCTTTTGCAGACTGCAAAATCACTTAAAACGTGGTGCAGGAACACTGTGAAAAGGTTCATTTTGTCCAAAATTAAGCCTAAATGTCATCAGACCTTTAAAAGAGATTTAATAAGCCTTATGTCAGTGGATCCGCCAGGTAGACTGTTTGCAAGATGCTCTTAATTTTTTTTTTACTTTGTCAATTGAGACTGCAATATCGTCACCTTCCTAAAATAATTGCCCAAGTCATTTTTTTCAGGTTTCTCAGAAAACACAAAAACTGAACCAATAATTGAGGTTGAGTAGATTTTCGTTCTACTTGATGCAGCTGCCATCTGGAAAAGCTTGTAAAATTGCCTAAGTCTCATTGTCTTTTATTAATAAAAGTGATGTTAATTCGGCCAGCGCACATACCTGTATTTTCTTCCTGTTTTCGGTCGAAGTCCACCGTAGTCGATTGTTGAGTTCACGCGCGTGATCATAGGTAACAAAACCTATGCGCGTGAACTCGACAATCGACTACGGTGGACTTCGACCGGAAAACAGGAAATAAATACAGGTATGTGCGCTGGCCGAATTAACATCACTTTTATTAATATCTTTCACATCTACTGCAGTCAGATTCACCCGTGTTCACTCTGAAGGAATCACTCACATTGGCTGGGCATTTGTAATGACACATCAAGGATGTTAAGAGGCTAAAAGCAGGTTTAAACCTTGCCCCATTGAAGTCAACAGGGTGCAAATTTTAAAAAGAGGATAACACAGTGTAGGCAACACCGATTTTTGTCGTTGTTCTCTGTACTGACAGCACTCCAAATTTACAAAAAAATGAGCTCAATGTTCTCCTTTAATGACATGCTCATTGATTAGTCTTGTGAAGGCTTAGCTCCACCAAGAGGCCAAACCAAAGTAGTGCAGATCTTTGTTTACAAATCACATCAGGTGAATGCAATGTAAATATTATGCAATATGACATTCTATATTTAACAATCCCAAGAAATCTATCCTGTTTTATTGCTTCAGTTCTATAGATGATGCATATTGTGAGAAAGAAAAAGCTATGTGCATTACCTCTATATTGTGAATGTTCTCCAGTAGCTCTTTGAAGGAACGGAGCTCCTGCAGACGGAACACCTTCTTGCTGGAGTTGCTGTCAAATGCTGAGCTCAAGGGAGGTATCGCTAGATGATGTAGTTTCTATGAACATTAGGTAGTGAGAAACATTCATTTCATAAACTTTGATTTACTTAATGTCCCCCATTCCTATGATTTCACAGCATAACTTGTTTAGGCTGGAATACACTAGACAACCTTTGCCAGTCAGTCTGCAGATTTTGGACCGCTGCAGTTGACAGATTTCACAGAAAACTGTGCAATGTAAGATGGGCACAGACTACTTTTTTTTTTTTTAAGACTTCAAACTATGATTTCATTCAGTCTGAGGTTTTATGCTTGTTTGTTTTGTTTTTTATGTATTTTGAGCCGATTTTAGAATATATTGTTATCATTTGTCATGCATCTCCTGGCAACAAACTGCATGTTTCTGTGCAAGTTTGATGTTTGGGAATATTTGAAAGGATGGTAGTGCACGATCCTCAGTTGTTTAGTACATGATGCCCAGCTTTTATCTGTAACCAGAGACAAAATAGACAAGTGTATGATGCCTATTGTTTTAAAATCAGTTCAAGTTGTGATGTATTCCAGCCTTTTGTTGACAAGTCAGAGTTCTGCGAAGCTCTTTACAGTATTACGCTGATGACATACCCTCTTTCTGGAGGATGGCTTCTCTTTCACATCTAGACTCAGGCTCTGGTCAACTAAAACTGCACCCTTGTTTTTTCTCTGTACAGCACTCAGAGCCACTTTCCAGGTGGAGTTGTGATTCTTGAATCCAGTCTGGAGAACAAGAAAAAAAATTGCAGTCTAAGAGCCTGGAACATTGATTTCTGCTGGAGAAAACAGTAATGAAAACACTAACCCTCACTCTTGCTGGATGAGAGAGCATCACTAAGTCTGGGCGAAACACTTTGTAGAGTACTAGAAGTTGTGTGAGAAATGGTTGTCTGCCCTTATAGAGGAGAAAGGGAGAAACACAAAGCACTTGTCAGATGAAAAAAAACTCTCACACTACAGTAAGTCTACATTTATAATAATGGATATAAGGCATTTATTTTAACTGTACCATTTTGGCTTGGATATCCAAAAGTTTCCTGACTCTGTACGGGTGAACTATGAAGGTGGGTGGGTAGAGGGGGGGGGGGATCAGAAAAACAAGCAAATAACATGTTCATGTTCTAATGTAGCATTCACAGACATATACAATTTAAGCCACTTAGTCGAAAACTCACCATGTTCCCGCATTGTTAAAAGGTACAACAAGTGGCAAATAAAAGGGCACTGGAAGAAAAAAAAAACATAGCACATTAAATTAACATTGAAAAACTTATTTTATTGAAATTATAAAACATATGCCAGTGGACTTCACAACATGGATATATTCTAAATTAAAATAAGCATTTGCAAAGCACAACCAACCAGATTTTCTTCAGTCACAAAGCTGAAAATGAAGCCATAAATGGATCTCAAGTTGTCTTTGCAGTCAATCAGGTCAAAAACAGTGAGTACCCAACGGACAAAGAGAACCTAAAAAGAAAATATGTTATTAAGAGAGTGAACTAAAAGTTTAAAGTCACAATGAAATGAAAGTAAATGACTTTTCTTCCATATTGTGACATACATCAACTTGTACTGGATTTTTAAAAGAAAAAAATGTAGGCCGTGAACTTGGTTCTATGCATCGGTTGTTGATTAGATTTTGAGATCTTAAAAATGTAAGCAGATGAATGTAAGTCTGTGTGAACTCCAATGATCGGAGAAGTCTTGCACGCGCAGTGAGAAGTCTGTTGTTTCACCGGAAGATCAAGATATTACATTTTTATTAAAATAATAATTAGAAGTGTTCTAAGCGATGTTGGGTGACGTCACTTCTTGTTGACGTTCGAAGTATTGTCAAACAAAACGGAGGCTAGCTTGACCCTCCCTCCTCCTCATCCCGTCCCCTCCTCCTCATCCCGTCCCCTCCTCCTCCCGTCCCCTCCTCCTCATCCCGTCCCCTCCTCCTCATCCCGTCCCCTCCTCCTCATCCCGTCCCCTCCTCCTCATCCCGTCCCCTCCTCCTCATCCCGTCCCCTCCTCCTCCCTTCCATGCATCCTGAAACAGTCATGACGGAACGCCGTCTCTTTGGTCGTGTGTCAGTCATATCAAAATTCGAGAGAATATAATTCTAACGTTAGTCGTTGTCATATCTCATATAGCTAACTTCCCTCTTCATGCTTCTCTCTCCTCCACTCCCCACACCCCCCTTCATGTGCACGCGCACTAACCCCCCAACTCCCACCCCCAAATCATTCTTGTCGGTTCGGTTATTGGCTGGAACAGTTTGTTATGTTTCGTGGCCAAGGCTGGGCCAGTTTGTTTTTGTTGCCGTTTGTGGAGCCTGGGCTGTCTACAGAGACAGTTTTTTTTTACAGTGTGTTCAGGGGACAGGCAGCTAGCGGATAGTGAGGAGATGTTTGCTGTATGTGACAAAAAATGTTTTGGCCTAAAAAACGTGTGACATCGCTTAGAGCACCTTTAAATGAAACATGCAAATGAATACCATGTTCTATAAATGAATGCAATTAATTCATTCTCATTTCATGCTGACAAAAAATGCAAAAATGAAATGGCCAGCCATTTCACCAATGAGCAGATCAGACCAATCATCAGCCCTTACCTGTGCATTTATTGGCATTTTCCCTACACATAGCCATGACACCCCCTTCACGATGGCCTCCTGTGGCACCACTGTGGCAGGTATTAGAAACTTTAGCACTCGGGTACAGTTCGCAGTTCCTGTTGGATAAACTGAAGTTGATCATCTGTGTGATGAACCACTAAAAGGTATTCAGCAGAATGAGGATGAGCAACCACTGACATTTGTGACTGATCTCATTGCTATAAGTTAGTGTTTCTCATGATAGATTCCTTCTCATGTTAAGCAAACAAATACAGGTAGCTGAAGAAATCCGTGTACGTCCTCCTGATTATATTACCTGCATTGAGGCTCAAAGCCAAGTCCAGCAGCACTGTGATGACTTCCGGAGAAAGACCTTTACTGACAGCCACTGTCTCCACTACCACTATATTCCTCTCCAGCTCATCATTCCCTCTGACTACGGTGCCAGCTTCCACTGTAACATACAAAAAACATGTACATGGAGATTATGACACTTTAAGTTAGATGTGATACAGCATCTGATGACGAGACAGTCAATACAGAAAAACAAAATATCTAAAAGTCTGAATTCGTCCTGAGTCGTAGGCAGATTTACAAAATAACGAACGAAATAAACAAATAAATATGTTCTTACTGTTAAACTGTAAACCTCTAAACTGTTTTTGTAACACGTTTCTGTTATGTTTTCTGCTGCACTCACCCTGAGACAGATACTTCACCGCGAGACCAAAGGGATCCGCCTCGCCTTTTCTTTTTTCTTTTTCTGCCAAACGCAGACTTCTGTTGCTCGCAGAAGAGGCGAAGGAGTCTATTTCTCCCGATGGTTCGGAGACTAACCCCGTAAGGTTAGATAAATCGGCCATTTTTTCGCTACATAATATTATTTGTTATTTCTCTCGTGTTTGTCTGCAGTAGCTTATTCAAACCAAACGCCAAATCCGCCGCGACCGTTTGGACATGCGCACTAGATCACTTCCTGTACAACAACCACGCTACCTCAATGAACTGAAGTGGAACAGCTATACTACTCCTATATTGTTAATTATCTACTAGTGTGTTCTAAAATATAATTGTGTTGTTAATTTATTTTTTTAATTTTCTCATTTGATTTGTAGTTTACATTTAAAATGGTTAAGCATGTTTTCCGTTTTGTGTCTTTTGGCTCAGAAAGCCCCTTTCTCTCTCTCTCTCTCTCTCTCTCTCTTTCTCTCTCTCTCTCTTTCTCTCTCTCTCTCTCTTCCTTTGTATCAATCGATAAATTAATATACTAAGTAATATACATTAATATAACTTAATTATAAGTTATAAGATAAATGAATATAACTATTAATATACAAAGTTTATATATACTGGTACTGATACAATGACGAGCTAAACCAGATGACCACAAATTTGGCCAAACTGAGACACCAGTTTGTAAAATCACTAGAACAGGTTTAAAAAAATGTATGTATCACAAAAACATCTCAATGAATAAAAATCACTAGCAGGCCTAGTCTACTACTCAGATCACTGCCGATCCACTTCTTCTTCTTCTTCTTCTTTCTTTTAATGGCGGTTGGCAAACAACTTTTAAGAGTGCATTACCGCCACCTTCTGATATGGAGTGTGGATCACAATAGCCTTTTCTGTCACTACTCTTTAAATAAATAAATAAATAAATACATACATACATAAATAAACCAATAAATAACTTCATAAATATCTAATAACATTATTAATATTCATACATTATCATTATTATTAAATATAACTTTCTAAGACAACTAAACTCATATCCATCTACTAAGCCCTGTTTTATTCAAAAACACAAATATCGCTCTATACCCTACATGCCCTGAATTCATTTGTAATATTTCCTTCATTTCAAATCTAATTTTTTCTTTTCTAAACCAGTCTTTCAGCCTCATCCTTTCTTCCTTATACCTATGACAATTAATAATTACATGTTCTACTGTTTCGTTAATATTACAGACCTCACACATCCCAGTCTCATGTTTCCCTATTATTTTAAGCGTACTATTTAATCCAGTATGCCCAAATCTCATTCTTTAAATTATGTCCTCTTCCTTTTTATTCCTATTATTTTCTCTTATACCTCCTACCCTCTTCTGGATACTGTAGTACATTCTCGCTTTTGTTTCTATTTTCCACTCCTCTTGCCACTTCTTTCTCATTTCTGCTTTGATTATGCTTTTAACTTCCGCCTTACTATAACTTATTACCATATCTATCTCTGTTTTTTTTTTGTAGCATTTTTGGCATATTTATCAGCCAATTCATTTCCTTCTACTCCTATATGGGCTGGAATCCAGATTAATTTTACTAAACAACTTGGGCTCTGCCGATCCACTCTATTTCATGTAGTATTTTAACGTAGAAAGTGCACCTCCGCCACCTACTGGACTGGGGTGTACACTGCAGCGTCAAGGTGGTTGAAATGTGACATAAATATGCACTAAAGCAGCAGAAAATTGACAAAATCAGGCAAAATTAACAAGATAATGAGTTGACTATATTTGATAAACAGAGATGTTGCTATCAAAAGGTAAGAACTGTAAATAGGGTACAATAACAGTATGGCCTATTTCATGCTATGAACGCTATATGCTATACACTATGTAGCTATATGCTATGCTAACATACATTTGGTGGATTGAAAATTAGTTTTGTGAGGATATTTATTTTTGTTTGTAAAAATGGTTTCCACTGCATTGAGCTATAAGCATATTCATGTTAATATATAGTACAATATGATCATTGTATTCAAAATAATTTAGTGAAAAGTGTGCAAGAGATGAAAATCACAAGTGTTTTTAATACTGTTATCCAATCTCAATGGTAAACTGCATAGAGGTTTTATTCTCAGCATCTGCATGCACAAACATTTTCTCTCACTGTCAAGTGCGTAACATGACCCATTCTGTTTAAACTAAGAATGCACAATTCATTTCTTGGACTATCTAGGCATTCTGGAAAGGTTTTAGACACAGGTCAAATCCACGTTCTCAGCTAGGTATTTTTACTCAGTACAAACAGCATATTAGCAGTATACATACAAACATACAGTATAAGACAATTTCCCCAATTCTACTCCTTCCAGCACTGTACATTTTGAATGTATGAATTTTTTTAACACACCTAATTCAACTGATCATTTTCTTAGTAGAGATGCATAACATGAACATTATGTAAAATTAGAAAGACACCTCAAATGTGCAGTGCTGTGCAGAACAGTATAGAGGAACACACTGATCGAAAGAAAATACAATAGATGGAAAAAATCTGCAAGACACAAAACAATTTTCCATTTTAGTACTGAAAATGGTTAATAAAAGAAAAGAGAGAAAATGTCGTAGTCCTGTCCTAAAATAAGTGGGGGAAAAAACAAGATTCCAAGGATAAGATTTTTATTTTATTTTAAGAGTCAAACTAGAAAATCAAAATTGACAACAGAAAAAAACCTTTTGAAAATCAAAATACAAAGTAAAAATACAAAAAATAACAGCTACAGTAATATAATATGCAGAACTTCCTTGTCTCTAAACAAACTGGTTTTGTAATTTCATTTTTGATGTTTGTAAAACATTTTGAGGCTACAGAGAAAAGGTCTACCATCTAAATTATCGGGCAAAGTTTAACCTTTTAACAAATGATGTACAGCATTTCTTAATTAAAAAAAAAAAAAATCTTAAAGTAAACAACTGGTTTTTATATAGTACTCATCTACAGTAATTCAAAAAGTAAATAAAACATCAATAAAATGGCTGACATTTGAAGTTAATGTACAGTCTAAGTGGCATTTGGAATATTGTTCAATGCAGGGCAAAAAACATGATATTAATAAATACAGTCAGCAGGGAATAACAGTAGTTTAATCTTTTGCTGCAAAACCACAGCCAAAACAGTTGCCACAATTACGGTGACTGTGGTGAGGATTTAGATTAGATTCAAAGACATTTTCAGGTGAGACACGAGGTAAAGGTAACATAAGAACTGGTTTTCGGGCTGCTGGGACATAAATCACCTTTCGGGACTACTGTCTTTTTTTTTCCGAGCATCTTCTCTACTATCAGAGAAACACAGATCTGCTGCCCAGTGCTCTTTGTTAAACTGTGGAGCTAAGAAACTTTGACTTTGTTCTTTTCCTGGGCATTGATCTGCTCTTCTCGTCTCTCCTCCCTCTCTGGCCGATCCTCACCCTGGCGAGTAATGAGCAGCCGGCATGTCAGCAAAATACCAAATACCAGGGCATGGGCATAGCGTTTTAGAGGATCTCCAACCAGCTGGTGGAAGAAGAGCACCGCTAGCATGACCAGTAGCAGAATAAAGTTGGCCACGTCTTTTGGTCTCCCAGGCACAAGCGTCAGAACAATTCCACATCCCACCTCAAGAGTACCAATAATCTTGCGTAGAAGTACAGAAGAAATGCCCATTTTTTTCAACACTGGAAGGGCCTTGGCATAACTCTTGTATGCTCTTTTCTGGAAAAGGAATGTAATTATGGAATTTAAAAGCAGGTAAAATGCAATACTATCAAGAATATATAAGATAAATACATATACATTTAAAAAATATATATTTAAATGCAGTGTTTTGCACGTTTCTGTGATGAGTATAGGTTTAGGGGGAGGGGTTGGGTTAAATAATTAGAAAATATCATTAACCTGATATCAATGGAAATCTATGCAATCTGTCCTCACTAACAGGCTATAGTAAAACAAACGTGTGTGTGTGTTGGATGCAAACGTTTGATATGCTTTTTTTATGCTCATATTGACCCAACTGTACTGCACTGAATTGTAATGATGAACTTTTTATTAAAGAAAGAAAAAAATGTGAATGTGTCTATGACATCACAGCAGTTGCTGCACCTGCAGATGGAAGAAGATAGCCTAGAATTTGCTGGAAAGCGCCGCCATTGCCTTATCATGATCCGCTTCAAAAGAATTGTTTTAGAACGATATCACAAAACGATCACACGTATTTGAGAGCGTTTGTTCCATTTATCATACAGGTGATGCGCATTGTGATGTCATAATTGACCTATTTATGCGGTAATAAAACAATGTTGCGGCTGTGTGCACATCATTCGCTGTTCAACTGCTCCAATGATGTTCAGTTGTTTTACAGTCCGACTCATTATTAAGAATCTAATTATGTCTGTCATATATTTTAGATTATAGTTAGAACTATTTGCAGTTTTATTTCTATTCAACTCGATAGCCAATACAAAGAATATATATAAATATATTAAATACACAAGCAGGCACCAACAGCACTAGCGGACATTTTATAGAAAATGCATAACAGACAATTACATTCGCACCCCTCCTAAAAACAATGCCGGCGCGTCCAGCTAAAGCTTCATTTGATTATTATTATGAGCGCTGCTAAACGACGATCACTTACCATTTCACTATATGCATCTTTGCTTAATCTTGGTGTGAGTTTAATTGTACCCATGAACACGAAAAAGAGACCCAGTGCAAAGGAAAGGGCGACAATGGTTATTGTTCTTGGCGAGGCCATCTTCTGTAAAGTCTCCCTTAGATTGGCATCCGTTGTCCCGCTCCAGCTTTCTTCACTGTCCTGCTGAAGATGCTGAAGGGGGGAAGGGCTTGAATACTGTCAAATATGGCTGCATGTCATTCCGCTACACTATAATAAGAAGCACCATTAGACGGCGCTGTTGTCAATGATGTCCAACTGCAGTGCAAGCGGTGGTTCTCAACATCAGCGAACTTCCAAGGAAAAAAACAAGTTCTGAAAACAAGTGAATGGTGCCTGATTAGAAATAATAGAAAATCACTTCACTGTGTGGGTTTACTTTCTTAATAATGATTTAATGTATTTTAAAATGACATTATCAAGATGACATTATCACCTAAGCTAAAAATATTTTTTTTATTTTTGTTTTTCTTCCAGTTAGCCTTCAGATAGCAAGCGAACAGCTAGTTTACTGGTTTAAAGGGTTAGTTCACCCTAAAATGAAAATTATGTCATTAATTACTCGTCCTCATGTCGTTCCAAACCCGTAAGACCTTCCATGATATCGGCCCACCATAGTGAACCGGGGTTCTGACGTGGAACTCGGAAGCGCTGCATGTGTTTACATAGACATACTGTGTCTATGTGTGTTTATGTCAGCAGCGTACAAGTCTGGCCCTGTACCCAATGGCACACTTCATATTCCCAGCCAACACGTTTATGTGGGGCCCATATGGGTTACAAATGGGCGACAGGGGTACAGAGTGGGCATGGGCTCAAAATGGGCTTCTTTTCTGGGGCCCATATGGGTTACAAATGGGCTACAGGGGTACAGAGTGGATATGGGCTCAAAATGGGCTTCTTATCTGGGGCCCATATGGGTTACAAATGGGCTACAGGGGTACAGAGTGGACATGGGCTCAAAATGGGCATCTTATCTGGGGCCCACTTGGGTCAACTAAGTAGGTCCAACATGGGCAAACCCAGATGGGCTCCCTATGTGGGACCTAGTCAGTTCACTAATGGGAAATGAGTACATACCCAGCCAGCACATGACCGACCTTCAACGTTGAAATATGGTTGAAATAATGTCAGTTTGTTGTTGAAAAAAATTAACAAAAACCCTTCTAAATCAACGTTGACATTTTTACAAGATAAGCACTTTCGGTCTTGTGGACTTTACAATGGCTGCCACGTGCGCGTGTCCGTTAAGTCCATAGACAGTAAAAAAAAAAACGGATTGAGACCATATGGTGTCCCATTTGCCATTTTAGGTTTCAGAGAGAAGGGTGCTCGCGAGCATGCGCCCTCGATGCATCCACAAGACCGAAAGTGCACACTCCATTTGGGACAGGCACATTAGGAATTGTTGAATAAAGTAGTTTTTTTGCACCAAAACGTATTCTTGTCTCTTCATTAAGGTTGAACCACTGTAGTCACATGGACTATTTTAACAATGTCTTTACTACATTTCTGTGCCTTGAAAGTGGTTATTAAATTGCTGTCTATGAAGGGGCCAGGGAGCTCTTCTATTTCATCAAAAATATCTATATTTGTGTTCCAAAGATGAAAGAAGCTCTTACGGGTTTGGAACGACATAAGGGTGAGTAGCCTAAATGCTGAAGAAAGCTCTTAAAAGGGATAGTTCACCCAAAAATGAAAATTCTCATCATTTGACATCTCAAAAGTCATCATTTAGGCTACTCACCCTCAAGTTGTTCCAAACCTATCTTTCTATTCCTGAACACAGAAGATATTTTGAATAATATGGGTAAACAAACTACTTCAGCAGAAGAAAGAAATGCATACAGGTTTGGAACAACTTGAGGGTGAGTAAATGATGAATGAATGAATTCAGGCATTTATACAGAGCTTTCATATGATGCCAGAATTTTCACTTTTCACTAACCTATCCTTTAAGTCTATCCAAACAAGTTTTACTCAAGCTAGTTCATCTCCAAAAAAAAAAAATAGTGTATAAGTTTAGATCAGTTGATAAAAAAAAGAACACAGTGTTTTGATCTGGATTTATTTGTTCATATCTGGTGGAAAAACTTCAGGGACGAAAAAAAATCCCATCATGCATTTTTCTCCTTATAAAACCATGACACTTCTATAAAAAGTACAAAATGGCTAAAATGAAATGGATTCATATTTTTAAAAAGGTACATGTACAAATAAATAAAATTTCACAAAAAAGGGTAGGCAACTTCTTATTCAAACCTGTAAAGAACATCTCAGGTTCAAAGACAAATAAGTCATAGATACGTCATTGCAATGTACACCATGGTAAACCATCAGATTGATTCATCGTATACTTTCTTAGGTTTACATTGATAAAGATATGAGTATGTTAATAATATAAAAGTCTTCACTAATAATACACTATCATCTTCATAGGAAGGCTAGTCTCTCTTCAAGACAGAACGTTTAATTCTTTCTCAGTCATTACTCAACAATCTCTTAATACAATTACAATACAAATTATATACATATTCTTATTAAAATTGCCTCAAAAAGTTTTTACAAAAGTATTGATGATGACCTTCTAGCCGATACAAAACAGTAGCCTAACTAGTTTGCAGATGGGCTCAGCTCATCATCCATGGGTAAAAGACACCGATAAGTGGTTCAGCAAGCCATCCATTTCTTCATTCTTTGTGATAACCTTCATGATAGTTTTTCTTCACTATCCAGAAACAATGTCCTGTTCCTGTCGGGCTTTGAGAGCCAAAATTGCTTTTCGGTAAAGGTCTGTTAGGAAACAGGGAAATTAAATGCTTTAAATTAGACTCCTACATTTCTACAGATCTGTTTTGAGCAAATTCACACAAATAATGTTTGTTTTATTGTTTTAAAATCAATGTATTACCAATAAGTATGAAGTTCATATGCATGTGTTTTAAAATTCCTCCCACAAAGCCAAAATTCATCCAAAGAACAGCCCTGATTAAAATGAATAGTGGTTTAGAGGTCACTGATGCTCACCGAATGTAGTTGAAAGATCAACAGGCTGTGCATAAGCAGTGGGAACTTCCTCTGTGTTTATCTTGTTCTTTCGTTTTACTTTAACAGTCTTCTTTTTTCTCTTTCTTTCCTCTTTTCCTGTGAATAAGTAGGTTAAAAGCATGAGAGGGAAATATGATGCTGTATTTCACAGTTTTAAGGACATACACTCCTAAAAATGAAGGTTCCAAAAGGGTTTTTTTTGTTTGTGGCAGCAATGCCATAGAAGAACAGTAGCAGTTCTTAAAATAACCAGTTTCTTCTTAGTGTAAAAAACATTTTATTAATCTATTAAACCCGCTTTGAAGAAACTTTTGTCAAATGGAAAGTTTTCATGGGTGTTAAAGGTTCTTTGTGGAACATCAATGCCAATAAAGAACTCTATTTTTAAAGAGATAGTTCACCCAAATTCTGTCATTAACATTAATTCATTTTGTGTTCCAAAGATGAACGAAAGTCTTAAGGGTTTGGAACGAGTAATTAATGACAGAATTTTCATTTTTGGGTGAACTAACCCTTTAAGAGTGTATAAGCTTCCGTATTCAGTTGCTGACACCATGTACCTCTCGAGGGTTTGGAGACCTCACTGTTGGGGGATTCAGGAATACCCGAGTTCTCCTCTTTTACTTTAGCTTTGCGTTTCAGCTTTCCACGTTTTGGTGGCAGCAATGCACTGCTGGCTTTCTCTTTCTGGCTGCTGTGTTCCTGTTCTGCTTCATTTCCTTCTGTCTCCTCCACCTCTTTTTCATTTACTCCTCTGCTTGGACTCTCCTTCTTAATTTTAACCTTCACTTTCTTCTTTTTGCTTAATTTCTTTTTTAAAGAGTTCTCCTAAAATGTCAAGGGGTAAATCAATAAGTGAACTGAGTTATATAACAGAATAGATTTGGTAAAATTTCCATGATAAAGATTTTTAACCTTATTTAGAATATTTCTGATTGGTTGCAGAGTCCCATTTTTCCTCTCAGTTTCACTGTGATGTTCTTGACGGATATCTGTTTTGCTTGTCCGTGTTCTGCAAGACAAGAACATCTAATCTAATTATTATATGTACACAAATTAGCATATATACACTGCCGTTAAAAAGTTTTGGGTCCTTACAATTAAAATTTTTATTAATTTGATCAAAAGTGACCGTTAAACATTTATATTGTAGCAAAGGTTTTCTATTTCAAATAAATGCTGTTTCTATTCATCAAAATATCCTGAAAAAAATTATCACGGCTTTCACAAAAATATTAAGCAGCACAAGTGTTTTCAACATTGATAATAATAAGAAATGTTTTTAGAGCAGCAAATCAGATTATTACAGTGATTTCTGAAAGATCATGTGACTTTGAAGACTGGAGTAATGATGCTGAAAATTCAGCTTTGCCATAATAGGAATAAATTACATTTGAAAATATATTAAAATTGAAAATATATTCAAATAGTGTGTGTGTGTAAAGCAGCACTCACCTCTCCTCTTTAGATTTGTTCCGGCTCTTCTCTATTTTTCCTCTCTTTTCCTTTTCTTCTGGCCCTAATGGTCGCCTCCCGTCTCTCATCACGCGGGCACAGAGGTCTGGGTAGTCCAGGCACACGGCTCGCAGTAGCCATCTGAGGCCTCGCAGGGTCTTTCTGTCTGACCAGCGACGCAGGTCCGTTGAGGCAGAGCATGGCTCCTGTAGATTAAGATCAGCTCAAAGTATATGGTAATACAACTACTGGTAACCAGTCAGGGTGTTGCCATAACCTTTAACATTTACAAGTTGACAATACAATAAAGGAACATATTATCAGTTCCTCTACTCCATAATCACTTCCTGAAGGTTTATCACATGTTTTGCATATGTCCGATTTTTATTTTTATTGGTCCACAGTACTCACAATATGGCAAAGGGACCGGCTCTGGTTGACCAGCCTCTCAAGGGAGAGAATTTCAATGAGTTCATTTCCCAGCAGAGCATTCATTTTGTCCTGTTTATTGGCCAGCCTGTTAGGAGATATAGAGATGGCCAAAATAAACTGGCCTGCAGGCAAATTCCAATAGTCACAGATTAGACACTGAATATGGCTTAGGGCAGCAATTGCCCCAAGTACCTTGTAAAATTGATTTTTTTATATTGATTTTCAAAGTGATTTTTTTGTAGTGCCGTTTGCCTTTTTTCCATTGTGGAACTGGACATTGTGTTGCCATGGAAACAGCACCTTTTGACATAAGATTTTAAAATTGACATGTACTTGCAAAGTTACTTCTAGCCAATAGAATGTCTGTTGGGGACCATCAAAATAAATTGTTTTAAGAAGTATTAAGCAGACAGTCTAGTAATGACTGCTAGTTGACATGTAGTTGCAAAGTTACTTAAAGTTAGTAGAATGTCTAAAGTGGATTATCTGCAATAATCTGCTGAGTGTCTTCATTAAAAAGCCTCTTTTTGGTCTGCTTTGGTCTTTTATTCCAAAGCATTCATGAATTACAGAAATTTAAGTTCAGATCTATGCTCAGAAAGGGGGTGACAGTGAACAGGTTAATCAGTATAGCAGTATAGCAGTTGTAAACAGAGGTATCTTACACAAGAAGAGGCTTTCCTGCTACTCTTGGATGCTTCAGCAAGTCCACTAGAGCTTCTTTGACCTCTTTCATTCGTTGTCTGTCACTGGAATCCACCACAAAGATGATGCCATGAGCTTCACCGTAATGCTCTCTCCAGGACCCCTGAACCTCTTGAGCCCCACTCATATCCAGTATGTTAACCAAGTAGTTCTCCAGCTTTAATTCAGTTTGGACACATCCATGAGTGGGGCCTACTTCTCCAGGGGGCACTGAACAAAGTCACATAACATTAAAATGCAACAAATTGCAGTCAATTTAGTATCTACAAGTCTCCCTCTAATATACATTTTCATTTATTAAAGTTACCTCTCAACATCCCTCTGACACAAGATGTTTTTCCAACCTTGTCCAAACCAACCACTAGCACTGTGATCTTCCTGTGAACATTATTTAAACAAGGTTAATTCAGTTCTGTATAAAACCCTAAGTTTCTTGAGTTTTAAAGAACCCTTTATGCTAAAAAGTTTCTATATAAGGTGACATGTCTTAAAGACCCCCTGTGGGTTTTAAAGTTTTTAATGTTGTTTATATGTCTATGTGGTGTTTTGAATGTGCTTTAAGACAAACCATGAGCAAATTCATCAGTCAACACCATTGTTCTCTTTGTCACAAACATGTTGTAACCAATCACGTCAACGTGCGGGCAGGCTTTAGCATATCATTAACTATGACCGCTATGAAGCAGGGGAGTCTAAAGATAATTCAGGTTCTCCAGGTATAGTTTTCTGTTGAAATGAAAAACCGAGTACATTTAGCAATATAGCGGATGAATTATGTATATGATGTATATTACGATGTTATGATGAACTATATGCCTTTCTCCAAGGTGTTCAAAGCGTTTCTAAGGATACTGATTTTTTGAAGGCAGCTGTGTGATTCTGAGATGGCGAACGTGAACATGGTTTGTGTAACATTAGCAACACATTATTAGCTGTTTGATAACATTGTCAAGCCAAAGGCTAATATCAGTTACCGCTATGTGTCCGACATAGAGAGCGATACATAAAACACATTCTGATATATCGGCTTGTCGACGAGCCTGTCTATAATTCGTTCTTCCTCTTCTTCTGAATCAGTTTCTGGTTCAAACATTAAGGCTGAATTCAACCAGTATTTCCACTTGCCATTGTGTAGCGTTTACTACAGTAAAGTTGATTGAGTGGATCAGGTAGTCCGGGCTGGTGTGATTGAGTGGAGGCGGGGACTAATTTGCATATTCCTGGATCCACATATACTGACTGAAGCAGGGGGTGTAGTCATTCAAGCTATTTTAAGGCATGAAGGAAAAAAAATTCACAGGAAAAAAACTTTAAATATGTCATTTTGGTGATCAAAGATGAGTTTTAAGGGATACAATTATACAGGGGGACTTTAAATTATCGCATAGTACTTCCATGTTTAAAGGGTTATTTAAAAAATTTCTAGTGTTTAGTTAATAAAAGTTGATTAAAAGGAATTAATGAATTATTAATTGAAGCAAAATCCATAAAATGATCCCATGATGGGAACCCCTAAAAGGTTATATATGAAGAACCCTTTCTGATCAACAACGAACATATAGAACTGTATAGGATTTGCTTGGATGACTGGTACCTCAGGGGTTGCTGGAGTTTGGAGACCCAGCTGCAGCAATTGCTCATGAGGTTGAACATGTTGACCTGAGGAGGAGAGAACCAGGGAGAGCACCATCGTCTCCTTAACTCGTACCTGAAAGCAGATAACGGGACACTCAATCAATGTACCCAACGCCTTATGCATGCAAACCTCAGCTGTTGTGTCTCGCACAAGCATTAACCTCAAGAATTAAGCATTCATTAGTAACTTCGAATTTCTGTCACCCACGCTGTAATACCTGTAATGTTTAAAGTGGCCTAAAAATAAGATATCAAGCAGTATGATAAAAGATAGGATCCGTTACGAGAAAGAGCTGTTTTCGTTTTGGTTTTTAAAGTATTTTTTTATAAAAATTTTTTTTTTTTTTTATAATTTTGAATATTGCTTTTGCTTGTTTATATAAATATTCAACAATTTTAATTAAAAACTTTCATAAACACTTCATTTTACAGCCAAAAAACAAAACCAAAGCAAAAACTTATTTCTAGCCATCTAACATTCTAAATTCTTGCATTTATTCTTTATTTTCGTGGCTTTACGAGATCACAACACAGCAAAAGAGCTGATTAGGCATTGTTTTTGAGCAGACTAGCAGAATGAACTCTTGAATACAAAGATAACTGGTTATATTCACATACTGTAGCAGCTGCATGTATAAACACACAGTAGTCTAGTTACATTCACAGGTGTCTGAGATGTGCTTGGTCCATCACTGGACATCTGTTCAGCCCTGTAAGCCTTTAAAGAATAGTCTGAGTCCATTACGCTGTTCTCATTCTGAACACATGACCCCTTTTTCCAAGCAGCATGTACTGCAACAGCCCACCTATCAGTTACACTGCATGTCTGGGATCGAAAAATAAGTTTAAACAAATTTTCTATATAAACATTTGACTGACACCTAAGGATGCTACAACTGTCAGTTCTAAAAGGCACATTTGACCACAGAGACAGTACATCAACATATTAATGTGGATTAATTTATAAATACAGTGTAAACTTATTCTAGAACCAAAACATTTTTAATTTCAGAGTATTTAAAAATTTGTAAACAAAAACCCATATTATATTCAGTCTACCTTCTCTGCACGATTACATATGATCATTAACAGCATTGATGAGTATAGGAACATATGCAGACACACAATTAGAACATCATATCATAGGGTTTATACAGTTATTAAACAAAAAAATATACACATCACATTACTCACAGTAGTATGTCAGAATCCATGCGTTTTTGTTTGTCTGTCCAGAGACATTTTGCACAAGGCTGCTAAAAACTAATCAGGCTCTACTTATTCTTCTAATCCCGTCACCTCATGCGGGAGGAGCTTGGAAGGAACACCATCACATCCTTACAACCAATCATATGGTTGAGAAGTTGAAAATACTGGCAAGCTGCCATTCTCTTTAACTGGGTTAAATGTAGACGTCAGCCGGGTTATTTTAAGCCAACTGTATGTAAACATCCTAACAAATACTTCGATTTTTAGTTAATTGTGAGTTATGAAATGCCTATAAGACATCTGCTTAGAGTTAAATGAGAAATATTTTATTTACTATTTTATTTATGTTATAACACATAGAATGACATCATACTGTTGTTCACACCTCTGGCAAATAAAGGATCCAAATTCTGCAACTTCAGAAGATTATTGCTGCTGCTTATTCAGAGTTAAAGTCACAATGAAATGAAAATTGACATTTCCTTTTTTTTTTTTTTTTTTTCATGGAATAGCCTACTGCAGAATACTTTTTTTTAATTCACGTGAAAAACAACAACTTCCCCTGCCATAGACATACATGATACGTAGGCTAACATATTTTATATTTCTTTTATATTCCCGGAAGTTGTTATCATCACCCTGGTTCCCTCGACAAAAACCAATAGGATTTTTCCATAGGCTTGCAGAAAGTTCTATGACCAAGAATAGTTCATAATTCTTACACATTTTGTTCATCGTGATCTTCACAAATAAGCACAACTTTTATGAATTTTAAAGCCTAAATAAAATCGCCAGAAGTAAAACAATTATTACACCACGGTTGCATGAAGTCAATGTCAACACCATCAACTTACGATAACTCTTTTATAGCTTTTATTTAAAAAATTAAAATAAAATTCCCTAAAAGGTTTGAGTTAGATAGTTTGCCAATATAAACACATCGAGGCTGTAAAAGCAAACTAGCGAGTATGACTATGAGTAGGCCTATAGGCCTACCTGTTTGGCTGATGATGTTTAATGTCTCCGACAACAACCTCTGTCATCCCATTAGCAATCGCATTTTTCAAGACATGTAAAAAAGCTTTAAAATAAAATCACGATTGTGGTATTACTGCTGTAGCTGTTTATGTGGTAGAATAAAACGTGAACATATTTTGAGCTTGTTTTAACCACAGACCTTATTTCAGCCACGTTTTGGTAAATTACTTATAATTCCGTCAAATAAGCTTATTTTAGCTGAAAGCCCATTTTAGCTGACTTCACTCCTACGTTTTTGGTTAAATGCCTGAAATTTACATTTACATTTACATTTATGCATTTGGCAGACGCTTTTATCCAAAGCGACTTAAATTGCATTTCAAGGTACACAGTTACATTCTTATATAAGTTCTTGCTTTCCCTGGGAATACTTAGACCTTATTTCCCTGAAATACAGATCATTTCTGCTGAAATCCTTTTATTTTTAACAGTAATTGACACTATTGTCATTAGCGTGCCATAGCAACACCATGAATGTATTTCATTTAATAGAAAGTTGAACAAATATTTCATAAAAAAATGCAATTAAAAAATAACTGATCATGTTGTATAGGTGTGTTTCTGTGCATTAGTGTCTTTTGTGTGAATGTATGTGTGTTTGTCAAATATTTGTCAAACATTTTGTTAAAGATTAGAACATCTCAATTTCTGTGTAACTTCTGTGTAAAAGTGTGTGTGTGTGTGTGTGTGTGTGTGTGTGTGTGCAGCCCATTTTAGCTGAAAATTGTGGCCCATTATAGCTTAACATGCCATTTCTATTTCAGCAGCCACATCACCCTGTAACCCAAGACTGGTTGCCAACTGAAGCTAAGCAGGGCTGACTGAGCCTGGTTAGTACCTCTCCACCAATAAGCTGGTGTGTGGTGAGCGTTCTGGCGCAATATGGCTGCCGTCGGTTGAGGAGATTCCCCCTTCCATATAAATGTAAACAAATTATTATTAATTATTATTATTTCTACCTAAAATGTCCTTTTTCACAAAAATCTAAGTTTCTTTTTTAAATTAAACTTTTTTTATTTGAAAGAGCATGTCATGTCAAAACTTTGTTCATAAACCTTTGCAACAATGCAAGATCAGTTATTGTGATTGGCTGTAAAAAAAAAAAAAGTAAAGAGATAAGACGCTATAACCTTATTTGGCCTATTTTAGCTGATTTCACCCAAAAACAGAATTCTAGGTAGATAATAGTTCATAGAAGAGTAACCACAAATGTAGGTCACATTAACCACTAGCAATACTTTGTCTCAATTCTATACTATGGTTTTAAAAAACTTTCTTATCTTTGATATTTTGTTAATGCAATGATATTCAATACATGTGGGGAAAATACTTTTTGGAGCCATTGTATTCAGTTAAGTATACATTTTACACGAAGTCTATCAGCATTATATGACAGTCAATTTCAGGTCAAAGTTTCAGCAACCACACCATGACTGTCTTTCCTGCCCTTAATTCATAACTGGTAGACTATAATTATGATAATAATAAAAAAACTTTGTCTGTGCCTGACTGTCACAAGATTTCAAGTCAAAGGTTGTTTTAAGCACAATAAACAAACTGCATTGAATCTCAAACTTTATCTAAATCAACTTAATTTGAATGTACAAATATGTGCCATAGGCGTTAGTAAAGATTATCTGCTGATCACTGTTTTATCAGCTGCTTTTTATTTTCTAAGAATTCTAGAATAACAGGTGAGAACACAGTGTTTACATCTGATAGTCATTTCCTGAAGTGTATGATATACTTTTGACCACCAGAGGTCTTTAAACTTCAATTCAAGACATTTATATTTCTGTTTAGTCATTCAGGATCTATTAATCAAAACTACACTTAATATTCAGCAATATTATTGATCTAACTGCACTGACACTATCGGAGGAGGACCGAACTGAGCTGGACAATGACATCATTAGTATCCCCAGAGCTGCTTTACAGCTGAATTGAACTCATTCCATACTTGATTATTTTTTCACAGTTATTGAACAAATCAACACTGAACTGACTTCAGCTGAACGATGACACGGTCTTCTTTGCTGCTTTACAGCAGAATGAATTGAACTCTGTTTGCATTATTGATCATTAGGGGCCAAGCACTGAAAGTGTGTAGGCACCTATTGAAATCGTTGGCGTTCCTATTATTATTATTATTCCGCCATGGAAGTGTATGGGAAGCCCATAGACCTGCTTGCGGGAAAGTTATGAAATTTGGCACACTGACAGAGGACAGTCTGAACTGTCACCATAGCAAATTTGGAGTCTCCAATTCAATCCCTCTAGCACCACCAACTGTCCAAAGTTTCACTCATGTTTATGCTAATAACTTTTGAACCGTAAGGGCTAGAAACTAAATTCATTTTTCCTCTGATTCCTTAGCTCAAGCCAGCAGCATATCACCCTGTAGCCCAAGACTGGTTGTCCACTGAAGCTAAGCAGGGCTGAGCCTGGTTAGCACCTGGATGGGAGATATCCTGAGAAAACCAGGTTGCTGCTGGAAGAGGTGTTAGTGAGGCCAGTAGGGGGTGCTCACCCTGTGGTCTGTGTGGGTCCTAAGGCCCCAGTATAGTGACGGGGACACTATGCTGTCAAAAAGCACCATCCTTCAGATGAGATGTAAAACCGAGGTCCTGACTCTCTCTGATCATTAAAAATCCCATGGCACTTCTTGTAAAAGAGTAGGGGTGTTGTATTTATTGAACACATTAACGTATTGTTACGAAACAGTTACATCATCATTAAGATGCCCTGAAGGAGCCTGAGAAGTTTCGAACCAGCACCACCTAGTGGTAAAATTTTCTTTTCAAATGCTTATAACTCTGGGTGTGGCTGATTTTTACGGGAGTCATCTCCTTAGATTCCTGAATCCTTGCTGAGTCCAACGATACCAAACATGCTAGGTTTTGTCTTAAAGTTTGTGTAGCGTTGTGATTTAGCACTTAAAAAACATTTGCCAATATCTTCAAAACCGTTAGACCGATTGAGACGAAACCACCGTAGGAAGTCTGGAAACATAGGTCGTTGGCTAACGCTAAAGCCCAAATGTCAGAATATTAATAGTAAGTGGCAAGAAAATGCAAACAAAGTCAGGTGTGGGTAATTTTTTATGTGATTATACATTTAAATGTCTATAACTCCAAAACAAAATGAGATATTTTCACCAAATTTGACACACACATGTATGGTCTCACTCTGAGGACACATAAAAAAATGGTGGGATTTGGCCTATTGTTGGCACAATAATAGAACAAAACATGAAATTGCCATTGACTTCAATACAGTATTGTGATATAAAATGCTATACTTAATGAATGCATTGGTGTAACAATACGAAACTCATTATGTGCCATCAGCACCATGCCCTGAAGGTACTTGAGTCATTGAGACATCGCCCCCTTTTGGTCGGAAATTTCCAAAAATGCTAATGAATTTTAAATAAATTCGCCTATTGCAATGAAACTGGTCTTAATAGATCTCTTGGGTCACACCGAGAACATAGATACCAAGTTTGCCGTATTTGGCCGAACTTTCTGTCCGCCATTTTGATTTTCATTCAATACCTACTTTTTCCTAGAAAAAATAAAAACTCCTCCTTGACCGTTTGTCCGATTTTCACCAAAATCGAATAGTATCAGCTCCAGACCATGCCGACTAAAAGTTAGGATTTCGTGTCGATAGAAAAAAACATTTCCTTATACAACATATAGCACCAAAGTTGAGGCATGATGCCAAAATGACTATTTAGGCTTTATCTCTGCAATGCCTTGATATATTGACACCAAACTTTGTATGTGTCATTGTCACCTCACTCTGACCACACCACATACATTTTGTAATTGCGCAACCTATTGATCGAAAGTGATAATCGATTAAATCATATTATTAGTGACTGTATTCATTATTATTCAGCACTTTTGCCTAAAATCATCTTAAAATGTCTTTAATTGCTCCTTGCTGCAGTAGGTCTGACACGCCATCTTGGCATGTCTTATCGTCGTCTTGCGCTTGGCCCCGATAATTGCTGCTTGCAGCTATATTTATGCCTATTACTGTAAAGTTGCTTTGAAACAACCTGTATTGTATAAATCACTCCAGTTGACTTGACTACAAAATACTTTAGACATGCATCCAAATTCCTGAACAAATTTCATTTAAAACCGGATGTGAGGCCATTGCCAAAACAAAACAAAAGCAACATCCTCTTTTCTCCTATGTAATCTGATCTGATTAAGTAATTACTGGCAAGCGCTTACTTCATCTGCTGACTAAACTCATGCACAGACATGAACGCAGGCACAGCCCCTGTCAGCTGGCTATGACACAAATGGAAACAGCTCAGTGACCATGTAGCCAGTCCTTACACCCGATTGAATCACAAGCTGGACAGCTGCACATACCATATTATCTAAGGTACAGTTCCACAAGCTCATGTATTTCACTAATCTCTGCATTATCTTATGATTCACTGGGCATTTGTGAGCATGACGGGTGTGGATTGGAGTCAGAGTAGGCCATATGCATTTGTTCACTGGTCATGTCTTGTTCAGTCTGGGACAATGAATCTGTGGGGGTGGGACTGCAGAGCAACAACAACAGCACTACTGTGTTTTTCTCCTCAAGTAGTGAAGACATCCAACCGACACACTGAATAAAAATCTCTATACTAACATTTAGATTTGAAAAAAAAAAAAAGAAGCAGCAATGAACCAACCGTCGGCCCAAATTTTTCAATTTAAATTTAGACTGTGTTTCTAAATAGGAACTAACCATAAATATTAGTTGTGTTTTAATTGAGGTATTTGATTATTCTGAGTATCCCATACTTTCAACTATTTGTTTATTAGGGACCCATGTGATAATGATAATAAATGATTATGCAATTGTGAATCACATTGTAGCCATCTAGCAATTCTGTGCTCCTGTACATGGTTTTACTGCAGCTATATGGTAAACAGTTTCACGTACGAGACAAACAAAATCAACATAGTCACACATGTAACTTGAAATTGCTGGACAATTCCAGTTTTCAATTTTACACACGACACGTCTAGAATGCATAGCATCTACAACCTAACTTTAACCTAAGTTTAGCATACAACAATTACATAACAGCAGTTGTGTGTTTTAAAGAATAAAATAAACTAGTCTGTTTACATGTAGTAGCACAAACTATAATGTGTGTTCTATCAGCACAATGTGTTCACAATACCTGACAGCGAAGAGAGAGACGCACAGTGGTGTGTGAATGTTCTGAGTGCAGGACTGACAGAAACTGACATAGCACTGTGTGGGGGTTTTCTGGTTACAGAATCCCCATGACTCTTTTGCCATTGTCCCTTGAATACACTAGACAAGTGGCCTGTTGCCTGAAGCCGTTTTCAGTTGCTACCCATGTTCTAGTCTCAGCCTTGCACGTCGCACACACACACGGTCCGTTGGCTGAACATCTGATGCATATGGCACACTATAATCCAGATTACAAACCTTCTGTGCCGTCAGTCTGAAGGTCTGGTTAAGCGAGACTACCCATGTTCTGATGCAATAAAGCCACTTCCCTTGTATCTTTCGCTCCAAATTAAAGAAGTTTAGAGTGAAACAATTTTAGATTTCTAACATCTTAAAAAAAAAAATTGCAGCTAATTATTTATTATATTTATATTATATGAATTGTAATTATGTATAATTCATATAATATATATATATATATATATATATATATATATATCACAAATTGGATCTCAATGAATAAAATATTCAACTTGAAAATCTTTATTTATATACATTCTATAATTTAACAGTCATTGAAAACCAATATCATCAACATAGCTGGATTCAAAATCATACCAAAGATTTATGTAAAAAACTGAAGTTACAGGCAGATCCAACTTGCATGAAGTTCATCACAGCAACTCATAATGTAAGTCAGAAGTGTGTATAGTCTCCACATGCCTCACGATAAATTCTGGGCATTCTCCTGATGAGATGGCAGATGGTGTCCTGGTGTCTCCTCCCAGACCTGGATCGGGGCATCAGTGAGCTTCTTGACAGTCTGAAATGCTACGTGGCGGTTTCGGATGCTCCGATACATTATGTCCCAGAGGTTCTCAGTTGGATTCAGATCTGGTGAATGTGAGGGCCAGTCAATGGCGTCAATGGCATCAATGCCTTCGTCATCTAAAAACTGCCTACACACACTCTGGCCACATGAGGCCAGGCATTATCATGCACCAGGATGAACCCAGGGCCCAATGCACTGGCATACAGTCTGACAGTGGCTCTGAGGATTTCATCCCGGTACCTAACAGCAGTAAGGGAACCATTGAGTCGCACATGGGTTCTGCTTCAAAGCAGGTGAAACTGATTCACAATCACTTATGTTTCCTAGTTGGACAGATTGATATCCCTGAAGTTTAATTGACTTGAGGCCTGTTGCATGCAGCTATTGAACAAACTCTGAGTTTCAGAATAGGTTTGGAGCTGACAAATCCACATAAATCCAACCTGGTTTAGATCAGGTTCAACGGGATCACAACGCTTGGTATCGTTCTCTGTCAAATGACTCAACTCAGGCTTATAGACTAGTTGCACGTGGCCGCCATGTTGGATTTCCGATCATCGAGTGTGGGGGTAGACACTTCCGGTTCCGGCGAATAGCCAATCACACGGAACACGGAGAGCGTCAGTTTGATTCACTTCTCGCGAGAGAGCCGCGCAATTCACTTCTCTGCTGAAGATTAAGAGATCATTGTGAAAAAAATTTGACATGAAATTAAATGCATTTACATGGCAGGAAACACTGCAAACGTTTGAGAAGGCAGAGGAAAGAAAAAAATCTTACTATATCAATGCATGTGAATCAAACAAATAGGCCTAATAATTTACATAGTCTCACAAAGAGCTCAACAGAATACACGTACATTTAATCTGTTTTAAATATTTATATATTAAGGGATAATTTAATATTGTCAATTAATATAATAATTGTATGAATATATTATATGAATTATCCATAATTATAATTCATATAATATTTGCAACAAAAGATGAGCAATTTTGTCTCTAAAATGTTTTCACTATAAACTGCTTTAAATCTGGAGTAAGAAATACAGGGGGATTGGCTTTATTGCATATTACTCACATCTGATTGGTCAAGTTTTGGTCCACGATCTCTAACCCAAAATAAAACCTGTTTTAGCCAAATTACCATAGCAATGAAACCCACTAAAAACCAATCCACCTTCTTGAACCTGAAAAACCAGAGTTTGCTCAAAATCTTAATCTGTAGAAACTGAAAACGGCTTTGAGCAACAGGCCATACACTGTGATAATTGAATGTTCCCTTCATTTTTTGAGCAGCATATGGAACAAGCTTTAAAATATAAGCTTTTAAACTGATTAAGCTTACGTGTATTCTTTTGAGCTCTTTGTCAAACTATTTAAAGGCCTATTTGTTTGATTCTCTTGCTTTGAAATAGTCAGATTTTCCAGAATAGTCAGAACTTTCCGCTGCCTTCTCAAACTCGCTGCAGCAGCAGTTTATTCCTGCCATGTAAATGCATTTCATTTAATGATTTTTTTTATATATAATGATATCTTCTCAGATAAGTGAATTGTGTGGCTCTCTCACAAGTGAATCAAACTGACGCTCTCCATGTTGCGTGTGATAGGCTGTTTTCCACATGTGTCACACTTTCAGAGTTAATCGCAAACTCTGGATTAAACCAGAGTTGACAGAAAAAGTTTATACTGAGCGTTGTGAGCCCGTTGAACCTTCATATGCGTACAGAATGTAGCCTATAACATTAGATGTATGCAATGCACTGCACAAATAATTTGTTTAAAGTCCCCATGAAATCAAATTTTTTTTTTTTTTGCTTTTAGTATGAATATGTTAGCCTTACTGTCATCTATAAGTTAGTTTGCTCCAAAACAATGGCAAAATTCGCATTTAGAAGATAACCATTCAAAACTTACAGTCTCTCACTTCCACCAATGGATCAATGTTTTTGATGACCTGCACTTCAGCTGTCCAATCATGCTCTATAGAATCGCCCCCTATATCATAAATATATGCTGAAACTGTGGCTGGAATCGGTCACTTGTTCACACATTTACTATTTTCTACCTGGTGAATGACACAGAGGCCTAGTGCACTATATGGGAGGCCTATAGTGTATGCTTTCCATTGGGGCGAATGAAGTCTGGTTTCACGAGAACGTGCACAGTCTGCTCGATAGCACAGAAATTATCATATGATCGAGTCTGTGCATACAAGAAAACCTATCTGACCCATTTGATTTATGCACAGAATGCTATATTTTAAAGTCATATGTAGGAGATTATAAGGAGAAACGGTTAGAGAGGAGGACACTGCGGCTTTACCGAGCTCAACGGCTAAATACTAAATAAATAATAATAAATAAATAATATAATAAATACTATTGGCTATTTTTAAAAAAGGGGAGAAGCTTTTCGATATGCCCCGCCCTGTCTTCCTGTTTCAGTGGAAAACACCTCAACAAAATGCTGCGGGTTTCAAGGTACTTCAGTTGGCTTTTAACCGCATCCGGTGTGCACTAGGACCTGTGGGAATGCAGCAGCAATAATAACAGCGCAGGCTTTCAGTCACTCACTGCATTTCGGGACACACCTGGCTTTACGATCAGAGACAATTCCGTTGAAAGTCTCTCTTCGAAATGGAAATAATCTGACAGTTTAATTAATCGATGTTGGGGGCATCGTAATGTCTAGATCGGTATGTAGCATGCTTTAAAACACAGAAGATCACTAACGTTATACTATATAGGTACTAATGTTACTTTCCTTCCCAGCACTGCATATGTGGCAATGTGCATATGAGCCGAGTTCACATAAATGGACCACGCATACGATCATTTGAGATACGAAACATCGACGATGACGTTTCATGAACAATGACACTAACGCTGCGAGGATCGAGAGATATAAAGCGCACGAGAAGTGGCAAAGATGGAAAACAACAAGCCGAGCGAGCATGACATCACGGAGGTGGTGGCGCAGCACCAGCCCGCCGCGAACAAGAGTGAGAACGGTGTCGTGATGGTGATCAGCCACAGTAACGTCCAGCCACCCTTCAGCGTGCTGTGGGCCACGGTCCTGTACTGCGCGGAGTTTATATGTGCCTCTGTGCTCAGCAGCAAGTACCATGACACCGATAACGTGGTGTGGATGGGACTGACTATTACATTCATGCTGGTTCCATCGGTGCTGACCCAGCTCACGCTGACCTTCGTGCACCGGGACTTGGGGAGAGACCGACCCCTTGTGCTCTTCATGCATCTGCTTCAGATGGGGCCTATCATAAGGTATTAGTGTGAGAGATGATGTCACTTGATGATCACATGACCACAATATTGATACATACACATACATACACATCGTGGTAGGCCTATGTTTATTTTTGAAAGTCAGTTTCACTTGAAACACTTGGCTACTAGGGGTGTAACGATACCCTCATGTCACGATTTGATATCACGATACTGAACTCTCGATACGATATTATTGCGATACTCCAAGACATATGGTAAAAGGTTAACAAAAATCTTGATTAAAATGCAAAATTTGGTAGCCGCCTATTATATTGTGGGTGTAAATGAATAAATAGGCTTGGACTTGGTGCTGATAACTCAATGCATGGTGACACCAGAATACAAATATTCATGATTCTGAAGCTGAAAATACAGAATTATTTTAGATGAATATGCTTGCACTCTGTCACTCACTAGATATATTTAAAATAACGTAGGCCACTTTTTACTGGAAACATGACATTTGGCATTATATACATTATATTCAACATTATACATAGTAGTTTAATGTAGTGCTGACACTAAAACTGTAAACTTGAATTTTTTTCGGGTGAACTATACTCATAGTGTCACTATCCACGATACATATTGTTGCATTTTTTTTTATTGTGATATGTGACACGATATATTGTTACACTATTGGCTACAAAAAAAGCTATTGAGTATTTCCTCCATTATTGGCCATGAATTATTGTTATTGTACAAGATAGTTCATTGAACACTCATTGAGCTTTTGTGACAGTGTGTGCCATGTCACTAATATGAGAAGCTGTCACGATAGAAACTGACATTATAGTTTTATAGCATTATAGGCTTTCAGCTATTTATACATTAAACAATTAAAAACAATGCAATCTTAAATGTCAACAGTAATGTAAACATATCAAACCAATATTTGGGCTCCCCAAAAGTAATTTTTGGGATCTCATTAGGGATGCACCGATACCACTTTTTTCTACTTGCCACACTACTTTTTTCAGACCAAGTACAAGTACTTACATTTGGGTACTTGCCGATACCAAGTACCGATATGAGTACTTAATAATATCATACAGTTCTTCTAACAGTGTTTTATTTTCATCAGATGTTTTTCACTTTCTGACTGTAACAAAGTAAATATAGCCTACAACTTGTATAATCAAATTATAGACCCTTTTACAGTTGGTAAACATGTTGACGTATTTGTGTGGGCGGGGCTTAGCTGGAGGCAGAAAGATCCCTCTGGCCGCTTCACTAACGCTAGTTTGCAAGTTTTGTTAGCTTGTTTTTTTAACAATGACTGGAGAAAATCCGATTTTGTCTTAATGTGCAAGGTCACCACTGTCCAGGACCGCGATTGTTATTTGCAAAAGTTAATTTTAACGGACGGAACCAGATGACCGTACACGCTCAGTCAATGGACGATCTGACAGGACTAACGTTAAGGTTGAGTGGCCTGACTTCTACACCTACCCGATAGAGAAACCGAGGGTAAAGAGAAACTGAGGGCATATATATTTAGATGCCTATAACTATGTGCTGAATGGTCATGTAAAGACTTGTGTGGTACGATCCGCAGTTCTGCCTAGCCAGCGCCAAGAAGACGACAATGTAAAGAATGACACTACGGTGCAATTTTAATGATATGAATATTTTCTAGAAATAAAAATTCCAGATACAGCATACTCATTTTTCATCGATTCTTGCACCCAACAACACAACAAGATGACATTTAGTAATAAAAATAACAATTTAAGCTCCTTATTATGTAGCCGAATCTGTGCTGGTTTGTATTGGCCGCCTCCAGTTTTCCGTTTGTTTTGCCTCCAGCTAGCGCCGTGACGTAAATGTGACGTCGGCGCAAAAGGGGTCTATAGGCGCAGGCTATGTTCATGGTTGCATAGCAACGACAGATGCCACGGGAGCGCAAGCACTTGTGGAAAGAAGGAGAAAGCGGCGCTTTCCACGCGTTTTTAGACACGATATGTGAATGGCCCCTTAAAGTGGTATCAGGTGCGGTTGTATCGGGTAGTTTTACGAGTGCGAGTACATGAGCACAGTATCGGACCGACACTCGAGTACTGGTAGCTATCGGTATCGGTGCATCCCTAGATCGAACAGTACTTTGGACCTCATTATGTAGTATCTATAATCACTATTGTTTTGGGTCAGCAAGTTTTTTTTTTTTTTTTTTGAAAAAGCAATTGAATATAATAGGTTATGTTAATGTTATTAAGTGTAACCTTTAATATTATTCTACTAAATGAGGGTTCCCTGTATAGTTTTTTTTCTTTAAGAACCTGAGATATTTACAAATGAATGAATGTTTAATCGAATTGTTTACTGCCATACTGTGATATTTTCAAAGAAGGTTATCACATTGTTTATACTAGCGCAAGAATTCAATAGCATAAGAACATTCAAACAGTACAACAGAAATCAAATACAGACTATCAGAAATATGGAAGTCACCCAAAAGACCTTTCAGATACAGTAGGCCACTCCCATTGCTTCAGGCATCCATGCGTTTCAAATTTCAAAATGTGTTTAGTCTTGTTTACAAGGTGAATGAGAGTAAAACCAATAAGTTCCCAGCGGGATTTAATCGTATTGGTTGGAATTTTTAGGCTGTGCGTCATTTCTCTCATTCTCTGTCTACCTTCAGTTATTTTACTGTCTAATCAACACTGAATGTGTGGCTGATCCCACAAGGACAGATACTTTCTAGGTTGTGACCGGTGTCAAATCATATTTAAATATCTTTTTATAGGCTGTTGACTGTACAGTAGAAATCAATGTCAAGTCTTGTGACTGGTGTAAGCAATAGATTTATACTCTCGGCAGGGCACTACACTTGCTTTTTATGTATTTAAAATGTGTATTTACAACTCTCTTAACAACCACCAAATTAAATTGTTTATATTAAAAGCAGATCATTTCTTGCCAAAGAAAAGGCATGTGGTTTGGCATTCAGTCTTCAGGTCTGCAAGAGCTTTAGATCAAATTCAAATTGCAATTAGAAATGGTTATCATTTTTAGGTTTATTTATTAATATAAAATATTATACTATGACTGACTGTACATTACAGGCAACATGGCACATCTGTTTCATCGCTTATTGTCAAGTCTGAAAAAAATATTAGAGGAATGCAGTGTTCAGGCCTAAGTTGTGGACTGACTCCTTCTTTGTGCTGAGCTGAGATGGGGAAGCAGTCAGTAGACTGTAAAGAGCAGATGAGGGCCAGGCTCAGCTCTATAAATATCTAACACAATGTCATAAAAACATTCCCTTGAATAGGAAATGTCTTATCTTACTAAACTCAGATCGTCCTGTTTCACAGTAAACATCTTATTGTGTTACTAGAGTGAAGATCTTTTGAAGAATGACTCTTAAAGGGATAGTTCGCCCCAAAATTTCTTGAATTAGCCTACTCACCCTTATGTCATTCCAAACCCGTAAGACTTTTGAATAAAACCGTACATTAAATCTGTTTGTCATAAAGCGATCGAGTCTCTTCAGAAGATTTGGACTAAACCGCTCAATTAATATGGATTAGTTTTACAATTTCTTTATGAATTAGTGTTTATGTCATGTGAATGTTTTCTCCTGTTAGTATTGGTCATACAATTCTGCATAGTTATATAATATATATGAACAGTTGTGTTTTGCCAAATTTGGGCTGAAAACACAGATGGTGCATATTGAATCCTGATATAGTACTGTATCCTTTGATTTAAAAAAAAAAAAAGCATCTGCCAGCAAGTATTAAATATCAAGATCAAAATAGCCACCTTCATCATCTCCTTATATAATAACAGGCTTTTTACTGCAATGACTGAGGTGGTGAAAGATGATTAAATGGTTTCATGTTAAACAAACTGAAAATCAAACATGTAATATTAGTGTTAGGGTTGTACATTTTATTTACATGTTTCGAATAAACATGGCCACTTATGCAAAGTGAAACAGCCGCTTCCCAATGCTGTGTCTAAGTGTTATAATTCTTGCTCAAATCATCCATCTCGTTTTACAGCAAAAGAGGCTTTCACAGTGACTTAGCTGTGATAAAATGAGCGAAAGTCATTTATTTTCATTTTGAGTTAGGGCTAGGGTTAGATTTGAGGCAACATGGGCAAGAGAGACATTTGGTGAGGCAACTGTGAGCAGGGTGAAGCTCACGTGATCCGTCACCTGATACGTTGCATACAGCAGTCGTGCATAAGTAGTGCTAACTGCCACTAACTAACTACACAGAGACGTGACAACCTCTCACAATTTAATCATACAAATAAGTGTGAGTGACTCTTAAAGGGATAGTTCACCCACAAAATTTAATTCTAACATCTTTTAGTCGCGTCGTTCCAAACCTGTACAACACGAAAAAAGATATTTTGAAGAATGTTAGTAACTAAACAGTTTTGTTTCCCATCTTGTATGGAGAAAAAAAAAAAAAAGAAAACACACTGAGGCATTTTTCAGAATATCTTCTTTTATGTTTCACCAAACAAAATGAATTCATACAGGTTTACATTTTTGTGTAAATTATCACTTTAAGAATAATACTGTTATATTTTGTGATTTATATAGTAAATCACAATCAATTAATTCATATGAAGACATAAAAATATGATTAAATGGTTTTATTTATTTTTTGTACACACAGCCATTTACACAATGTTTTTGTGTTCATGCAGCCTGTTGGGGACTAGAAACAGAGCAAATCATTTGTATAAAGTTGATTATACATATACACACTAGTTCAAAAGTTTAGAGTCAGTACATTTATTTTGGTGGAAACCATGATACATTTTTTCTTCTTCAGTATTCTTTGGTGAATAGCAGTTTTAAAAGAACAGAATTTATTTGAAATGTAATTATTTTGTAACATTATAAATGTCTTTACTGTCACTTGTAAACAATTTAAGGTGCCCTTGCTGAGTAAATGTAATTACTATAAAGGCAATAGTTTATTCAAATTAAGGGTTTAATGTTGTACTCAAGACGGACATGCATACACCACTTTTGTGTAGTTTTTACCCAGCAACATGTTTCTCTTATTTCAGCCAAGCTGATAAACTGGTTTGAAATGGTTTATCTCTAAGATAATGCTGCCACCTTGTGGAAACTAAGTGTATGAGTAGTAAAATTCTGCTGTGTTTGTTCAAATTGGTAAATAGAGTAATAATTAAGTTCATTTTATGTTGTATATAAATCAGTAGCCATATCCTTAAAATCCATTGTAAACAGCAGAATCTGCTTTTTTTTATTTCCAGTATCTGACTGATTACTTTTTCCTTTCTTTGAACAGGTGCATTGAAGCTCTTATTGTTTACTGTCAGGCGGGTAAAAAGGAAGAACCATATGTTACGATTTCAAGAAAGATCAAGCTAAAGCATGGCAGAGGCTTAGGCTCAGCCCTCGAATGTGAGATCGGACACTCTGAGCGCAAGCTAGCTGTCCACCGCAATGCCTTCAAGCGCACAGCTGTCATCCAGGCCTTCCTAGGCTCCACTCCTCAGCTCACTCTACAGCTCTACGCTACCATTCAGGAGAAATACGTCCTTCCCCCACGCCGTGAGTTTCATTTATTTACCAGATTCCAATTGTAATATTGGTAACACTTAACACTTTATTTCACGGTGTCTGTGTTGCAGTGTAATTATTCATTTAAGTACTGAGTAATCATAATTAACTACATGTACTTGCTATTTGGTAAGGGTTAGGATGAGGGTTTGGTTTAGGGTTTGTTGGTTTAGTAGCTGGGGTAACTAGTTACTAATTACTATAATTACTACATGTAACACGTGTAACAAGTACACTGTAAAATAAAGTGTTACCCTCTGCACAAAAAGTTCCCATTAGTTAAATAAGGGATAATAAAGGGATAATGTACATCCAGCCGTGTAATAAGCGGGATAATGTACATCAAACTGGTTGTTATCGCAAAATAAACCCCAATCCCTATTTATCGGGTTTATTTTGCGATTAACAACCAGTTTGATGTACATTATCCCGCTACTTGCCACATAAGTAAATAAGTAGACACAAAAGATTGATTTCAGTTGAAAATACGAAGTTTCCACCCAGAAAAACAGTTCCCAGAAAGCGAGAGACATGAAAGAAGAGCTGGCCTAAAATACCCAGATAAGTGGCCTTTATACAGCGTTGCTATTAACAACAGTCATTATCAGAGAATAACTGACCTCGAAATGTCGCGATTGACCAATCAGAATCAAACATTTCAGAGAACTGTGTGATAATCTTTTAACAATAACATTAGTTCATAAATAATATTAACAGATGCAACAGATTATTTTAATAATATATTAGTAAATGTTGAAATGAACACAACTAAGATTAATAAATGCTTTAGAAGTATTTTCATTGTTAGTTCATGTTTAGTAGTTAACTAATGTCAACAAATGGAAACTGTTTAGGATATTGTTTACACTAATGCTCATCCTATTTGTGTTCACAGTTGCCCTGATGATCATTTCCTTGATATCAATCGTATACGGGGCTTTAGTTTGCAGTGTCCTGGCCATACAGATCAAGTACGATGACTACAAAGTGCGAATGAAACCTACCGCCTACCTGTGCATGATCCTCTGGCGAGGGTTAGAGATCGCCACGCGGATCACCACCTTGGTGCTTTTCAGCTCAGCGCTCACGTTCTGGGTGGTCCTGGTGGGCCTGACCAACCTGTTGATCTTCTTCTTCCAACCATGGGTTGAGTTCTGGGTCAGGAGGGCGTCACTGCCTGAGAACATTGAGAAGAACTTCAGCAAGCTGGGCACCACCGTGGTGCTCTGCATGATCACGTTCCTCTATGCCTGCATTAATATTTTCTGCTGGTCTGCCGTGCAGCTGGACCTGGCCGACCACGACCTGGTGGAGAAACAGCCCCGCTGGAGATGCTTGGCAATTTACTACACCTTTCGCTTTATGGAGAATGTTACCCTTATCGTCTTGTGGTACTACTTCAAGTCCGACTTCTACGTATACGTGTGCACACCACTGCTGGTGGTGCAGCTTATCGTGTGCTACAGCCTGGCTGTGATCTTCATGCTGGTCTTCCATCAGTTCTGCCATCCGTGCCGCAGACTCTTCCACTACAACGTCGAGGACTGTCTACGTTGTGCGTGCTGCTGGAAGAAAAAGCAATTCGAGCTGCCTGCAGACCATGCAGAAGGTCTTCAGGAACATGCACCTCCTGACCTCACTAACCACCTGACAGATAGAGAAACCGATATTTTGGATGATATCATGGAGGCAGCATGAATTAAGTTGGCTGTTTGTTATTGTAGCGCTGTTTGGGGACATGCTAGGCGTATTTGCACACATCCTGACTCAGGAGTATTATTTCAAGGCGATGAACTATGCTATATCTACTGTACTTAGTGAAGGAACAATTGATTTTATATGGTCCTAAAAGCTTTAGGAATTTTGTTTTACGCCATTTGGAGCTGTCCTCCAAAAAAGGAGGTGTAGAGCATGATAACCTTATTACGTTTACGTGGAGAGGGTAGCTCATCATTTATTAATTGTAGAGCGCTGACCATAGACCGACCCATTTCTTCTTGTTGGCCATTGAAGACCAAAGAATGCCTTCGGTTGAGTTATGCTGTGATGATTCACAAAGGCAGCTTTCATTAGGGAGCTGAATGGCCAGGTGTGTGGGAAATGAGCCAATTTTGGAGGAATGAAAATGGTAAAACATTTTGGTACCTGCTGTACTAACCTTTTCCAGGAAACTGTGACTTAACTAGCCAAAGAGCCTTCTGAACTTTTCTTAGGTTTGCCTCATCAGCCCTGTGCTTTTTATTAAACCTTTAGATTTGGAGAGCCTTCTTTAATGTTGGTAATTGAACTCTGGTTTGCCTTAATATTGTGTGATGTTGTAATTTTGTGCCTGAATAGACTAATATTCTTAATTTTCCACTGGCAAAAAGGTCTGTTTGTTTATTTTGTATGGAAATATTTTTTGCCTGTGTTTGCCTGAAATATGTGCCTCTTAAGTACTGAGTTGGAATATATGAATAAAGATGCATTGAATATTTGAATCATGCCTGATAATTTCATAAACAGAATTTTCAGGTGAATCATATGAAACCTGAAATATGAAACTGAATTTATCAGGGTCATATTTCAATTGAAAATCAAAAGAAAGAAAAAATGTACATAGCTTATGTTGTAACGCTGAAAATATAGGCTACACTAGACTAAATGTTATGCATTATGTAAATGGTCAAATATTTTGCCTATATAATATAATGGTGTTTGTTGTGCTGTTTATAATATTAAAACTTTGTATTACACTTTTTTTGATCGTAATACAAATAGTAATGAGAATAATGACTGAGCATAATGTAAAGTAAAACTTAAAAGTAAAATGTATGAACGCCAAACTAAAAAACAAATCTTTCTAAAAAAAACCTTAATTTCTTAACATAAGCCTACGTGTGACACGTTCTTTCTTCTTTTTTCCTTCTTTTATCTTGTGTGGAAAAAATTGTGTAACGGCCGAGCCTATTTTTATGTAACCGTTTCCAGTCAAACACCAAGACGCAGACACGTTCAGGTAGCTTCCTCTCGGGAATTTCTTCAGACATGCAATGCGACAAAATCATTTTTTTCACAGCCTATTTCCTGGTCAATGAGGACTGTAGAGAGGGCGGCGTCCTGAACGGGACAGGTGAGTAATATACGGTAATATAGCACTCATCTGCAAGGAGTGTTGTTCATTCGTGTATGCAGCGCTAGAGAGTAAAGATGGTCAACTGGATAATCAATCACGGGCTGAGCGCTTTCATCGTGGTATTTAGGCATTGTTTTGCTTGCTATTTGTATAAAAAAATTGATAATGCAGTTAACTATAAACCTTATGTTAAAATAAGTAGATCTTTTTATGTTAAGATATTTATGATCTGTATTTGTAGGTGGTGTGGATGGCCATCAACATCTTTCTGTTTGTCCACTTCTACTTATTCTATGATCAGGGTCCACAATTTGAATACACTCGTGAACTTTTAGGGGTAAGTTTGACAGAAAAAAAGCATTTTTCAAAGCATTCTCTGAGAGAAAATAGGAAGTAAATAGTGTATGTAATAACATCTTTTTATGTAGTAAAAAGAGAGAAAGTATTAAGGGACTGTTTCTTTTAGTCTGCACTGCCCTGGGCCAGAGCTCCAGCTGCTGTACTCAACTTCAACTGCATGCTGATTCTTCTGCCAGTTTGTCGCAACCTGCTGTCTCTTATCCGTGGCTCTTTCATGGTGAGTTGCCACACACTTGTACCTTTTTGTTTGAGATAGTATATGAGACCCTCTGTAAGTATTTGCCCTCATGTCCATTTGTTAGTGCTGTGGACGAACAGTGAGGAAACAGCTGGACAAAAACCTGACTTTCCACAAATTGGTTGCTTACATGATTGCCCTAATGACAGGTAAACACCTTTTCCTTGAAAACTTAATAGGAAGTTGTTGTGCATAAAGTAGGCTAGGCTTTCACCTGAATTACAAGAAAGAGCTCACATGTGCCATAGCTATTCAAAACATTCACACTGGCATTTTTTTTTTTTTTTTTTTTTTCATGCTCTGATGCAACAGGATACATAATGAACATTTTCTCATTATAAATAACACATCAATCACAGTCTGAGTGGTAGTCTGAGTATTTCACCCCTGATAACCCTATAGCATTGCAGGTAGTGTTATTCTTCTAGGCCAAATCTGGATAAACATTGACCAAGTTTTGATTTTGTAAGAAGCTGACTGTAGTATTTAATACGTTTGTGTCTGGCTAAAGAAAGTTTTATCCATCAGGACATGTCAGGTTTTTCAAATTTCAATGTGAAAAGACAGATCAGAAAAGAAAGAAAGAAAAAAACTAAAAAAGAAACATCCAAAGAAGTTTTAGTCCAAAATGCTGTATTTTAAGTTCTACTCGACGGGGTTCTGCATGGATATATAAATCATATTGAATTTAATCATATTTTCAACTTAAATTCAGATTTGCCAGTAAACTATTTTAATGAACAAAAATTTGAATTGTTGTAACAGACATTTTATGTTTTTACATTTTTACTTTGACATGGTATCTGATTTTGACCTTATGAAATGCTTCTTTAATGCAGCGGTTCACACTGTCGCTCATTTGCTTAACGTGGAGTGGTACAGCAACAGCTTAGATGGTCGATATGGACCTCTCGCCGGGAATCTGTCCATTCTTGACGATTCCTCTGAATTAAATACTACTTACCTTAATCCCATTCGCTCCACTTCTACGGTGAGTTGCTGTACTTTTCGTTGCTTTTATTAAGGTTTTTGATGTACACTACCATTCAAAAATTTGGGGTTCAATAAGATTTCTTTTTTATTTATACATTTTTTTTCTCAGCAAGGATGCATCAAATTGATCAAAAGTGACAGTTGATATTTAGAATGTTTAAAAAGATTTCTATTTCAAATAAATGCTGTTGTTTTAACTTTCTATTCATCTATTCTATAAATCCTGGAAAAAAGGTATCATGTTTCCGCTAAAATATTAAGCAGCAAAACCGGTTTTAATTGTGCTGATCATAAAAAGTAATGTTTATTGAGCACCGAATCAGCCTATCACAATTATTTCTGAAAGATCATGTGGCTGCTGAAAATTCAGCTTTGCCATCACAGGAATAAATTACATTTTAAAATATATTAAAACATAATATTTCACAATATTACTAATTTTAATGTATTTTTGATCAAATAAATGCAGCCTTGTATTTTATTTTTTTTTACTTCTTTCAAAAACATTTTTAAAAAACACTTACCAACCCCAAACTTATGAATGGTACATTACAACTGAGCTCTATACTGTATTTTTTCTGAGGTGTGATATGGCTGCTCTAATCTTGTTTCCTTCTTCTCCAGACTCCAACGGTTTTTGTATTCACCACTATCGCGGGTCTCACAGGTGTCGTCATAACTCTTGCCCTCATCCTTATTATCACTTCCTCTATGGAAGTCATTCGCAGGAGCTACTTTGAGGTCTTTTGGTACACGCATCACCTCTTCATCATTTTCTTTGCTGGCTTGGTTTTCCACGGTGCAGGGTAAGGACTTTTTACTGGTTGAGCCCAATTTTAAAACTGATTTATAGTAGATTATTAACAGCAGGTAAACATGTGGTTTGGTGTATGACTAGACGAATTGTGCGAAGTCAGCAAGAGACCGATCCACCTCACAATAATTCCTACTGCGAAGACCAGCCAGAGATCTGGGGGAAAGTACCCGAGTGTCCAATCCCGCAGTTTGCTGGAGGGTTTCCTCAGGTAAAAGTTGTCAAATTTACAATGAACAAGCCTACGATAGATTTATTTTTGGTGGTTGCTGATTTCAATTTGCTGAATCCTCTGTTGCAGACCTGGATGTGGGTGATTGGACCGATGATCATTTACCTTTGTGAGCGGCTGCTACGTTTCATTCGCTACATGCAGCCTGTCAGTTATAGAAAGGTGTGTTGTCATGAACGTTTTGACAAAACTACAAATATATAGTTCTGATCTATATATATATAGTAGATCTGAACCCTATCACGATTGCTCTGTAATCAGAAACTGTATTCATGCTTGTATACTAGATTGTAATCCGCCCATCCAAGGTGTTGGAACTACAGCTGGTTAAGTCTGGATTCAAGATGGAAGTCGGCCAGTATGTGTTCCTCAATTGCCCAGCCATCTCTCAGCTGGAGTGGCACCCATTCACCATGACATCAGCCCCGGAGGAAGACTTCTTTAGTGTGCACATCCGCTCAGTTGGAGACTGGACTGAAAAGCTCATCAAAATGGTCGAAAACCTACCAGAGGGTGGGCAAGGACCTAAGTATGTACTCTTTGCCATTTGACTTATTCTCTGGGCACAACATATTCATGCAATCTTAAAATTGCAGTTTAATTTCAACTTTAAACTATGCATGAAACAGAAGTTGCGATAGCCTTTTCTTCCCTATTGTATGTCGGAGTGAAACAAGTAAGAATGTAGGGCGGGGGAGGGGGAAGTTATTTTGATCAACAATTATGAGGGCACACAGATTTCCAAAAAAATATGATGTGCATGGATAAATAAATCATTTATATTAAATTCTGACTATTCCATAAATTAAGAATTGTCCATTCTGATTTCTTGGTGAAGTGTGAAAACAAAATATCAAGAATAATGTATCTATCTTTTATTTTTGTGTCAGGATGGGTGTGGACGGTCCGTTTGGAACCGCGAGCGAGGATGTATTTGATTACGAGGTCAGCATGCTGGTGGGTGCTGGGATTGGAGTGACCCCATTTGCCTCTATCCTGAAGTCCATCTGGTACAAGTTTAAAGACTCCAACCCCAAACTACGAACAAAGAGGGTAAGAACATTTGGGACTTAAATAAGGAAGTTAGTCCAAAGGTCAAGTACAATAACTCCTGTTGTTGCTGTTATATTACAAAGGTCTTTATGCCCTTGATAACAAAGTCCGGCATTCCTTGAAACTCAGTTTCTTACCATTTCTGACTTTTGTGTTTAGATTTACTTCTACTGGCTCTGTAGGGAGACACATGCCTTTGAGTGGTTTGCAGATCTCCTACAAGTCCTTGAGAAAGAAATGGAGGAACGAGGAATGAGGGACTTCCTCACATATAAGCTCTATCTCACCGGATGGGACCAGAGTCATGTAGGTGCAAAAAAAATCTCCTGCAATATGAAAAGTACGATGAACTTAATTGAAGTATGAGTAATGTGTGCATGTCACAGAACATCTAATCTTGCGTTTACAGGCAGACCATGCAATGGTGCATTTCGATAAGGATACAGATATCATCACCGGCTTAAAGCAGAAGACTCATTATGGCCGACCGAACTGGGATAGAGAATTTGAGCAAGTTCGGCAAGAGAACCCGTCGTACGTTTTAAAACTCTTCATCATGTTATTGCTTCCTATATATGATGCTCATAAAATATCCCAACACTAACATTTTATTTTAAATATCAACAGGTCTGTGGTTGGAACATTCTTGTGTGGCCCACAAGCCTTAGCGGAGGTCTTGGAGAAGAAATGTGCAAAGTATTCGGACGTGGATCCACGGAGAACCAAGTTTTACTTCAACAAAGAGAACTTCTGAGGAAATATTTTACAGGAAACCTAATTCTCTTGAAAGACTTGTGCACTAGGGATTGTGTTCTTCAGCAGTATCATGATTTGTCATTTATCAAATCTTTCCATCTAAGTGATTCTCCGTTACTGTGACACTACGCGAAAAGTGACAACCTTCCTGCTGGAAAGTGAACAACTTGCTGGAAGGGACTAATTCCATGTCTGGGTCAAAAGTCCACTCATTGTATTTATTTTTTTCTTTCAAGGTTTGGCTTTTCAAGTTCCTGGTTAGAAATGAATCACCAAGAATTAGGGAAATAAGACCTACACCAGAATGTATTGTGTTTATAAATGTTTCCTTGTGTAAATACGTGCACAGCTCTAAAATTAGCATGGCAAGAAGCTACTGAAAAGGTACTGAGCTTTTGGAAATTTTTGCTCCTTGTGAAAGTGAAAAAGAAATCATACATTATCTGATCTAACATGTCACATTTGGTTAGTCACTGGTTGTGTGATCATACAAGAGGTTTTTTTTAAATACTGTACATTATAAATATTATATATTCTTTGTTCTAAATTGTTTTTATAAAAAAAATAATTTCCACTTGTTTATTTCAAAATCCAGTTCTTTATTTTTTTCATTAGCAGTAAATTGTGAACCACTACTATTAATAAACAACTGATTTCACTTAAAATAAGAAAATATCACTAGAAAACAAAAACAACAATGAAGTTACAGATGTGGAACTCTTGCAAACCAATACTAAAGTATCCAGGTGATTGGTTGTCCGATGGGATGCACATGTTCCTGTAATCACATGAGTTGTAGAGTCAGATTTTCACACTTACCCAAATTAACCATGTCTCATTCTGTTACATAACAAAAAAAAAACATGTTCCACTTTGTCACAGAGCCTGTAATTATCATAATAAGCTGTTTTAGGACAGATGAGAAAGAAACAAAAGCGCTCACATCACAATAGGAGTCTTCAGGGGGCGCCTGCTGTCTTCTGAATCTGCTCCTTCAAGATCAGGATACTCTGTCTCTGTTCTGGTGGCAACATGGCGATCTGTTCTGGGGTCAGCTGTAAGACCTGCATAATCAAGGCAGCCTGGGAATGTGGAAACACAGCACATAGTTTAGTATCTACGTGACAGAAACCTTGTTACATAATGAAAGATTAAAATTGAAGCGTGGTTAACCTGTGAACTTTTAAATAAACATGTCAACAAGTAATTCTGGAAAATCTGGTCAGTGAAACACTTAAGGATGCAGTGATGCAGATCTGAAAAGGGTGTGAAAAAAATAAAATGACCCACCTTCTCGTGGTCTTGTGATGACACATCTGACGTAGGACCCTGTTAAAAGACAGACAGAATTAAAACATGCAGATATTTGAATTAAGTCCAGCAAGCTGAATACTGCTCTCTGAGAGAGGGGCTGCAAAGGGGGTCAGTGGAGAATTGAAATGAACATTATTTTTCCTTTACAATGAAAACCATTCAACAGTTTGGGGTCAGACAGACTTTTTTTAAACAATTAATATTTTTATTCAGCAAGAAGATATTAAATTGATTAAAAGTGACAGCAAAGACTATATAAAATATATATATTTGATATAAATGCTGTTCTTATGTACTTCATATTAAATCAAAGATTCCTGAAAAAAAAACAAATTTATCATCATGTGTATCTTATCAAGGATCATGTGACATTGAAGATTGGAGTAATGGCTGTTGAAAATTCAGCTTTGCCATCACAGGAATAAATTACTTTTTAAAATATATTAAAAATAGAAAAGTCATTTTGAATTGTAATAATATTTCACAACATTAGAGTTTTACACTATCTCTCATCAAATAAATGCAGCATTGGTGAACATACGACACCCCAAACTTTTGAATGGAAGTGTACATTTGATAAAAAAAAACTTTGGTTTTCTTAATAATTGTGTATAGTACTATTTTCTGTAAAGCTGCTGTAAAACTATATACATTTATATTTATAGTTAAAAGTCATATTCATATAAATATGAACTCAATACGTTTCTCTAATAATTTAATACTGAATGGAAAAAAAGCTTATAACCTAATACACAGTAAATATTTTCCAGTTCATTTTTAATCATTTGTTTTTTTCTTTAGTACAATGGCAAATAAAAGCGAATACATTTTGCAAACCTGCTTTCCTTAAATAATCACGTTTAGTACAACAAACACAGGTTCTTTTGACTTGGACACATAGCTGCCTTTATATTTTAGGAAGGGGGTCCCTCACCAGGCTATGATTCAATTTTAAGTATTAAAACGATTGAGAAAAGGCAAACTATAGGAGTGTGGAAATCTTACTGGTCTCACTGCTGGAGGTGCACTTTGTCCCATGCCGTGGGGGGGAGGACCCTGCATTCCACCAGCAACAGGAACCCTCTGGCCAGATATCGGACCCCGAGCATCAACAGCTCTTGGATCACGACCTTGAGGAATTAAGAAAATGTCTAAAAATCTTATTTGTAAGAGAAATCCTTCAATCAGAGTTTTCTTTTAGTAAGGAGCAATACCAGTATTACAGATATACAGACAGTGTTGTGTGTAACGCGTTACAGTAACGTAACTACTTTTTCGGGTAAAAAGTAGTGTAACGCGTTACTACTAAAAATTTGGTAACGAAACGTAGTTCCTTTTTCAATTCGGCGCAACGTTACTTTTCCCATGGATATATTTGACAGCGACACTGCCTCAGCTGCGCGCTTGAGAGAAGAGAACTGTTGAGAACTGAAGAAAACCAATTAGTTTCATATTTATGTTTAAATAAAATAAAATAAACATTTTGTGTGGAGACATGATTTTGACCACTTTATTAAGTTTGTTTTTGTAGAAAACCTGTATTTAAAGTGAATTTCGTTTTGTATTAATTGTATCTTAATTTTAATCAATGTTTCATATTTTTGTTTAAATAAAATAAATAAATAAATTTAATCTATGTTGATTATATGAAAAGTGAAAAGCATGAGTTAGATCATAATTTTGTGCAATATATCGGGAGATAAATGGAGTGGGCAGACATGATTTAGACCACTTTATTAGGGGCCAAGCCCCGAAGGGGCTATGGCACCTATTGTATCTGTTAGTTTTCTTATTATTATTATTATTATTATTCTTCTTCCTCCTCTTGAAGTCTATGGCAGCCCTATGAACCATACATAGGAAAATGATGAAATTTGGCACACTTGTAGTGATGGTAATGAAAAGTAATTGTAGCAATTTTTGAGTCTCTAGGACCAACTCTATAGCGCCACCAGCAGTTCAAAAATCCAACATTGAAATGGTTATAACTTTTGAACCCTTTGATCTAGAAAAATGAAACTTAGTACACCTGATTTATCTCATCATGCTGATCAGAACCAATATCTTACATCAAGACTCCGCCCATTACAGTAGTGGCCATTTTGAAAAGTACAGTATGCAGTTTTTTTGCTACTCCTCCTTCAAAATTGGTCTAATTTTGTCCAAACATGTACTCAAATGATCTTCGGACTGAGCCGCATAAAAGTACTGTCCCCGATTTTTTTGCTATATTGGAAAAAAAAAAGTTATGATGTCGCAAACTTAACGAGGTCGACCCAAAATTGGTTCAGAAGCTATAGCTCGGCCAAACTTTGATCAATCGAAACGAAAATTGGTACACTTCATCGGAAGCATGATCTGAGGTTCCATGCCAAAGTTGGGAACAGCGCCACCTACGGGTCATGAGATATGGAAAATGCATATTTTGGCCAATAACTTATGAACAGTTTGTCAGAAAATTATAAACTTGGTGTCTATCGATTCCTTGGGTCATGACAAATCCGTGGATATCGATTTTGCCATGATGGGATGTACCACGTGTCCGCCATTTTGAATGATGTCATAATTTGCAATATCTTTTAAACTATTTGAAATTTCTTCACCAAATTTGGTATGGATCATCATTAGCATGGCCCGAAGGTACCTGAGAAATTTGATCACAGCGCCACCTAGTGTTCCAGAGATATCATTGTTTTTTGAAAAAACGCTTATAACTTTTGCTAACATTGCTTGAAATTTGATTTCTTTATGTCAATATATTCCTTGGCTTATGCCGATTTCAACGATATCTCATATGTTATTTATCAACAATGTGACTGGCCGCCATATTGGAGTGAATGTAAAACAGTTTTTTCGCTACTCCTCCTTCAAAATTGGTCTAATTTTGTCCAAACATGTACTCAAATGATCTTCGGACTGAGCCGCATAAAAGTACTGTCCCCGATTTTTTTGCTATACTGGAAAAAAAAAGTTATGATGTCGCAAACTTAATGAGGTCAACCCATAATTGGTTCAGAGGCTGTAACTTGTGAACAGTTTGTCACAAAATCATAAAATTGGTGTCTATCGATTCCTTGCGTCATGTCGAATCTGAGGATATCTATTTTGCCAGCATTGGATGTACCACATCATAAGCTATATTAGCATTAAGTTAGCTTAGCATGCTAATCTCGTTAACATGATTTTGTGTGCTCATTCACACACTGAAGCCTCTCCTCTGCAGCTTTGTAAAACATGTCCTCTGGGTGGCGCAAGTGGTTCAACCATGCGTCATGAATCCCGAACCATTGTGGTCGTGGGTTCGAGACCAGTGTGGGGCGACTTTGAAATTGTGTATAAAATAATAATTTAAATTCCTTCCGGCTCTGCACTGCTGTTGGTGCTTAAATGCTAGCTGTGCTGCTGTAATTGATGTGCTTACTGTGCTTGATGTACATTAAATTTCTGATGTTTTGCTCTTCTGGCTCCGCATTGCGCTACAGCGGCTGTTGCTTGCTCTGCCTTGCAGGGCTTGGCCCCGTATTGCTGCTTGCAGCTATATTTAAGTTTGTTTTTGTAGAAAGACTTTCTTTAAAACGAATTTCTTTTTGTATTAATTTTATCTTAATTTTAATCAATGTTTTACCAACCAATTAATTGCCTGAATTTAATAAATAAGTAAATATAGCATGCAAAATAATCATGACGGCACCAGCGCGTGAACTGAGCTCGTCTCCATACTGTAAATGAACCGAAACTCAGATAAGCTATACTTGTCTCACAGACCTGAGAAATATATAGAAAGCTTGAATATGTGTACTTTTAAACAAAATATATTTTTTTCTCTCAAAATCTCTTTTTTTTCTCCTACTCCCTTGATAGAGTGAGTCGTATGTCTGAAAACTAAGCTTATGTCTTCTATATCATTTTGTCCTATGCTATCAAGACGCGATTCGCACCGGTGTTAGAGAGCAGGAGCGCTTTATTGGCTGTTGCCGAAATTTAAAGTTCGGTGGATAGGGGGAGCGGAGCGGAGAGAAGTGACGCGGGCAAGCTGCTCATCGCGGAGTGTCGCACTCTACCCCATGATGCAGAGCCGGCTGAGAATAAAAGTTGCCGCACACAGCAGCGCCAATGAGAAGGACTTTTTTTCTTTCGAAATTGGTACTATTTTTTATAATAAAGAGCACAAAATAATTACCTGTTATGTCCTCCATTGTATAACTTTATGTCTACATATTTAGGAACAGATATTGGGTTCTGCCCAAAGTCAAGCAACATAAAAGTAACGTAAAAGTAACGAGTAACGTAAAAAGTTACTTTCCAAACGGGGTAACTAACTAAAGTAACGGATTACTTTTTTTAAAAAGTAACGAGTAACGAGCAAACACTACTTTTTAAAAGTAACTTCCCCAACACTGTATACAGACCAAGTCAACAAATGAAGTGAAACCACATCTTCAAGTACCTCTTGCCTCCATGGGTGGACCACGCTGGTCCATCATAGGGCCTCTAGGTTCTCCCATCATGGGTCCTCCTCTCATGTCATGAGGGCCTCGCATGTCTGGGGGAGCCATGTGCATGGGCGGCCCCTGATGTTGCGGAGGGCCTCCGATGTAACCACGCCTGTATTCGAACAATAAGCAAAATAATAAGCTTTCGTTATTAACTTAGACTGAAAAAGCAATAAAAAAGATTTAGTGGTCAATAAATTGGCATAAAAGTCTGATGTACACTACCATTCAATAGTTTAGGCTCAGTTTTTTTTTAAAGAAAGCAAGGACCAATTAAATTGATCAAAAGAGACCGTAAAGACATTAATGTTACAAAAGACTTCCATTTCAAATAAATGTGGTTCTTTTGAACTGTCTATTCAAAGAATACTGAAACAAAATGTATCACAATTTCCACAAAAATATTAAGCAGCACAACCATTTTTAACATTTATAAGAAGAAAGCACCAAATCAGCACAATTTCTTGAGCACCAAATCAACACAATAGAATGATTTCTGAAGGACCATGAGACACTGAAGACTGGAGTAATTGGTGCTAAAAATGTTTCATATTTTAGAAAACATCTTACTTTAAATTGTAACATTTCACTATATAACTGTTTTTACTGTATGTAAATGCAGCCTTGGTGACCTTAAGACTACTTTCAAAAACCTTAACCCCAAATTAATAATTTCTATATAGAAAAGGTTCTATAAACAATGACTTTAAATTATAATTAATTTTTTCCATTATATTTGATTTACCTGATTATTTCATTTTTCAGACTTTACAGGGTTAATAGCAAATGCATAAAGCGGAAAAAAATTAAGCTAACAAAACTAATGACCTGTGATCATCTATTCTAAATGTCACTGCAACAGTTTTTAGTAGGCATTACCCTGGCTCCACCACGTCTCCAGTAACATTGACCAAAGATCCACCTCGCGGGTCGTTCGGACCATCACCAAGAAGGCCTCTGGGTGGGATCCCTGGAGGGCCTTGCGGGGCCCCTCGCATTGGGGCACGCGGGTCTACTATTGGCACTGAAAAGAAAGAACAATTATGATTTAAAGAAAACTGCATGCTTTGTAAGTCTGACAAGACTCTAAAAGAGAACTGTCTACAAAATCAAAATGATGAAAGAAACTAGTGACAAAGTGCATTACACAAATATTTCAAAACATGGACATGTCCTTTTATACAAAAAAAAAAAAAAAAGAATAATGTTGTTGTATTGTCAAGCACAAATTTCCAAGGTATGACACCGTTATGATACACCAGGGCATTTCCTCGAGTGTCAAGGAAATTAAACTAAAGGAAACAAAAAAAGGTTCTATTTCACAAACAAAAGGATACTGTTTCACCTGTCACAGTGACTTTGATACCAGAGGGTTTCAACATCTTTAGAAAGTAAACACATCAATACTCATCTCTATTCTGCTACAAAGACACATTCCATTAGGTAACAAGACTTCATTGTTCAGGTTTTGGATTCGGACAATAAAAATTCAAAACTGTTTACAATTCGTCAAGCACTTTTGTTTCAGAGACAAAGCAAGGCACACCTATGTTTCAACACTATTTATGAACATGTTTTAATCAACAATTATTGCTTTTAACAATGTTTTTGAGTCATTCTCTCTCTTTGACATGATTGGAAGTTGCACTTTATTAATTGCAAACTGCCACAAAGTTCTCATACTGCTGTCAATTCAGACGTGGTCTTGAGGGTTATGCCGAGAGAAGGAGTGGACTCCAAAAGGTGCACAATGGGGTAAGATAATGAGCTGGTGACAGCCTTGACAGCACTGTTTTGAGCAGACCAGAGTTATACCCATAATACCTTGAGGCCGCTCGATAGCAGCCTGCCCAGCTGCTCCCACAGAAGAGTCCTGAAGGGTTCCTGGGTCAGCATTAAGTGAAGAGAACAGGAAAAAGAACTGAGACAGCGCACGGTAGCACTTACTGATATTACCCAGGGATGCTTGTACTGATGTTTATGGGCATGGGTTAAAGTAGGGGTCGATATGGGTTTTTAATTGGCTAATGCAGATACTACATAAATATCAAGAAATCAAGATCGATGTCTTGAATAAATTTGAGGTCAGTTACTTTTGTTCACCAAGGATGCATCTATTTGACCAAAAATACAGTAATATTGTGAAATATTTTATATTTTAAAATGCAACTTATTCCTGTGAATTTTCAGCAGCCATTACTCCAGTATTCAGTGTCAATGATTTGGTGTTCAAGAAACATTTCTTCTTATTAAACATTTAAAAATGGTTGTGCTGCTTAATATTTTTGTGGATTTTTGTTTTGTTTTGTACAGTTTTTATTCATTTAATGCATCCTTGACAAATAAACGTAAAAAAAAATATATATATATATATATAAAAAAAGAATTACTGACCCCCAAATTTTTTACGGTAGCATACACATTAAAAAATGTATATATATATATATATATATATATATATATATATAATTATTACAATATATCTAATATATATATATATATATATATATACAATATATAATATATTACAAATTAAACACTTTTTTTATATAGGTTTTTATATATTACAAATTAAACACTTTTTTATATAGGTTTTTATATAAGTATATAGGCTTTAATTTTGGATCTGACGTAAATGGGAAATTCCACTTCTGTCTATCATGCACAGTCATCGGCTGATGGCAATCATCCTAAAATGGTGATTATAAAGGTGAAGTATGTCATTTCCCAATTTTAAGCACTTTAGTGCAAATAAACTATTTAAGACTCAACACTGACTCAACCAAATGTTGAGAGTTTGGTACAGGACTTTCTGACCAATTGAAAACTGAATTTTTGATAAAACTGTTTTTGTAACTCCATTAGGTGAAACCAACAACGTAGAAATCACACACTTCACCTTGAAGAGATGAGAATGAAAATTTAATATCTACATGAAAGCTTGCCCAATACTGCTTTCTTGTGGACAGGTTTGGTAATGGTGTTCAGGAGGTACAAAGAAATCATGTAGCGATGTGATAATTTTCTCACAATGACTTATAATATCCTAAATGAGTAATGCACTGGTAATGCCTAAAATGAGTACCTGGTCCCCTGTCCATGGGCACAGGGCCTCCTGGAGGGATCCCTATCTGAGGCTGCATCCCACCTGTAGAGGGAGGGAGCAGAGGTAAACTGTTATCGATGCACACAGATACACAAGCGCCAAAGTACTGCAAGGACAACTGGGCTTACCAGCTGGTCCCATGGGTCCCTGTCCTGGCATTGGTCCAGGTACTCCACCCCCCATCTGTGGAGGCTGCATCATTTGAGGGGCTCCGTTCACATGCATACCTGGCTGTGAGTCACAGGATCAATAGAAAATTACTCATTAGTGCCATGAATGAAGAGAACAACTTAACTGTCCATGAACCCAACCGAAACTTTCAAATATCAACCATGAGCTTTTTTCATTCACTGAAAGACTACAGAGCATATTGAATATATGGTCATTATGAATATACAATTTAAATCAGAATGGAATAAAAACACTAACTTGAGATTTTGAAACGATTTCAGTCTTTACATAAAAATAACAGTAAGACTTTCTATTTCTCTCATACAAAGTACATGCCAAACAAAACGTTTCAGGAGGAAAAAATCCAAGTGCATTTATTGGGTTTTATTTAAAGCTGCAGTTCGTAACTTTTTTGTGTGTTCAAAATTTACAGAAATGATATAATGAGTACATCATGAATCCATTTTCCAAACCGTGCTTTTGTCTTATCCTGAATCACTATTAGGTACACCTATAATAAGTGTCTATATTTGGACTATTTTAGACTGATTCGGGTCGTAGTCGAACTGCGGAGTAGCCCATGACCTGCATGACTCATCATAGACATAAACAGAGAGAAGCAGTTCCGGCTACAATGTTCTTCCACAAGACACATGCATTTCTGTTTATTAACCACTAGAGTGCCAAAAGTTACGAATTGCAGCTTTAAATTATGTACATGCCCTAACAAATCGTTGGCATACTAAGCATAATCAGTGAAAGATTGTCCATGTAAAAGCACAAAAAGGTTAAAAAGTTTCAAAACTTTTATTCAGCAGGGATGCATTTGACAGTATTGACATTTTTAACATTCAAAATATTGCACAATATTACTATTTTCACATTTGATTAAAATGCAACCTTGATGAGCATAATAACCTTTTTTTTTAAGCATTAAAACCCCCAAACTTTGAATGGTAGTGTATCATAACAGACAAGCACTATGATTTAATGCATCTCTTGATACAAGTGTTAAGAAAGCGATGAAAGATGTAATACTGACCATTGGTTGTGGCTGAGAGACAGGGACATTGGGCTGAGGGAGGGGCTGGTTAGGTACCGGCACCGGCCCAGGCTGAGGGCTCGGGTTTATGGGCTGAACCACAGCCGGACGATGAAGCATTTTCTGTAAGAGATGATTTTTCTATTGACTATCTTACATTTTTTAAAATGCCACATACTAAACATTTGGTTAAAAACACTTTCAAAATCCTTGATATTTATAAGAGTGCTTATTTAAGAAGGTTATTAAGACATTCCCAAGTCTGTCCAATCCATGTACTAGACACTTTCCATTCTTCTATGTAGCACTTCACTTTAATGATCTTACCAGAGCGATTTCAGGATCCACAATCCTCATGACCACCTGAGCCTGCAGCAAGGCATAAGCTAGCTGAGGGTTCTGCAAGAGCATGTTCCTGGCCTCCTGGGGACTGTTCTGCACACAGAGCTGTACAAGCAAAAAACAGGATCAGAATTCTAACAATCACTTCAAAACAACAATTCATTTTAAATCAAATTACTTGGAACAATAAAATTAAATACATAATAAATAGCAGATAAAGGGTTGGTTCACCCAAAAAAAAAAAAAAAATGAAATGAAGAAATTTTTTAATATAATCTGAGTCATTGGAAGTCCATAAATTTCACACTTCAAAAAGTTGATAAAAACACGGTAAAGTTAATCCACATTAATCTAATCCGGTCTAATCCAACTCTTCCGAAAAGAAACATTAGATTTTTATGATAAAAAGATTTACTTTAGGCTTTTATTCACAGAAAAAGATTTTTTTTTTTAAATCTGTGTTGATCAATGTTTATTGATGTCTTTCTGAACGTCAAAGTTTTGCTGGAATGGATCTCTCAGACTTCATTAAAAATATTTGTGTTTTGAAGATGAACAAAAGTCTAATAAGGTTAGAATGGCATGAGTAAATGATGACAGAATGTTCATTCTTGGGTGAACTATTCATTTAAGTAACTTGCTTTCACCAGCTATTTTTAGACCCATTTGATCTGAAATATCACTTTTATTGTTTTCCTTTAGTGTGTAATGTATCTGTTTGTGCATGAATATGATCCGCAAAGTTGCAAAGTTTTTGGTCTCCCACAAAGGGATCTAACAGATCCAAAACGCCTCGATCGAAGTACAGATATTACTTCCTTAAACGTCTACGTCACAATGTGAAATATTAGCATAATGACCACCCATATGTAAAAAAAAAAAAAAAAAAAATGGCGACGCTTCAGTAAACTGTAGTGTTTTCGTGGGGAGCATTTTACAGAGGACAGCTTCCTGAACCTGGGACAGTACAACGCCGGCTATATACAACTTTCAAACATACTACTTACCACTGTGAAACGTTCTGCTCAAGCAAAGTTGTTTTCGATCGACTGGGTTGATCATCTGCATTTTCAGAATCTGACTCGGCTCAAACTGATACGGTAAAACTAACGACATTATTAACTGCGTGTTTACAATTGCTTAACGCCTTGGAAGCTGAAGCTTGGTATTATGGTGATGTTACACTGCCGACACACGCTTGAGGTGTTTGGCCAATCACAACGCACTGGGTCTGCTGGCCAATCAAAGCACTATGAGCTTTTAGTAACGAGGGGGTTTGGAGAAATCAGCATGTCTCAGACAGACATTAAAGCATGTTAACCTATTCTATTACACAAAAAACAACATAATGATCTTTTAAAATAGCATCATATGAGCCCTTTAAATTCAACAAGCCACTTTCCAAAAGTCACCTTCATCTGTTTCATAAGCTCAAACATCTGCTCAGGGGGCAGGCTGGCTACTGCACGGCTGATGGACTCTGGGGCTTCTTCTGTTGTGCAGCCGTCTCCATAAGGGGACTCGATAATAGGGGCACCAGTACCCAAACCTGAGGAAACAAGCATACAGATCAAACAAAATAGCCATTTTTATTACTCAAGATTTATAAATCAAACTTTCAAACTCTGTTTGGGTGGAATATTACATTTAAAAAGTACTGAAACTTACTTTTGAGCTCCTCTTTATTCTTCTCACTAGCAGCATTGTCGACACGGAGGGCTCTGCCACTGAACTCTCTGCCGTTCAGGTTGCGCATGGCACTGAGCGCCGTCTCCTGATCCTGGTACTCACAAAAGCCATATCCCTTTGGCTTACCTGTTTCTCTGTCATACACCAACCTGCAAGATGTTTTTTTAATTCTAGATCAGCACCAGGTTTCCTCAAAGTGAACAGAGCATATCGTTGTTTCAAGCATTATCGTGCATACCTAAAACTGACGACAAGTCCAACCTCTGAGAAGATGTCTTTCAGTTGCTCCTCTGTGGCCTCATATGGGATGTTTCCCACTGTTCCCAAAAAACATACAAATATGGAAATAAGAAATCATGTTGCACATGCACACTGATGTACTGTTGCAGAATCTGTTTAGGAGCTCATCAATTTGTTTTTTCACTTAAGTTACACCATTGAATCATTATGCAAATGAATGCAAAACTTATCAGAGAATGAGTATGAAATCTGCAGTAGTTTTACAACTAATGATGAGTATGTGAACATGTATGCAAAAAATATTAATTATAGTAAAAATGTAGGAGTCTAACAAACAGTCAGATAAAGTGGTACATAATTTAAGGCAGGTTGTAGGTTAGTGAGGTTTAGCTTAGCGGCTAATGAAACAGAATGGTACACAAGAAACAAACTAATCCAATCTCTTCACACATACCGAAAACCGAACGCAGCGAGCGGTCCACGGCAGGATCCCTGGCGGCTGCTGCGGCTGCTGCGGCGGCAAGTGCTAAATTCGCCATGTTCAATGATAAAGTCCCAGTAAACACGACCAAAGCATCAGAATAGACCGATGAGAAGCCGGAAACCGTGTGGGGGAAAATATAGATGGCGCTACACAAACGGTACATTGATATTTCAAAATAAGAGTCCGAGCAAGCGCGTTTTTCTTTCCCAGCACAACAAAATTATATACAAAATTATAATTAAAATAAAATACTTTGTAAAGCTCACAATACATTTTTTTTATGTTTTTAAAAAAAAAAATGTATTTATAGAATATATTAACTAACATGAATTCCATTGATCCGATTTTTTTTTTTTTTACATTTTTCTTAAAATAGAAATTGTGATGTCCCTCTATGGGTGTGGGTCCTCTAATATTACCTACATTTTGAGATTTAAATTTTTTTTTTTTTTTTTTTTTTTTTTTTTACCTGTTAAAGAATTGTTACATTTTTAATGAATGAAAACAAAATATGAAACAGACGATTCTTGATGCCACAGGTTCATCGGATGGGTCTTTGGTGTTTTATGCCCCCAACGTCGCCTTCCAGGCAGCGAGGGGATGGGTAGGTTTAAGGTTGAGGGTAGGGTTAGCTGCCTCTAAGGAGCCATTGGGGGCATAAAACACCATCGAGCCATCGGATGCAGAACAACAAGACCTTTTAAAGAAAACACTACATGAATAATATGCTTATCTCTTCAGTGTGAGAAACACCACATAATGTCCCAGTACAAATGTTTTCCACAGACAATTGTTTTGACAGCAAATGAAACAAATTGTCACAGTGAGAGCTCAATAGTGCATGTGTATTTATCAACCTAAATATCTTAGGGAGATTTTTCTCAAGCCTTTAGCTTAACTGAGGGGTTGTTGTTTGGCACTATTTTTCTTTTTCTTTTTCTTTTTCTTTTTCTTTTTCTTTTTCTTTTTCTTTTCTTTTTCTTTTTCTTTTTCTTTTTCTTTTTCTTTTGTCTGCAAAGCTGCTTTAGAACAATATATAGGCCTTATAAAACTACAAATAACTACTACAAATAAGCTATAAATTAACATATTAAGGAACTAAAAAGTTATGGATTTTTCTAAATGTTGTCAGTTCTTGATTTGTACAGTTTTAGAAGACTTGGAATATAGTGCATGAGTTGTCTCTTTATAATGCTTTTTATAATACCTTTGTATCCTTTTTGCACCATGCACTGTGAACCATGGCATGTATCCTGAGAGGCACTGGAATAAAGAATCTATTTATTTGCTCTTTTTTTTTTTGCTTAGCTTTTTTTCAAGTAGTCAAAACTCTCTGTTAAATATTGTTTGTGAAAAGAATCACACTACATGCGATCACAGAAGGATTTTGATTTGTTCTTGCAATTCTGTAAAATTAGGAATTCGAGTGTGAGCATCAAACAGCATTTGAGGGTCTTGTGTTTTGTGTGAGTTCACACAGTATAATTAATCAGTAGAATCAGCTGGTTTTTATTATTATTATTATTATTTATTTTATCTTATAAAAGATCAAATAATCAAGACCATGTTGTTTTGTTTATTATTTACTGTAAATCATGTAATATGTTCCTTCAGAACCTTGGACAGCTCCAACACTGACATTAAATCAAGAAATTTGACATGATAAGCTATATTTAAATATATTTCAGCACATCTATTCAGTGTAGACAATCTTATGCCCTCTCTCTTCTATAAACTACAAATGAAAGGCAGAAATTGTCTATTGTTCAGCGTTTATTTTGCTCATCACTATAGAGAGTGGGAATTTGATATTATATATACATTTATGACTACAGTATTGCTTACAAATGTGGATTAGAGTAACCTCTTTCCAGAAATGATATCTGTAGGCTATGTATTATATTGTGTACTTCAGCTTATTTTTGGGCCTAAAAGAGGTCTAGAATAAGACATGCCTCACTTGCCAGAAATCCTTAAAATTTGATTAGTCTGGAAATTGTCACATATTCAAGGTCATTTGAACAAACTCAATTTTGGCATTACAAATATTCAATATTAGCTTCATGTTCATTTTATGTCATTACTAATAGGCAACTAATAAAATAAACATGTATTTATATTAATGTAAGTGAATGTTCATTTGCCTGTGCATTCAGAATTAAACAATCATCTCCACCAATGAATTTCCATGATTTTTTTTCCCAGCCATTTCCCCCCCAGTGGTCATTAGAGATTTTCAGCAGATAACATATTTTAGAGCTGAGTATAACAATTTAGCAAGGCTATTTATGTTCACTTCTAAACAATTTTAAACATGCTTAAAGATTTCCTGGTTTTCCTTGTACAATACCATGCCCTATAAGCTCAGTTATAAGTGTAGCACTGGGCCAAGTTGCATTAATTAAAGTCTACTTTAATTGGTGGCTGAATGTGTAGGAAAGGCAATCAAGCACAAATGTGTGATGCTGGGTTATCATTAAAGTTAACAGTAGGGGTCGCACAAACTCTATTCTTCACTCACGCTAGCACGCCGCTAGTATGTCGCCTGCCGCCCTCATTACCAAAGGATTTTATTTACAGTTGAGCTGATGGCGTTGCGATTTGATTCATTTTCCACCAAATCATACGAATATTATTTACTTATTTGTTTATAGCACTCTTGAGTTCCATCGGCCTTATTCAAACAGCCTGGAATTTGCAGCCTATGTTGTTGTTCGTAACCACAGTTGACCAGGAAACACTACACTGTGCTTATAGAAGTATCGCGACGTCGTTCAAACTCAGAGGGGCAAATTTCTGCATTCTGTAACACGAAAAATGCTTGGTTCCACTGGGGCTCGAACCCAGGACCTTCTGCGTGTAAAGCAGACGTGATAACCACTACACTATGGAACCACTTGTGAACCTTCTGCTCGTGAGAGCAACACAAAACAGACAGGCCGACAAAGTGACCGGATTACGCCCCTACATCGCATTTAATAGAGCCTAAAGGTCTGTCTATCTATCTATCTATCTATCTATCTATCTATCTATCTATCTATCTATCTATCTGGCGGGATGAATCAATAAGTGAATATCAGTTGATATCAAAATATTCAGATATGATGTATTTTTCAGATAGTATGCAAACATCTCAATATATTATCTTCATTACATTGCTTCAGGCAAAATGGGTGCATAAATCTTGATGCACTTTTTAATTAAAATCACATCACAGTTCCTCATTAAGCTTTCTTGTGAATTTCTGTTGACTTCTGTTATTTTGGCTTTTCTGTGTGAAATAAGAGTTGACAAGGGTTGTAGTTGTACTTTTGTCCAGGTTGTAAAAAAATAAATAAATGTGTGTGAAGTAGGGGTGTAACAATATATCGTGTCACAATATAAAAATGCAACATGCATTTATTGTGTGCACCTAAAACAAAAATTACTGTGTGAGAATAAAATCAAGTTATTAGAGTTTTAGTGTCAATACTACATTAAACTACTACATAATGTTGAATATAATGTATAATAATGCAGTGGGGGAATATTTGTGTCATGATAATGCCAAATGTCTTCTGTTACCAGTAAAAAGTGGCCTACATTATTTTAAATATAGTCAGGGATAGAGCATATTCGTCTAAAATAATTCTGTATTTCCAGCTTCAGAATCATGACTATTTTTATTCTGGTGTCACCATTGTCCTGTGCATTGGGTTATCAGTCGAAGCATATTCATTTACACCCACAATGTAATATCAAATTTAGCATTTTAATCAACAGTAAATTTTTGTTAACCTTTTATCATGTCTTGGAGTATCGCAATAATATCGCATTGTGAATTCAGTATCGTGATACGTATTGAATCGTGACATGAGGGTGTCGTTACACTCCTACTGTGAACGTATTGTGGCATTGACGGCACTGCATAAAGATTGGAAAGCTTGGTAGACCAGAGTGAAGGAACAGTGAAGAACTGCCAAAGACAGACACTCAGTCAAGGCATTTTCTTTAATTTAGTGTTTGAATTCTTTAACGCCTCTCAGTTTCTGAAAGATAAGCAATTACACTTTAGAAAATGCTGGTTGTTGAAACAACCCAGCATTTTTTACCACATGCCCATGTAATTTACAAAGTTTTTTCCTTGGTTTCACTCCCTATAAGACCACGCATGCTCTCTGATTTTACAGCACAGTCGAAACGCCAAGATAATGCACTCTTAAATGCACAAGGACAAAATTGGACAATTAGTCAGTAATTGCCCTCCCACCCCCCTTTGTTAATTATAAATAAATAACAGCATTGTTTTAATATATAGTATTAATATAACAGTATAACCTCTTCAACATAGCAGGTAAAGTTCAGTGGTATTCTGAAATAAGGAGGCCAAGTCCTCACAGTTTCTTTTTTAAATATAAATCAAATGTAAATTTAAGTCCCAGTTACACTTAATGTTGTCACATGTTCCTAAATAAACATTATAAAAAAAAAGAGAAACCAAATACAATTCTATTTTATATTCATTAACTATACTAATGTTATTTTTATCAAAACCAATTATAAATCTCATCAAAGTTTTATTTAAGCATTTTTTCATGTATTCCAAAATAATAATTAAAGGCAGTAACAATTTAAACAATGTATTTTATTTGTGAACTGATGTTCAACTGCTTTTAATAGTCAAGTCATCAAGCTCGGTAAACTGGTCACAGACACGAAGATGTAGCCTATACCTTTAATTTCACCAAGCTGATTGTTTTCAGGCCATTTCAAGTTTGATTTTGACGTGGCATAAAGCGATTATCTAAGTGGCAGAGTTGTTTAGTTTGGCTACTTTATAACTTCCCATTAAGGACATCATTTTGTTCATTCAGACCGATTTGCACGAAAACAAGAGGCAGGATTTATCCCACGAATCAATCAAATCCAATCACACGATGGAGGCATTATGATCCTCTCACCTAACTTTCCCCATTCATTCTCAATTGATCCCCATCAAACCCACCCCACGCTTTATAGGGGGTCTGTTAAAACTCAGTGGGCTCAGGGGAGGCAAGAGTGTCCTGCTGTAACTTTGCCTGCTAAGTGCCACTGTTGGACAGTGTTACTTTAGAAAAACAAGTGATTTATACATCACATTTTGTAATATATGCATTGCTTTATTTTTGTATTATGGATTATTTTCTCATTCAAATTTCTAAATCTCTCCCTTGCCTCCTCGGAGGAAACGCCCCTTCCATTAAATCAAATCTCTGTGGAAGCCCCCTCTTTGTTGCAGTTTCGAGATGCATTTTCCAAATAATGTGAAATTACACTGCAAATGTGAGAAAATAAAGCTGCAAAATGTCTATAATATTACAAAAGAGACAACAAAACCACGATAACAACAAAGCTGCAATAAAGGTAACATATTTCTTTTTTTTATTTCACATTGTCTGTGTATCTGTTTTATTTCTACATAGCTCAGCTGGAGGCCCCTGACAGTCTGGGGCCCGTTGGTCCAGTCCACAATACCACATCCGTTAAACGAACAAAAGGGACCAAACATGAAAGCCTTCATTATTTTACAAATAGATGCACATGAAAATCGTACGCAGAATAAGCCCAAAATCGAGTCTAGCCGTGTAGCTCAGTCTGTTCACCTATCTGCACGAGCTCCGACCAGGTAGGACTTCGGAGGAAGGAGAGCGTGCCTTTTAACCAGTGCACGCGGCAACGGAGCCTGGTCACCTGTGGGAACGCAGCCGGCTTTAGGACCCAGCGTGCGCGATTTTCCTCTCCAGCTGCTGCGGCGATGAGGGAAGATCGCGAGGAGAAACCCAAAATTCACAGTGTTAAATCCTCCACTGAATCATACTATCGGACGCTAACGAAAACAACAGGCACAGACACTTTCTCTTGCATTTGGATGTATACGTCAAGTTCAGATGCATAGGAAAACAGTTTGGGGCCGTTAAGGTAAGGCGGCGCGATTCCATGCGATTAATAACAAAGGCGCTATACTGGCGAGCGAGGGGGCATTAAAGGGGGCATTGCACAACGCAATGGAGGGCGACAGTCAACTCTCTAAACTTTGCACTTGTACATGAGTGCATCAAAGTCCTAACATCCTGTCATGACGAGATCTAACTATGTGAAACGGTTGGATGTATTAATACAGTGCAAAGACAAAATGCGGCAACATTTGCAAATATATGGATAATGTTGTGTCCTAAACTGACCGCACGCGATCACAAGAGCCAATGTCATTACGTGCGTTACGGCCTAGGAAAGTGATGCATCGCGCAAAATTTCACGGTGCAATAAGTTTGGATATCGTTTGCATCCCCTCAACCTGCCCACTTCATGTGCTCTCTTCCACCCTTGCGACATTAGGCTACCTCAGTCATCATGCAGTGGAGCATACTCCGGTCAGACACCTCAGTTTGCACTGTTGCACGGCCTTTCTGTTGTCATTTCCCGTGCAAGTTCTTTTTAATTGTATTTTGAAACTAAGTTGTAAATGTTGCCCAAGCGGTGACGCTCATTTGGAGCCACCCCAGGCCTGTTTAAAGCAGATAATGGTGGCGATTTGACACTATCAAGTCAAACTTTCCAGAATCTCCTTTCTTACAGTGAACGTAATAATGTGTCAGCCTCCATGCTGATAGATAGATAGATAGATAGATAGATAGATAGATAGATAGATAGATAGATAGATAGATGGGTTCACGTGTAGAGGAGCATGTGGCACGTTCGTCTTGTTTGGGATATTTTAGCTTTTAATAATGCAGTGACTGTCTGTCTGATATGATTGTTTTCCTCGTATGTTGCAGTCACAGTTAATACCCTGTATTTTTACGGCAGCATCAGTGTAAGAGCCCTGAGAAGACGTGATGCTCTCAGCGCAGTCTATACGGGGTCAGTTTGCATCGGAGCAGTTATGACAAAAATAGGTCACCGGCTCAAAGATGTTAAATTTCTGTTTAGCTGTTTTTCAGGAGGGACAAAACGGGAAATTTGTGTGATAGGCTATTGCATGTCGTCCGATGATGATGATGATGCAGTGTCATTTTTCTGTCGGAATAAAAGCCTAATCATCAAAAGTAATTTATAAGAATACACAATGCTGTCAGTGTGTAATCTTGTGCTGCTCTGCTCCTTAAGACTTCATTTGAAGAAATGGCTGAATGGGACAGGGACAGTGACACTGGTCTTGAGATATACAGTGGTTGCTGCTGAGCATGATGTCTTCTAAATGGTCATTGTGAGTTACAGAAGATCAAGCTAAAAAAAAAAAAAAAGTTGTAGCCTACCACAAATAATGAAGAGATAATCTAAGTCAGTGATGCTTCAACCTGTTAGAGAGATGTTATTGTTTCGTTTGGTGGTAGATAAGGTCAAATTGTGGAATACTGGTGTTTGCAGGTTCATTAAAAAAAGTGAATATTGTGAATAAGCGATTGTGCGAATAATGTTGAATATAGCAGGCTGTTAGGATGTAATAAAGCGTGTTTGGCTGACATGTTTACAATGCACAGTGTCTGAGGCTGAAAAGTAAGGGTTGCTTGTTAAACCTGAGATCAAAGAAGCCATGCAGCAAATGTCTACTGGACAGCTGATGGACCTGATTTAGCTATCGTCATGCCCATTGTCTTGTCTTGATAAGGACGATAACCCCAGATTGTTTGTGTCTCGCTGCTGAAAAAGTGACTGATTATTTCGAGATAAGCATGAAAAATCATTCACCCAATTAAAAAAATATGACGAGAACAGACTTTATAGACCCACAGGAGAATTGCATGTTTGTATTATTTAGTTATCATCATATTCTTACAAGAAAACCAGTTTTCTTCTTTCCAAACACTTCATAAAACATGAATTATTAAAGAATGGCATAATAATGCGAAATAAATTTTGAATTCCTCCTGTTTGAATGTCAAAATAGATAGCCATTGTAATGAGCTGCACCAAATCTTATGATGTTATGTCAAGGTAGTTTTTGTATCGTCTTCAGGTCTTGTTTGCATTAAATACTCAAACAGAAAAACTTTACTTTTTGATCTTATAAGTGACATGATTTAGCCTTCAAATTGAGGGAAATTGCTCAGCTATATGGATTTGCAGATGTTTCAATAAAAATAGCAATATATTTTGTTCAACAGCAACTGAAGAGTAGGCTAACAGTCCAGCACAGTTGAAACATAGAGTGAAGCTCCAGAGATATTTTGCAACAGCTGATGCTAGTTGTCACCTGGCAAAAAAACTAAAAAAAACCTAAAATGTTAAGGTCAGTGGTGGGCTTTTTTAGAAGTTAAGAAGGGTAAATCCACCTGAGGATCCCAATTTTAATTCTTTAAGCATGATTCCTGTTCACCTAAAATAGATTTGGTTAGGCCTCATGTTAGTGTTTTAATTTAACTTTAGTGTAAAAGCTCTTCATGTATTGCGCAGCATGTTTTAACAAAAAAAAAAAAAAAAAGGTTTCTCGTTGGCTATTGAGAAGAATCTGTTTCATTTAGGTTGAAAATATAAATAAACACATCAGTGTGGATTTTCATGTGCCTCTACTATTGATGATCGTTCCCTGGGTGGGTGTCCGGTAGTAGACATCAGTCTCGTGGCTCTACTGGAATAGTTCGAGACTCAGGAGGCTTTTTATTAATTCCGCTGCAATGTTTGTCTCAACTCTTTTTGTGACGGCCCACGTGTGCGAATCTGAAAACGAGATTATACGAACATGCACGTGCTACTCCGCGACCCTCGCGTGTTGCGTCCGAGAGCAACGGTTTAATTGAGAGAGAGAGAGAGAGGGTGCATTTTCACTTTGTTACTCGGGTATGGTTTGCAGTTTAGCGCACCGTTGCGATCCCCTTTCCCCTTGAGCGGCTGGATTCTCGCGGTGCATGCTGGGACCTGCAGTCCTCGCTCCTCCCTTCTCAGGGCGAACGCGGTCAGGGCGTGGATGTCGGAGCACTACAACTCCCACACGAGCTCGGCTCCATCTGCCCCTCTCTCTCTCCCACCAGACCAGAGACAGAGAGATACGGTACGAACCCCCCCGGACTTTCAGAACCGAAAATCGTCGAGATTAGTGAACTGCGAGAGACAAGAACGGAAGACCGGATTAAAGCCCTTATCTTGATGCGCAAACATCTTCCAAATGTCGGTCAAACGGGTTGGTGCACGTTTGTACAATCTGACATCGTTATTTGGCTCGCTAATTGCCTTTTGGAATTATTCAGGGTTGTATAGACGAAGGAGTCGGTTCTGGGGCTGTGGCATGTCATAACACTTTGATTGTTGGAGCTGCTTCGCTATGGAAACATTTCATGTCGTACGGTGGCAGAGTAATGCAGACCGAGTTGTTAGAGGGGAGACTTCGCTGCGCAGGGATCTGAAAATCGCTCCTTCAGTTTCGTACACCTTGCTCCGTACTAAATAACGCTCTCCCCGCGTGTCACGCAGCACAAGTGACGATAATAATAAGGAGCGAATGGAAAACTCGGTGACCCTATTAGTTTCCAAACACTCTTTCGAGGGCAATGTGGAGAGAGACAGCCAAAGTACGATGTTTCCTCGTGAAGGATATATCATCCAACCTAAATGTGCGCGTGACATTTCTCTGCCCGTGTATTTTTTGTCGAATTCTAATTCAGACGTCATAGCTCGGCTCGCGCTTAGCGAAAAACCAACGGTCACTTTATAGTTTGACAGGATTCGGCCAGTACGAACGTCGGTTAGTTGGGCTACATTGTGGCCACACGAACTGTGTAGGCTTTCGATTCTCTATCGTCTTTTTCGGCTAATCCCAGCTCGCGGGACCAACATTTTGTTGTTTTTGTGTTTAAACAGCGGCGTTATTTATCACTGACTCCCATTTCAGCACGCGAGGCGCTTCGTGTCACCTGAGAGTCTCTTGTATTGTGTGATACGGTTTTTTAGTAGCTCCACTAGAACGAGCGAGCGAGTGGGTTGGCCAGAGAAACAAACATTTTGGTCTGTTTTAGGACGATGCTCTGTCCTAATATTTAGCTGGCTGTGGATACGTGACATTGGCTGATCATCGACTGCTTTTCTGCATCATCCTTTGTGCATCTATAAGCTCCGGGCTGCGGAGCTCCGACGGACTGACCGGGAGACCGCGAGTCTGCTGAGCTCCAGTCTAGAGAGGAGAGACGACGCTTATTTCCTCGTCTCCGTTTATCATTGAGCTGGTAACCCCATTCAAAAGAACGAGGGCTAAAGAAAACACGGGCTCCCGCTCCCTCTGATCATGTGTTTTCAATAATTGAGATGCCTCGAGATGAAAAATGTCTCAACGAAAATGATCGGTTCTATCTTTAGCAGATATAATCACGCATATAACACATCATAAACTTTCCAATTATCAGACTTTTGCTAAAGGCCTATACGGCTTGGTTATGCCATACAGGCACTTTAAGTGTACCGACATCAGCTGGATCTCATTTTAAGACAGAAAGATAAGCAGTTCATATTTTAAGACAGCTGTCACTTGTATCGTCAAGGTGGTGGTGCTGCTGCGCTCACCTGCATTCTGATGCGAGTTTACGGTGCTCATACTGTTTGCATTCGAGACTCGGGTGTTTAGATTTGGTTATTTGTGGTGGTTATGTATGTCGTTTGATCTTCCTAAGTAATATCCAGTCTTATTCATGTATATATTTTTTTCAGTTAAGAACATAACCTTGAGAGATAGATTTGGATGATTTCGTCTTGAATGCAACAAGGTGTAACTTCATTTCGAGCTCAGAACATTCGGTTTGATTACCACCTGCATGGAAATACAAAAAAGACATTTTAAAATTGATATTTCTTGGCGAACATAGTCATTACAATGAGTAAAAGTCATGGACATTTCTATAGTGAGTTTTAAGGTTTTTTTTTTTTCATTTTATGCTCTGCTCTATATTGCATTGCATTTATATTTAGTAAAACCAGAATTTACCGTTTTGTGAGAGACAAATAATTATGATCATTTGAAAAGCTATTATGAGACACAGAGATCGAAATCTACCACCACATTTTTCAAAATTATTTAAAAATCCCTATTCACTAATTATGCATAGCTGAAAAGGTTACTGAAATGAATTTGTCAAAAAGTGTGGGAACCCTATATTGATTTGAACTGTTGGGCTCTGACAGGAGTTTTGCAAGGCCCTACACACAGCACTGTTAGAATCAGATTAAATCACAGCTTGACCACCTCATTATAAGTAAACATTTCAGTAATGCACACTCTGTGACTGGACATGAGTTGCTTCGCCTTTATCTATTGCCTGTAAAGAGTAAAGCGCCCGTGTTAGGCACAGCATCACATTAATGGTTGCTCTGTTCTATCTGCACTGTTGATGTTGTCTTGATCTACTGCAGTTTGTCTCACTGAGGTAATCAGGCAGTAAAACCTGCATCAACTATTGCATGGCCCTGCATCCTTTATCCTCAACCCCTGGCATTTGTGGCCTGTCGTGCACTCGACCATTCCCCTCCATTGAGCTGTGTGAGGGTTTGGGATCTGATCAGTAGGGTGCTCTGCTTCTTTAAAAAGGGGGGAATTAGAGGATGCAGACTTTGACCACATGCAATGTGGGTTAAGAGGATGTTGTTGCAGTAAAAACTGTCCCTTCAGCTGTTGGAGTTGAGGTTTTTACTCTTCTCTGTTTCAACTGAGTTTTAGGTGTTTATGCACTCTTGTGTACTTGAAATTGATTTGCTCACAATCTCAGAGAGAGTCAGGGTCAAACTCAGCATTTTTCATCTCATAATTTCATCTCCTATGACCATGCATTTGCAAACTTAAAATTAAAAATGTAAATCGCTGGTATACAGTTCAGAGATCATTGTATTCTTTTCAAATCCATTATTTAAATCTGAATGCTTTGAGTTTAATATCTATTCCTACTCAAGCCGTGGTCTTAAGGAAATTGTGACATCTTGACTAAGGAAACCTCTGTTACTCACAGGAAGTTTCCAGCCTGTCTGACTGTAACAAGAGAAGTGATGTTGTGGCCTCATGGTTAGAGTGTCATTTTTGTCAGATTACAGGGAAAGAGATTTAAAACATTAAAGCTATAGCCTAATCCATGTCCATCTTTTGTTAAAATTCTAGAAGTGTTAGTGTTTATTTAGTAATTGTGAGCGGAGTTGCTTGCTTTGATTTTATTTCTGACAAATGAGAAGGATGACTAGAAATATTTATTATCTCTCAAAATAATTTGAAAGTTCTTGACTGTAATGTGCATGATACATGTAGTTCTGCACTACTAACAGGGTGTAACAGTTGTAAGAATGTTAGGGGAAAGTATAACCAACTAAACCATTTTTAATGAATGTGCTAACAAGATTTTAGTTGCCTCTTAGTTCAAATCCCTGTTTCCAATGCGTAATGTAGATAGTGCAGTGATCTATATTTTACATTTGCTTTAGTTAATGAGGTCTGAGTTGACCTTGGCTGAACTACACAACATTTATCCTCCGCAATCAATTATAGGTATATTAAAAAATTAATAAAGTTGAAATGAGTGAAAAATCAACAGTATGGCTTAGCTATACTTTTTCTGTTTGATGAAGCAAACAGATTTGTTATGACAAATATTAACTTTCATCATTTGAAAGGGTCAGAATGTTGTCCAATAGTATTGACTGATCAATGAATGATTTATCTTTATTTTAAAAAGATTTAAGGCTATTAACGTTAAACAATTAAATTATCTAATTTTTATGTTCCAAATTGTAACTTTTCATTTGAAATAATTTTACATACTCAATTTGTGCACTTTTTAAAGCTGTTTTTTTTTTTTTTTTTTAATGATCTAATTCTACTACAGAACTGCAAACTACCCAGAGGAGAATCCCATAAAGAGTCACTTGTCCACACACACTGAGTAATGTGTTGAGAAAACGCCTATGCAGGTAACATATATTTCATTGTTATAGTCTCCCCTCTTGTCTCTTTCGTGATTTAAAAAAAAAAAAATTTCACTTTCCCCCTAAGTCAAACTTTCTTCCCTGTTTCTTTGCTCAGGTGGATCCCTCACCAATGAATGTAGGGGATGGAGGGACGGTGAGCAGAGAGAGCAGTGCCCCTACCCACGTGTCTGAGAGCATGGTGGGGAATCCACAGCAGACACTGCCTCTTGAACTTAGAGGTGACATACCTCAAAGTCAGCGGAACAAGCTGAGGGTGACCACAGACTGTAAAACGCCAGACGTCTGCTCAGAATCCAGCAATTCAAATCATTGTCCCCAAGTTCAACCCCACAGCAATGTGTTTAGCACTGATCCCGTGAGCACACCGTTGCCTGATCGGACTGAGGTTTCCAAAGGCAAGGTTGACAGTGCTGGTATCTACTCGACTCATCAGTGGCCTTGTGGTAAAAAGGTCACCACAGAGGACCCTGTAAACTCTGTTCATTCTAGTATAAACCTAAACAAGAAGACTAACGCACCAGCACCCACCCAGCCTGTGATAAGCGTTCCTTTAGGGTTCCAGTGCTCCACGCTGTTTAAACCCGGCCAGCCTGTTGCTTTCCTTCCCCCTTCCAATTTTTCTTCTCCTCTCTGTAAGATCACACTGCCACCAGGATTAGGTCAGATTGCAGCACTGCGAGAAGCCACTGCTAGCCAGTTTCAAAAGGACTGCCCAGCGCAAAGCTCTTGTTCGAGCACGACACCTATGCTTAAAACATACCCGTATCACTTTTCTGTTGGGAGAGGACCCGGTGCTGAGAAGAAGCCTCAGACTTCATTATCCAAAGTCAGGTGTGACTCTTTGTCCAAGGGCTTTCAAGGTGGATCTGAGCATAAAGCCACAATGTCTTCTGTAGCAGCCCCAGCTCTAGCCCTTCCAGTACAGCAAGCTACACAGGGCTCGGCTCCACAAACCCATTATACCATTTCTCCCACTGCTGCCATCTGCTGCAGCCCAGCTCTGGCAAATATCACCACTCAAAGTCGACTGCTTAGCCTTGTAGAAAAAGGTTCGACGTACCGAGGTGCTGAAAAGACCTCTTTAACGTATCTGAAACCAAAAACTCTGTCCACTCCAGAGGAGCATAATGTTTCCTGCCCTGTTGAGTCAAGGGATGTGCCCCTTGATCTGTCTGCAAAGTCCAAGCGACAAAAAACCATTAAAGATACCCAGAACCACCCATCATTGGCCACGGAACAGCATTCTGCTGACTCTCATCAGAAAAACGTTGCTGGTTCTAAAAAAGTTAATTCTGCTTCTTTTGGGTCATCCAGTACATATGACACCCATAGAAATGGTGCAACACAAAAATCATCTTCAAAACTAACTAATCACCATGCTTTGGAACCCAATGCATCCTGGGCCAAAGCCTCATCTCCTGGTTCCTTAAACAATCTCCCTGGTACATATGTTGGAGTGGCAAGCCCCATTCTAGCATCTACTTTACGTAGCAAAGATGGAAAAAGTGCTGCTTTTGTTGAAGATTTTCAGACATTTGCTAAACAGGAAACCATCTCCATCATTGACCAAGGAGAACAGCCGGTGTGTATAGAGAGGAAAGCACCATTTGCTGTTAATAAGGATAAGCATAATAAGGGAGGCAAGCTCTCGACAGGTACTCAACAAGGTTTTTTATCCACCCAATTATCTACTACAGCAAATTCACAGCCCCACCGGAAGTCTGTTGGTGGAAAAGAAGGGACCCTGTTTACACCTCCAGTTAAATCCTTGTGGCAACCACCTTGTGTTCTTTCCCAAGGATCATCTCTGCAGAAGAGGCCAAGTCAGACTCAGGCCCCAAAGACTAAGAGCACCCTTGGTTGTGAGAGAGCCCTGTTCCATAACTCCCATTTAAGCCCAACTAAAGTAGAGGATGAAAACTGGGAGAAGGCCAAATCCCCCCTGTCCAACCTGGAGTCGATAGTGAAGCAGAAAACTCTTGAGACCACTGCACTTACTGGTGAGAACTACTGTAATCTGTCTTGTGTGGGATCCAAGAGGCCCGAGGTAGCCAGCGTGCAGAACAGGTGTCAGGACTCCACGTTGCAGCAGACTCTTACAACTGGTTCTCCTCCATTTAGGGCCATAGAAGAACAGATCAACAAGTCAGACAGAACCTCTCCACAAACAGATGCTACAGCAGCTCTGAGCAGACCGGAGATCACAACCGCTCCTGTGACCAAGGATAAGGGACGAGAAAAAAAGGCAAAAGAGACAGAAAATCTAGTGTCTGATGGTAGACAAAAAAATAAATCTAGTACCCCTAGTAAAAGGACTGCTCCCAGTTTTAAAAGGAAATTGTCTCAACAGTTAGAGGATGAGACGACAAAAGAGGAGAAAGCATCAGAGAGGAAGGCTTCTTCTCATGTTAAGGTAGAAGGAAAAGCCTTTTCCCTCTTTCAGAGCCAGACTGTTGAAGCAGAAGGAGAGGCAAAAATGAATGGGGCCAAAGAGGAGATACCTTCCAAAGGCAAAGTATCCACCACCAAACAGAAGAAGCTGAAAAAGCCTGCCAAGGAGAAGACACCTTCTGAAGCGCAAAAAAAGACTATTACAGTAACTAAAAAGCAAAAAGATAAAGACAGACCATCAGTCAAGCAAGGCCCCTACCATAAAAAGGTAAGATTTATTTTACTCTGAACATTTAGTGGTTCATTTTTTTTATTATAGCTAGTGTGTGTAATATATCTCCAACAATTGCATAAGCCATGACTGATTACGTTCAAATTTTCCTTAAAGGGATAGTTCACTCAAAAATTTAAATTCTGTCATATGTCATAATTTACTCACCCTCTTAGCCTCTATGAATTTCTTTCTTCTGCTGAACACAAATGAAGATATTTTGAAGTATGTCTGTATCCAAACAGTTGATGTTCCCCATTGACTTCCATAGAATTGTTTTCCCATACTATGGAAGTCAGTGCGCCTATTAACTGTTTGGTTGCCCATATTCTTCAAAATACCTTCTTTTGTGTATGAAATTCATACAGGTTTGGAACAACATGAGGGTGAGTGACCAGATTTTCATCTTTGGGTGAACCATCCCCTTAATTCAGTCTAAGGGTAAAATCTGATATCACAGCATAAGTGATTTTGTCTCAAGAAAAGTATATGACAAAATTATCATTTCTGCTTGACATTCAGCCAAGAATGGTTTGGAAACGTGATAACATCTGTTTATCATCCAGTAAATTAAATACTTGAAAAATGAAATATGCTTTATCTCATTTGATTATTTTCTCATTTTATTTGGAAATTGATGGAAAAGATGCAAACTGTGTCAATGAAAAAACAAAAGACTCAAATGGTAACACTAATATTAAAGTGATTGTTTTGATTCAGAATTATGATTGGATGAGCCACATTTGAACATTCTGTCTGTATATATCATCATGCTCCTCAGAACCCATGCGGGGGATAGGAAAAATCTATATAATATTCAAAGAAATTTAATTTTTGATTCATCTCTTTGTTTTAACATTTTTGTTTTATCTTTGCATTGAAATGTAGAGAATATAAGTAAATTTGAAATTGTTAAAATAATACAGTTTGATATAATGCAACATTTACTTTCAGCCCATGGTCCTCGGTCAAATTAGATTTTTTGACCCTTCATAGTAAAACGTTTAGTCAACTCTCCTTTAGGACTGTTTTGGGTTAAAAGTAAGTTAGTCTGTATTAACAAAATCATCTTGATTTGTCAGTCAGTTTTTTCTTAAGGCCTGTTCACATCAAGAACAACAACTATAACGATAAACATATAGGCTAGTTCTAAAAAAAATTCTAAATATAAAACAAACTGTGAAATCCACACCACAAATATATTGTTGGAATCACCAATCAAAATCCATTCTGCTTTAAGGGCACCAGCATTTAAAGTGGCAGATGACAAAACTCCAACGCATGCTTCTAATAAACAGAACTATATCGCCCGCTGGTGTGAACGCTAATATAGTTATGGTTATTGTAATCTTTGTAGTTATTGTTCTTGGTGTAAATGGATTTTAGATTTGACAAGACATCTTAGAGGATTTTAAAACAGAAATAGGAAGCTTGTGGTTTAGTTAATTGTAAGAGTTTATATTAATTACTCTTTTTTCATTTGATCTGTCTAAATTGTCCTTTTAGTACTCGGGTGTTATTCTCATCATGAGTTACAATGTAATTCCTATGGGTGTTTTTTCCCCATGTAGACAGTCTGTGGTATATGGTCACAACTGGAGTTTAGTAAGCAATTTTATCATACAATGTTAAAGTTTTGTGGTTATACTTTGTTTGAAACTGTGTTTTGTAATATGTGTTCTGATACAATTAAGGGTGTAACATATCGTGTCACAATATAGGCCTATCGCAATACAAAAATGCAACAATATGTGTCGTGGATAGTAACAATATTGATTGTGTATAGTTCACAAGCATAATCATCTAAAATAATTCTGTATGTTTTTTGAAAAAAATTTTTAAAACAATGTTTTACCTCAATCAAAACCAGGGTATCAATCCAAATCAGGTTTCCCCCAAAATTTAGACCTACACAATTCAGCTAGATCACAGAACATTTTTTGGGAATTCTGGAGGGAAATTAAAATAGTTCTCATGAGATTATTGCGGGAGTAGCCTAGTGACGCGTGTTCTGCTGGGCAAATGAGCTGCATGTGTCTAAGCCCTGTGAAAGCGCTTGGTGAGAGATGATAGCATTACCATTATGAGCCAGTGATGGGTTTAAAGACAATTACATTTTACATTTTTGCTTTGTTTAAATAGCCATTTATCTAAATTACAAATATGCATGTGTTATTGACAGACGAAATGCTTTATGATTTTTTTTTTAAACCATTGTGTTGTACTTTATCAGAAGAAAGATGCATTGCCTGGAGTTGGAAAAAATGTGCTGAAAGATGGAATAGGCGCAGCCCCCAAAGTAGGGGGAAAGACTCGCAAAGGGAAAATCTGTCCAGCTAATATGGAACACTCGGACTCAAACAAAATAGGTACTGACCCAGCTCGTAGTTAAAGGGTAGTTCACCCATGGGGCACCTCGTCATCATTTACTCACTCTTATGTCTTTCCATACCTAGGCCTATCTTCTGTATTAAAAGAAAATGATATTTTTAAGCAGGTCTTTTTCTTACAGTGATGGGTCATAGTGACCCTGGCTGTTAAGTGACAAAAGAGACCCAAAAAAGAATGAAAAAAAAAAGCATGATAAGAGTCACTAAAGTGAACTCTAATTTGAGAATAAATTGTTCAGTCCGATTTGTGAGCTGGATCAACTAGATCATTGACAAGAACCAGCTCAAAAGAACGATTAATGCACTGATCAAGTTTTACTTTCTAACTCAATGATCGGCTGCATAAGATCTGGACACAGTCAACAACTAGTGTAAAAATTGGTGTGTTTTGTTTTTTGTATTGTAATTTTTTTAAAGCTTAACAAAAGCTGTGGTCACTGTAAACATGTATGGAAAAGACCTGTGTAAAAGATTCCACCACAATATAACAACATACGGGTTTGAAATGACTAGAGTGAGTAAGAAATGACTGAATCGAAATTTTGGGGTGATTTAATACTTTAACAAGATGTTTTTGCTTTTTTGTCATATTTAAGACAGTGGGATGGTTTTTCAGATACCAAAGTATTTCTCATGGATAATTGTGAATTGTCACCAGGGTTTATCACCGATTCAGAGAGGAGTCCATGCAGAAGTCCTCAGGTTGACAGAGATTCGGGCTCTTTCAGCAGTCCGAGCTGGCCTAGTAAGGAATCAGACTCCCAGGAGGAGGCCTCTCCACGGCTGAGGCGAGGGCGCAGACGGACTGATGAAGCGTTGCTCCGAGACTGGAGCTTCGCTACTCCACCTACTCCTCCCCCTCTCGATCCCCCCTCTACACCACCCCCTACTGTACCAGTCCGCCGGCCGCGCGGCAGGCCTCGAATCAATCCTCTGCCTGAGGAGGTGGATGCGGACAAGGACAGGCCCACTCAGGGTGGAGACACCTCTTCAATAAAGAAAAGGAAACGCTGCAAGAATCGTAAATATCAGAATGGGGAATACATCACAGAGAAGGATAAGGTGGCAGATGGAGAGGAGGAGAAGCTGGGCGTGGAAAATGGTAAGGCCACTATTGAGTAAAGATGTCTGAGGCTTGATGAACATTTTGCTGAGAACGTCATTCTGTAATTTCCCTGCCTGGTCTTGATATTTAGTCCATGGGCTGTAGTTGAGGGTAGCATAATTAAAATGTCAAATAAATTTTCCGTTGGGGAGCAATATCTAGCATGATTCAAACTTTGATTCAAAAAACCTTTTAGTTACAATTATTGACTGTGAAGATGTTCGTGAATTTCACGTACTGGGAATAAGATCGGTGTTGCTATTACTAAAATAGGAGTGTCCAATGTCTGAATGTGGGTGTTACCAAAGGTCTGTATGTCAGTGAATTACAAATTTACCTGACCTCCTCAGGAAAATAATTGTCCTGTTTGAATAGGGCTGAGGTAGGCATGTTTTGGTTATTTAGCAGAAGTCTATTTGTGATAATTGCTTATTATTGAAAGCAATTTATTTAAAGTTCCCATAAAATCAAAATGGACAATTCTTGTTTTTTTATGAAATATTGGAATGTTTTAGAATTTTTTTCCCCTTGCACATCCACATTTTTTCATTCATGTGCCTACATAATATTTAATAAATATACTGCCCACTTTCCCATACAACGACATCTCTGCTCTGATGATGTGTTCACCAGCACGAGGGCGGGACAAAAACCTCTCCTCTCCAGCAACCTGTCACTCACATGAGATCTCAGCAATAGCAAATGACAACGATCCAATCAATTCCCAATGGACAAAATCAAGTCCCGCCCTGGCTTTTTTTACTCATTCGAGAAGACGGTTCACTCGGATATATGTCACAATATGGATAGACTTTATGTCTATCTATACTGCTTTAGGAATGATGTAATAAAAAGTTTGGTGCTGAAATGTCAGTCTATGCCATTGCAGATGAGAAGATGGGTGTGTACCCTTGTCTCAGTGCCACACTGACCAGCGAAGTGCCCAGTCCAGACATCAGCCCTAGGCGGACCCAATTCACACGTTCTGGCTTGGCACGACCTCAAGAGAGTCCTCCCGCCACACATCCTAATGACAAACCCTCAGGGAAGAGGAAGTTCAAAAGTAAACACTTATGTGACACAGACGAGCAGAAAAAGGTTAGCTGAAGCATCTTATCAAACTTTCAAGCATTTTTAAACTGGAGCAATTAAACGGAAAATTGTGATATTAAGGGTTCTTTTTCACTGTAAAGGTACCTATTTTCAATTAGTCTTATGCTGCCCCCTAGTGGCATTTTGAGTCACTAAAGCACTTTCCTACAGCAGCTGTTTTTATTGGGACCATGTAACAGTTGCCCTCCCCACAATGTCACATCCCTCATGCATGACTCTCTTTGTCTTTATGTCTTTGTTTCAGCTCAAGACTAAGAAAGGCAGCTTGGGCAAACGCACAGGGCCCCTCATGCCAGATGAGGACAGTCCAGCCGCCAAGAAAACCCCAACTCTTTCTTATGCTTCTCCCAAGCAGTCAAACTCTCCACTCTCTGGTAAAAAAGGAATAGCTGGGAAAACAGGAATCCCTGAATCTACTCCAAGCCGTCCAGTGCCTCCAGAAGTCCGTCGATTGATTGTGAATAAGAATGCAGGAGAGACGCTGTTACAGAGAGCTGCTAGATTAGGTTACCAGGTAAAGCAACCCTTTTGGTTGTTAGCTGACATTGTAATGTTAATTATTAAATATATTCATATTTATTGTAAATTACAGAAAAGTTCTATTCATTAAAAAAGTTAATCCAGTGTGATTCAATTCATAATAACTAAATTTATATTGACTATTTTTTGTGAGCCGAACCCCTTAACCTAAGTTCTTTACCTTAAATACCCCTTGATATTTTAAGTTAATATTTCAGTAATTTAACAACATATTTGCACGTTGACTGTTCGCTGATGTCGGTTAATGGTCAAGTATGTCATGCAGGTAAACACATTTACCTTTTTAGTAATTGTTTTATTTTGATTGTTTTTATTTTAAAATATTTATTTTAATTTAGCTTTTCATCAGTTCATAAACCCCTTGCAGGTCCCTCACAAACCACAGTTTTGGAAACACTTATATAAATAATTTGCTTAACAGCCCTAAAAATATGAATGTTGGATCAATTGCTCATTATTTATATAAATGTTTATTTTCAGGATGTGGTTTTATATTGCTTGGAAAAGGATGTGCGAGAGGTGAACCGCCGTGACAATGCGGGATACACGGCACTGCATGAGGCCTGTGCACGTGGCTGGACGCACATTGTACAGGTGCTGCTGAAGCACGGCGCAGATGTTAACTGCAGCGCACAGGACGGAACGCGGTGAGCAGCAGGTTACAGTCAGGATAAGATAGGCTGATACAGATAGATTCAGCGCTTTATTTATTACTTGAAATATTCATTAAAAGTACCTAATTCCACTGAAAGGCACAAAAATCAGTTCAGCCCGGTAAACCGCTTTGGGCTACTTCTTTTTTAATTGTATAATGACAGTTTTGAGCTAGGTAGCTAATGGGCCATGTTAGATTTGGGAGATGTATTTTTAGAATCAGACTCTACAAACTAAGATTATATTTGTCCACCCACAGATACAATATGTCCAACAAACTGTGTCCAATTATCATACTGTATGAAACTATGCTTCCTCCTACCACTTCCTTTAAGAGTTTTGCCATGTCCGAGTTTGCTTTTCCATGCTTTTTTCATTGCAGCCCATCTGCAGTAACAATAAGCGTAATTTTAGATAGGGAATTCAGTATATTATGTACTGACACGTCTTTCAAACCTTTTGTAGCCCAATTCATGATGCTGTAGCAGCTGATAATCTGGCAGCAGTCTGGATGCTGTTAAATCATGGAGCAGATCCCACACTGGCAACCTACTCTGGACAGACCGCAGTTAAACTAGCCCAGAGTCCCGGGATGAAAACGTTCCTCAAAGGTAAAACCGCTTCATTTTCAAACATTTTTGCATAATGATCTCTAAAATCCTTCTGGAACATTTAGATTTAAACTGTCTTTGTGATTGTTTATCCACAGAGTACTTCTCTGATTTAGAGGGACGAGCAGACCAAGATCCTAGTCTACACTGGGATTTCTACAGTAGCTCTGTATTTGGTAAGAAATTAAAGTTAAATACACTATCATTCAAAAGTTTGGGGTTAGTAAGTAAAAAAAAAGAATTAGTACTTTTATTCAGCAACTTAGATTGTTAGAAAAATGTTCTATTGCAAATAAATGCTTTTCTTTTGAACATTCTGCTCAAGAACCTGAAATGTTTTTTTATCATGGTTTCCACTAAAATATTAATCAGAATTGTTTACAACATAAGAAAAGATTCTTGAGCACCATATCAGCATGTTAATATGATTCCTGAAGGAATCAATGATGCGGAAAATACAGCTTTGCATCACAGGAATAAATAGTTTTAAAATATAAAACATTAAACTGTATTTTTGTGTTATGTTTACTGTATTTGTGATCAAATGAATGCAGCCTTGGCGAGCATGAGAGACTTCTTTCAAAAACAATTAAAAAAATCTTTTTGAATTAAATTGTATTTTTGAATGGTAATGTGTAGTGGATTTAAAGTCAGAGACCACCCGTGAAATTTTCATTTTTGTGATTTAAATTGCAAAAATATTTTTTTGTTTCCATCAGCAGCATAAAAATGTACAAAAAAAATGAACATCAGTTTGGTTCAGTATTGGCTTTAACTGGCATCGCTCTGATGATTTGAGAATAGAAGCAAGAAAATCTGACCTATTTTGTTCAATGTCCAACAATAGTTTTGATTAGTACCTATGAATAATGCAGCATATTAAATATTTCTTATTCACATTACATAATACCAAGAAAAAATAAATAAATGTAATTTTTATTTTGGATCCCAGATTTTAATATGGCCTCAGACATCATTGTATTTAATTTTTTAATAATCTTTACTCCAAATCACTCAATAATGGCGGTGTACCAAGTAAGCACAATCGATTGTCCAAGCGTCCCCTAATTCAAGCTGGAAGTGATCCAAGGATTCAGTGACATAGCTGCCCACTTGAGGGTAGCAGAAGCACTGTAAACACGCTGTGGTGAGGTCTTGTAACTAGAGGTTGACTTCTGTCTCTGTTTGTTTGTAAACTCATACAGAGACCGAAAAGGAACCTTGCTGGGACTTCCTGTTGTCTCAGCCTGAGGAAGAAGGCGGGGACAGCTTGAGCGAGCAGGTGAAGGAGAGAGACGCTGACACTGACTGTCTCCTGTTTGAGTTTTCCTCCGAGCCCCTCCTACCCTGCTACCATGTCCAAGTATCACTAACACAGGGGTAAGTGGCAGCGGAAATATTTGTTTAAACATGATCATGACAACACCTAATCTGTTTGTTTCCTCTCCACAGTTTTTGTAACTGGTTCTTGCTGGCAGACGTGCTGAAGCGGCTAAAGATGTCGGCACGCATTTTCCGGGCTCGATACCCTCAGTTCGAGGTGGCCAGCATCGCTCAGGCAGAGCTGTGGAAGCAGATCTCCGTCAGTCAAACGTGCAGCGCTTCGGATGAGCTCCAGCCAGGCGGCGATGAAGACGGAGAGGAGACGGTGGAGCTGGTGCGCTGCGTGCCAGAGTTACAGGGGCTGCTAGGCTCCACCATACAGATCCTTCAAGATGATGAGGACGACAGTTCAGAGGTCAACACCAGACCCTGCAGTCGATAGCGACTCCTGCCCTACAGCGAGGTGCCGTCCGCAGTCGTGCGAGGTCCATTGCAACCGATGGCCTGTTACCAGTACCAGCACTTTGTATGTTCAGAATCAGCCAGAAAGGTCCTATTTCCTCACAGACACTCTTCTCACAGACGCCCTGAGCAATGAAAGGGGCCCTAGGGAGCGACTTTTCCATGCCCTCACCCCAGGGAGAAAGGCTGGGGACGGACTCCACTGGGAAGCAACTTTCAGGTTCCTTCTGTAGGGTTTTGTTTTTTCAGTATTCAATAATTATTTTTTTTTTTTTTTAAATAAACCTATATGTATAAGTAAATATATATGTATATCTTGACATCAGGGTGAACGCAACTGGTTGTAACTTATCATTAACATGTTTTTATGTTCGCTCATTATTGACTGTCCTTTAGAAGGAGTGGTAATCCAAGTCTTTTTTTATCTTGGTAAACTAAATGTGTGTTGCTAAGAGGCTTACGTCAAGCTAACAGCGGCAGGAATGCCTTTGGGCCAGATGGTTCCTGTGTAAACCATCGAGCCTCTCTCGGCTCCAAGAAGCCCCCTAACCTACAGCATATGTTCCTCATCCCCGGCCCTCTTTACCTCAGCACCACTGCAGCTCTGCCAGGATCGTTACACCTTCTCTTTATTCCGTTTGTGTCGTAGCAGGCACGGGATTGCGTTCCTGTGACATCTGACGTCGCTTCGTTTTTGCTTTGGAAATCGGCAGGTTGATGAGCTGTTGGTTTTATCCACTGGTTTAATTATTTTAAGACATCAGCCGATATCAACCTTGACAGTTAAGTGGTAAACAAAAAAAGAGCCTGTGGAGTGTGTTTTTTTTAAAGGTTTTTCTAGAGCTGTTTTTCTAGATTCCGTCTTGAACTGCTTCCAGTGCTTCTGGAAGGGGTCCTCTCCAAGGTTTTCCTGGTGTACCAGATTCCAGCGTGCTTTGTGGCGCGTGGTGTGTTTTATTTACACTGATTGTTGTTTGTGCTTAATTTAATAGTCATTAATATATTTGACCTTTTTTTGTGTGTATCAGACAAATGATATATGAAAATTGCTTTGTATGGTTGGTGCTTTATTTGACAGTGTACAAATAATGATCCCTTTATCCTGAGGTTGTTTTGTTTTCCCACACTGCGAACAGTATTTTAACAGGCTAAAGTACAGTTTTATTGTACTGGTGCTAAGCTAGATTTTGTGTTGACAATCAATGAAGTTTTGTTTGAACTGAAACCAATAAATATTTAAATGAAGAGACAGAGATGTAAAGATAGAGTTTAGTTTCACTACTTATGGAAATACCGCGAGACATGAAGAAAGTACTTGGGTTTTGATTAAAGAAGGCATATTGCTTCAGTGATCTCTGTTCAAAGAGGAGAGCTGTTTATTTGATTCTTTTTTTTTTTTTTTAAGAAATCAACCAGAATAAAGCATGATTGTCAAGTCTTGCTTGTGATCTGCTGTGTGTTTGTAACACCGGATAAGGTGAAGTTTCCACACTTACTTACAGTAAGCCCACTGTAACGACAGCATTAAATACGTAGCCTACGTTTTTTGCATTATGATTTAAGAGCAATATGATTAAAGATGACAAAGTTCAGTAATTGAATGTATTAATAAAAATCAGAAGTGATGTTCAGCTTTTTACAGTCAAATTCTGTATTAATCTATATTCATATAGATTTTACCCACACTGCATATTAGAAATTATGTCGCCAACCATTAAAATGTCATTTAATCATTTTGGAAAATAAAATATCGATATCAAAATGAGCACTGTCCTCAAGGGGGCACTAGATACTAACAACATGACTTTATCTGCGCTATGATCTGAGAGGGGAATCAAAGTGCACGTTTCAAACTCAAGAAGATTCATTTCATTTTAATTGATTTTGTTTAATGAAATCGTTTAAATTATTACATGGATATGAAAGAAGCTATATATTTACACATTTTAACACGATATAGCCTACACTACGTTTCTGGGGACCGTTTCTTAAAAGGAATTAATTTTATTCAGCATGGATGCATTGGATTGATCAAAAGCGATATTAACGACATTTGTAAGGCTACAAAAGATTTATATTTCAAATAAAAACAGCACATTTTAATCATTTGAATTCTCTGAATCATCACCTGAAATAAATGAATCACGGTTTCCAGCAGCACAACTGTTTTCAACATTGAGAATAATAAGAAATGTTTCTTGAGCACCAAATCAGCATATTAGAATGATTTCTGAAGGATCATGTGACTGCAGACTGGAGTAATGATGCTGAAAATCCAGCTTTGCCATAACAGGAATAAATTTAAAATCACAGGCTAATATTCACAATGTTTTACTGTATTTTGATTTAATAAATGCAGCCTATATGTGAGCAAAAGATTTCTTAAAAAAAGAAAAGAAAATCTGTATAAAGTTGTCATCCAATTCAAAGGTTTGGAGGGCAGTTCGCTGCGGTAAAAGGTCAGTCAAAGTAGGTGATGCTGGTTTTCGGAGGAAAGGACAATCAATCTGTTGAGAAACTAGTGGACTGTATGGGGAAAGAGACGAGACAGCATTTAGAAATGAGAGTTGTCTGCGTAGACTATGGCCTCAGGAGACCGGGTTATGCTGAGGTGAGGGAGTCAGATAATTCCTGAGTCAGGCTTTTTCTGCAGCAGGGACACATGCCTTAATGTTGTAAAAAGTAATTAAACAATAAAACAGTCCTAAAATATACCTCTCTTACGCTATCTACGTTTTATATCCGAGAGTTAACAGATAACGCAGTCGCAGCATGCCTAAATGAGTCACAAATTAAGGCGAATGCCAAAATTTCAAGTCAATCCTCCATAAGATAACTTCGTTCACCCACATATATTTCTCAGCCTATGAGTCGGTTAGTTTGGAATGTCTCAGTGCTTCTTTATATGCCCATTAAAAAACACAGTTTAGCTAGAAAATGCTAAATAATATGCGCAACTGCGTAACTCGACTCTCAGCTGTCGGTTCGTTTGGTTGCCTGGTGCTGAATTGAAGCAGTGGGATGGAAGAGAATGCTGAGTGGCTGGGGGCCATTTATATGCAAAAGAGCGAATAGAAATTGCAGCACGGTACAGCGGTGAGGTGTGTGGGAGAGAGTCATCCTGAGGAAGATGAGTTAAGGATGCCGCTGGGGACAGGAGACCGAATTAAAGCAGAATGCTACGAAATGACGACATGCTTCAATTAACACCTCGACTGTATCTCTGTATCGGCGCCTCATGGACAACGAAACGTGCATTCAGTCAGTCAGTCAGATTTCTTAAAGAATCCTTAAGTCACTTCACGGATTTGTACTGTTCTGTAATCTTAAATAATAATAAAAAGGTTATTTATAGGCTGCTATTTACTATATTAATTAATAGGCCTATTTTGAATGATCTTTTAGTTTTAGATTTTCAGGTTTCATTCAAGTTTTAATATATATATATATATATATATATATATATATATATATATATATATATATATATATTGTTATACTTTTGTTTTTTAGTTTTTAATTTCTATTCAGCTTCATCTTTATTTTAATCAACTTCAACTTAAAGTCGGAAGTTGTGCTGTTAGGTGTGTTCAACTTTAAGTGGTGCTCACTGCAGAGTCAAATGACGTCCAGCTCCACCTCTCTGGACGTCTGATGGGCTGGAGGGAGTTGTGGGTAGGGTTAGGGTGTGGATATTCTAGCTCCACCCATTAGGCTCAAATTACATTCCTCCTTGCTGGACGTCTGTGGCAGGATGTAACCCATCGGGCGAAGAGCTGAAAACGGAGACGTGAAGTCGGACACTTTCTGTTTCCCATAATGACGCTTGCGCCGTTTGCATACTTTATCACAGCTGAAGTGGAATAAATGCAATTATTATCAAATACACAGAAGTTTCAGATACGTTTTCATTCAATTCTTTATGTAGGCCTATTGATACAGCATCTGTTTGTACAAGAATGAAGTTCTACATAATAGTCTGAAGTGGGGTCACGTTTTTTATCAGTTTTATTTTGATAAACATGACACAATATAACATTGTGACAACATAAAAAGAGCTTTTATTGTTATAAAAAATGCAGATATGTGAGCATTAGTGGAACTGAAGGTGTCAGAATGAACACGAAACACGTGATCGTTGTCATGCGGTGAATCCGGCCAATTGTGAAACGGCTTGTGCGGCTCTTGAGAAGCTGCGGCGGCTGAGTCAACCGTCTGCTCTCGAATCACTGGTACTTTGATGCCATACGTCACAGTCGTGCCGTCGGCGCTGTCTCAAATCAAACAAAATTTCTAGCCGGCATACTCTGCTTCAAGTCAGACACTGATGGGTCAGCGCTGCACTGTACGAAGTCAAACAAGCTCATAGTCTTTTTTTGTCCATCAGTTTGATTGAATTGTTGGATCATTGTAGTTTGCTATTGCTGTGATGTCATGTGAGAGACACGTTGTCCCGCCCTCGCGCCAGAATACTCGTCATCAGAGAAGAGATGTTGCTGCAAGGGTTATTTTGATTAAAGATTAAGAAGGTACATGTTTTTTTTTTTTTTTTAATAATGATGTGCACGGATAAATCATTTATAATAAACTCTACAATATTCCATAAAAAAAAAACTTTAAACATAGGTTAACTTTAAACATAGGTTATTTATTTCAGTTAGTTGCCAAGGCAACTTTTTTCATTTTTAATTGAAGTTTTTCAAGTTTAAGTTTCTAATTTTTCATATTTATATTTTATTTCATTTCAGCTTTATTTCAGTTACCTAAAATGATTTTTAATAGTTTTAGTTAACAAAAACATGCATGCAAACCTTCAGGGATTGCTTTACAAAGCAAAGCAATTATACTGGAGGTTACTAAAGTTCACTGGTGACACATAGTTATTATAAAACAGACTACCACTTTATCGTTCCAAACCTTGGCTTATTGGCATGATATTAAATCCATTTATGGATTAAATTTGTTAGAGTTAACCAAAATGAGCAGTCATGTCTTTTTCTCTTACAAGCGCAATTGCATCATATGTGGACTCAGATTTCAGAGCCACTCCTTCACCAAACCCACAAGATCTACTACCTGTCATTGGTTGGCCCTTTTGGAGCTAAACCGTGATTGGTCTAAATCTAGGGCACGTCTTGACAAGACATACTGACAGTTATATATGCACATGCGGCCATATGGAAGTAACTGCAGTGTTAAAAATAACATAACAAAAGGAAAAAGGTTTCAAACCAGCCATTTCCTGTGAACCCCTAATATTTATTAAAATAATAAAATAATGCACATATCTTTGACTAAATGCATTGACTAAGTGAGCTAATGGCAAAGTTACTCATCAGATAAACCTTGAAACTGACCAACACTAAAGTCTAAAAGTCACTTGATTACATCAGTGGTTTATCCTCCCATCTTAAATATCTGCGTACAGGAGGACAAGAAGTTTTCGTCTTTGTTCAAACGGAGATTATGTAAGAGCTCTCCCACAAAGAGGCGGTCCTGCCAGCTTTGCTTCTCTCAAACACCACCAGGGAACTTCCCTTTTAGCATTCTGCTTTTATAGAGAAACAGCAACAGTTAGAGATGCCAGACAACCTGAGCGGGCACTGCTTACATGTTAATTAAGATACCCTTTCTCCTTGGTTAACCCAGATTCAGTTTCATCAGGGTTTACAGTATTTTAAAGCAATGCACAGAGATCTATTCACTTAGGAACACTCTGTTCTTATGTAGGCTATCTTAAACAGATGTTTGTAGAGCTGACCTTGCTAGTTTAACTCTCCAGACATGCTGAGTAATGACTGAGCAATACTGTCACTGATCAGTGCTGCTAATTCCATTCTTTATAATTATTTATAGCCTTGCTAGCATGGCTCGATAATCTGTTGCTATTCTTAAATGACTCATCTCTGCCAGGGACAAATATTACTGGATGTTAAGTATAGAATGTCATTCAAACATCATGACATGTGGCCCTTGTGAATCAAGATCGCACTGATCACGCACAGATCACACACTTGAATGGTGTGACCACGTGCAAACTTTCACACTGCCAGTTCACAAGGTTTGGTGCAACACACAGGTGTTTCCTCAATTATGCTATAAAAATAGCAGATTTCAAACCTAGCATCCTAGATATTAATCCTAAATCCACAATATTATTTCCATACTCTTTGCATACGTTCACAAAATTAGAGCTTGTTTGGAAATGATGCATAATAAAAATATTCTGTTCACTAGAGTATTTAACTTGAGTTTCTTTTCTTTACAAATCTCTCATTTCATCTCAAATACGCTCCATATTGACACTGACATTAATAACACTCCTTGTTTATGTTATCTTATGGTTTTAATCACACGATAATTTATATTTTTATAATGGTTTCATAAAGTCTGAGTTTGGGACTAGAGTAAAGCAATTAAATCTATACATTAAAGTCATTTGAAATAAAGCAAAAATAAATTACAAAAGCATAATAACATTTTTCCAAGACAGTTTTAATGTGACCCTCATATAACAAAAAATAAACAAAATAAAATAAAATAATACAATACAATTAAAATAATAATAAACCCCTGGGACATAAAACTGGGAAATATATGGCAGCCATACGGCAGCTTAAGTGATTAAACGTGTGTATACACTCATGTGAAATGTAAAATTTGAGAAATATATTGCTTCAAACTGAAATATTGTCATTTTAACGAGATACAATTTCAGTGCTTGAGTTCAATTATTAAAAGTTGAATCCTTGTCTGTGGAAGTTCCACATAATGCAGCATTACATGACTGACAATATCTAATGTTCCTCTTGTCCTTCAGATTAGATTAAATCACGTGAAGGAGTCAGCTCGACCCTTTCTGAGGACACACCATTCAATTTATGAGGATAACAGGCTGAGAAGAGTTTTATAGAATATTTTGTGTAAATGCACAAGAAATGCAATTCCCAAAATCCCAACAGGCAAATAATAATCACAAAAAAAGGAATGTGTTCCAGTGAATGGGTGAGCACACTCATTTTACCAGAGAAACTATAGTGAACTTAGCAGATATGCTATGATTATCCTAAGTAAAAGCATATCTGCATGAGTTATTGGCTTTATGGGTGGAGGGAACCAATGCAACACTGCATGTCAGGTTGAAAACGTTCCAGCTAAGCACCACACCTACCGTGTTATGTAACCTCAGTTGCCTTGAACATTCTTACAGCTACACGTTTTCCACCCTGTCTTATAGTCTGCATGAAATGATCATGTACAGCAAGACAGCTGCAGGGTGAATTCTTTGCCCTCTCTGACACTGTTGAATGACAGCATGTCTAGTATTTTTTCACATAGTCTTTAACTTGCAGTGTGGCACAAAGAGAACAAACATTTCATGATAAGATAGCTTGTGTTCAATGCAATGACAACTTTAGAAGTTTTTAAGGGTCACTAAGCACTTATTCTTTGCTGATTGTTTGTTAACATACACCTTTGCACTTTCTGCAGGCTCTGTTTCCTGTGAAAGATAGGGGAGGGGTTTGCACTTCAGCCTTGCATCATGCATGCACAAAAAAATGCGATAAATATATCAGAGGGAAAAACATCAGCAGTCTGAAGGTCATTATATAAGCATCTGGATTAGTTAAAGTGTCTTGAAGTCAACTGTTTAGAACTGCTCATATATAAATATATTAAGATATAATGTGGGAAACACATGGAAGCATGTTTCTTCTTCAGTCAAATTTAAAAAAAAATTATATATAGTAGTGAGATAGAGTTTAAAGTAATAAATAAAGTCACAACTGTGAGACAGCGCTGATTACTAAAACTAAAATGTAAATAAAAATAAAGCTACTGTAAATAGAAATATATATATAAAAACTAATGAAAATGACAAAAGCACATAACAAAATTAATGACACTTAAACTGAATATATATCAAAAGAAAAGCTAACTCAAATAATTAATACATATTATATTAGTATATAAACAATACAATATTTGGGGCTTCCATAGAACCTATGGAATGAATAGGCCAACCTAATGATATTGACTTTCACTCCGATCACTGTGAGATAGAGAATCACAATAATTATTTATATTGTGTTCCAAAGCAGAAATGGGCTTCCATAGAAACATAATGCTGTGTATTTTACATAGGCTACTCAAATTACAGAGCAACACATCACACCTAAGAGTTTATCTACCAACTCTGATTTTACACTGACTTCTTAAGAATAAAACAAAACGGAACTATTGCTTTATTGCATTTTTATGAAATCATACCATTACCACAGACTATTGCTCTGTCAGGGACATGTTACTTGCAGACACAAGAGATATTGCCACACAACTGTCATGCATCTTCTAAAAATCTCAATGAAAAAACAGGACCATAAGGCATATCCCTAGCTGACTTTTGTGCTGTGTGAATGGTGTGAAAGCTCGGCCTCTAGTACTGAGAGGTCGCACACAGAGAGAGATTGGTAATGCTTTAATGGAGCACACAGGCTCTCATTATATAACACAAGGCTTAGTATTGTAAGGCTGAGTGGGGTGAGCATCTCCTTACCCAAACCAGCTGATCATCTCACCATAGCATCACTAACAGCTGTCAGCCACCCAACATTATGCCATTAATAAATTACCCAGGCCCACAAAATTGAGTAGAATCAAAACTATTCAACTCATATTGCAAATCAGGTTTATTGGCAAAATTTACAGACTTTCAGCTGTTTGCAATGAACAAATCAAACAAAAGTATTCGAAATAGTTCAACACAACAAATGTTTCAAGTGGTTTCCCCAAATTCAACTGAAAATGCAACTTTTAAATGAGCAACTTTCTGCAGTCTCAAAATTATTCAACCCCCTGAACAGAATCCCTCACAACAGCACAAATCTGCGAAACAGGTGTTGTCTCAAGCACACCTGATGCAACTAATCAAGGGCTTCATTAGTTGCACCAGGTGTGCTTGAGCTAGAACACATGAAATATCTGAACTGACTTTGTTTGTTGAGTCACGTTTGACTGCATGTTAGAAATATGGCTAAGTAAAAAGAATGGTCCAAAAAATTTAAGAGAAGATATCATCTCCCTTCACAAACAAGGAACAGGATACAAAAAGATAGCAAATGCACTAAATGCTCCTAGAGACACCATTGGAAGGATAGTTTGCAAGTTCAAAGTTAAAGGAACAGCAGTTACACTACCTGGACGGGGCAGAAAAGGGAAGCTATCAACAGCTGCAACCAGATTTCTGAGAAGGCAGGTTCAGAAATATCTTTGAGTGACTGCAAAAGACCTGCAGCAAGACTTGGTGGCAACAGGCAGAGGTTTCAGCTTGCACAGTAAGGCGCGTACTAAATACATGCAGTTCCCATGCCAGAACTCCAAGATGTACACCACTACTGACCCAAAAGCACAAGAAAAGTCAGCTCCAATTTGCTCATAATCAAATAAGTAAGTCACAGAAGTTTTGGGATTATGTTCTGTGGAGCGATGAAAAAAAAAACTGGAACTTTTCAGCCCTATGGATCAGCGGTGTATCTGGACGAGGAAGAATGAAACACTCTGCCTACAGTTAAGCATGGTGGCTCTGTGATGCTCCGGGGCTGCTTTGCATCCTCTGGCACTGGAAACCTGCAGCAAGATGGATTCATTTTTGTATATCAAGAAATCCTAGGAGAAAACGTCCTGCCGTCAGTGAGGAATGCGGAAGCTTGGGCATCACTGGACCTTCAAACAGGACAATGATCCCGAGCATACCTCAAATTCCACCAAGGCTTGGATGCAGAAGAAATCCTGGAAGATTCTATTGTGGCCATCACAGTCACCTGACTTGAACCCCATGGAAAATTTCTGGTGAGATTTGAAGGCGGGCGGGTGCAGCACGCAAACCCAAGAACATTACTGAACTGGAGGCCATTGCTCAAATAGGCTAAGATTCCTCAGAAACGCTGCCAGAAGCTGGTGTCTGGCTATACATCTCGTTTGCAGCAGGTCATAATGGCAAAAGGGTGTTCTACTAAGTACTAAAGCTGCTTACCATGAAGGGGTTGAAGCCTGCAGAAGTCATTAAAAGTTGCATTTTCAGTTGAATTTGGGCAAAACACTTGAAACATTTGTTGTGTTGAGCTATTTTAATGACTTTTGTTTGATTTGTTCATTGCAAACAGCTGAAAGTCTGTAAATTTTGCCAATAAGCCTGATTTGCAATGGGGGTTGAATAATTTTCACTACAACTATACAGTTACTACGCCTTTCACTTACGATTGTATAGTTTTGTACGATGATGTATAGTTTTTTCATGACTCTCAGGATACTTTATAAAACATTTTATTAATTTAAATGGAATGTAGGTTTGGTCTTGGTGGACTATAGCTATTGTGCTGCTGCTGCTGCAGAGCACGTACAGCTTGCTTCCGCTAAATGCTCAGAACATAAAATGAATTGAAACCCCCATAGCAGATCTAGGCAGGTGGTGCTGGGGAGGCGGAGGATTAGAATAAGAATTTGCATAGCGTGCAGAGTGTATTCTTTTGGATGCATCGTGGTTATAAAGGGAAGTAGTGATAGATATGTAAAATTGTTTGTCTGTGGAAGTTACATTGAAACCAATCAGAAATCGAATAGAGTTTCATGCATGAACTTACTTAATTTAAACAGTTTAGTGTAACTTTTCAAGTAACATGCTTCTAATTCATTGAGTAGCTCGATTAAATGCTACATTCTTAAAAATAAAGGTTCCAAAAAGGGGTTTTCGCAGTTATGCCATAGAAGAACCATTTTTGGTTCCCCAAAGACCTTTTCAGTGAAAGGTTCTTAAAATATAGTTTTTTTCTTAGTGTAGAGAACATTTTAATAATCTAAAGAACCCATCTCCACTCTAAAGAACCTTTTGCAATGGAAAGGTTCCATGGATTCTAAAGGTTCTTCATGGAACCTTAAATGCCAAAAAAATTACCTTTATTTTTAAAGGCCAATTCACACGGCACAGACAAACGCCAACAAACAAGTTGGCCATTGGATTTAGAATTTTATGAAAAATAACTGTCATGTTCACACCGCCCCAACAGACACAGACAAATGCTGATTGAACATGTTCAGTCAGGTGAAAACAAACCCCGACCAACAGCAACAGACGCCGACAGGGCTAACACACGGATCCGACAAAACCCAACAAACATGTTTGTTGGCGTTTGTCTGTGCAGTGTGAATTGGCCTTAAAAGTGTATAGCTGTAACAAGTAGACATGCTCATCTAAATGAACCTCTAAGTTTGATTCATTCTAATGAATTGGTTCATCATAAACGGTCCTCTCTCATACTGGAAAAGTTACAATTTATTATTTAATTATATTGATTGATTCAAGTTTTTTGCTTGTCAGCCTTTAACTATATATATAAATAATCTGTTTAAATCAGTTTGACCCATATCATAAATCTGATACCATGGAACATTCTGCCACGTCTCACACGTGAATGCCAGTCACTAGCATTACATTTGTTTAGCAACGTTCCCTTGCGGGTTCCAAGATGCTCTGGACCACGTAAAGGGCAGCTGCTAGATATCATCCAGCAGACTGGATGTGCCCGGCCAAGTCTGGATTGCCTGATCACGTAGTCGCTCAATGCACCATGGCATGGGGAAGAGCTGATCCAGCCAAACATTTAGAAACTGATTTATGCTTTTATGAGTCCCTTTATGATTTATGATGGTTTTATCGTCATGCCAGTCTGTCACGGTTGCATATCCCTGATAAAACAGTTTGTGCACATCAAAAAGGAAATCTTGTTTAATATAAAATGTAATATATATAAATAGGCCTACATAAATTCTGTTTATATATTATATATATATATAAAAATAAATTCTGTTTATATAATACATGTGTGTGTATATGTACATATACACACACACACACACACACATATAACACAAACTTTTAAGTTAGATGCGAATAATTGCTTTGACAGCACTATCATATATATAGGCTAGATAATCCTGTAAATTATCTGTGATATCCTGTAAATATGCTCTCTGGGTGGATAAAACGACATAAATGCCTTTTTAAAAAAAATTCTATCCATGCTACATGTTTGTTCAAGCCTCAAAATGATATTTTAAGACAACTGCAAATCCCTTATTTAGTTGCTAGTGTATGCATCATGCAGATTAGTTCCTTTGACCGCCTGGCAGTATGCGCATCTCACGCTGACCTATTTCACATGAATGGTCAGATCGTTGGACTACATTTGGTCTGACATACCATAATGCCCCTTTGTAGCTACAGCAGCCATTTTGATAATATATACAGCAATTCTCACATTTGCTTTGCTTTTGTCTGTTCTTTGTTTCCATCCACCTACATTACTTCAAAGGATGGGTGCTACCATGATTGTGGCTTGGGCGGATAGAAAATTGTATTGTTCATGGTTCAGTGAACGTTTAGTACAAGATGAAAAACACAACTTTGGTTAAGAAAGGTGAGAAGGTTTTCAGAATCAGATAGTCAATATCCAGTCACAAAGGATAAAGTCAGGAATATAAAATGCATGACAGGGAAATGCAAAAATAATTTCTTAAACATTACCCCCCAGGTTTCAGACAAGGCTTAAGCCTAGTCCCAGACTAAAATGCACATTTGAGCGGTTTTAACTGAAAGCAACTTGCACAGACATATCTTAAATCATGTCAGTGCCATTGTTTTGTCTCAAGATGCACACCAGTAATGTTTTCCTTTTCAAAAATACATGCTACCTAAATGTCCTAATTGAACTAAGGCCTAATCCTGGCTTAATCTAAGCCCTGCCTTTGAAACCAGGCCTACATCTTGAGACACTTAATTCAGTTTCAAACACTCACAACATACGAGAACTGAAGACTGAAACTTCGTCTTAAGGACTAGTCTAGATATATCATAATTAGATTAAAGGTCATGAACCGATAAACTCCATCAGACATTTATGGGTCTAATACACTTTGAACCGTAATGTCTCAAACTGTCTGCATTAGCATTTATGACACTGGTTTTAATGTATTTTAGAGGAGTCACAACAGTTGAGAATGGAGAATAAAAGTGATACTTTGGCCAAAAATGAATTGTCACTCACATTCATTTAATTATAAACTTGTTTGACTTTCTTCTATAGAAAGTGAGAAATGTTTTGGTTATGTCCATACAAATGAAAAGTCAATAACCAAAAACGGTTTACACTCCTTTTGCAAACTTGAGTTGCAGAATTTACCACCCCCTCAAGACATTACAAACAAGGCAAGACCTTTAATGAAAACAAGATCAAACCTGCCTTTGCAAAAGCATCGTCACACACGCAACTCTTACGAAACCAGATTAGCAGACACTCACTAACTCCATTCAGGATTAGATATTTGAGTCAAATATCTAATCCTGAATGGAGTTAGTGAGTGTCTGCTAATCTGGTTTCGTAATTTGACCCAGCCCGCTGGTAAGTGTTGGCATCTTATTGCACTTGAGAGAAGCCACGCAGTTCTCTGGAGGAAGACAGTGCATTGAGGCAGTTTAAGTTAATACTTTATTTATAAGTCACTATATTACATAACAGCACAACATAAAACTTGAAATCTTTTAGAACAAAAAAAAACAACCAGTGGCATTACAGACTCAAATGGGTCCTGTTCAAAAGGAAACAATGCATGACAAGCATGCATACTTGAACAGCACAAGTGGGAAATGAAGACAGAAGGCACGCCATGACACATGGACAAGTGCACAAGAGCAGCATTAATGCATAAAAACCCCCTCATTAAAAGGCAAATTGGCTAATATGAAGAAATGAATTACCAGCATTCAGATTCTTCTACAGCTTCAAAATGACAATGTCAAGGGCTTTCTGACTTGGCATACAGAGATTTTAAAAAAACAAAACCCAAAACTAGCTGGAAGAGATTCACGCTGCTGAAATGGTCAGTTAAAAAAATAATAATAATAATATCTTTACTCTCATAGCCCTTTAACTTCCAGTGGAAACATCCTGAAAGCACCAGAGACTGCCAAAACAAGCAACGTGACAACTAATTTGGGTAAAAAACCCTTTTGATGGCAGAGGGGGATCTAGAGCCCTTTAGGTCCACTGCTGCACATTCACTTCCCAGTCCAACAGTTCATGAATTGTCCATTAGAGGTTAACGAATCAATCCTATCGCAAAAGGCTACCTCCGCCAATTTCTCTCTTGTAACGACTTGTGAGATGATCAGCCTGGACGGTGAGCTTGGACAGAACGGCAAACAGTCCATGGAGGTGGTAGTGGAACTGGCCCTCCAGGTCGGAGCCCTCCTCCACGGCTCCTCCGTTCACCTGTGGCGGCTCTTCTTGCTTCACTGCCATCTCTAGAAAGCTGGCACCACCACCCATCTCCCTCTTCAGCAGGCCCCATTCCATGTCGTTCTTAAGGGACTTCACCAGCAGGTAGTGCTCATACATATCCCTCTGTTTGCTGGGGAAAGGGGGGACGACGTTGTTGTTGTTGTGGCTAACAGAGGCTTGGCTGTCCTGGTCCTCCAGAGGCACGTCCCGCAGCAAGCTTGGCACCATGATGGTCTCGTCCATGTTGTTGGCAGCGGCGATAAACCGGTTCATGACGTTGAGCAGTGAGTGCTTGTTGCAGTGTGTGTCGTTGCTGAGTTGCATCATGGCAAAGCTGAAATTAAAAGGTGAAACATTCAGAACTTCAAAACGCATTGCGATGCAGGAAGTGTACAATAGGCTATACTCTCTTTCAACTAAAACCATTATAAATCGACGAGTGTGATAAACTGATTCTTTTAACGTTACGTCATAGAGTTACGACATGATATTGTCCCTGACATGCCAGTATTGCACATTATATGCTCAACAACAGTCCAGTAAAGCAGTTTATTGTGGTTTAACGGGCCCTAGTTCAATTTGTTGCAGCCATGATGCAGCTCGAAATGTGAAATATAATTTGCATTTATTTTAAACACGAATTAATTTACGTTTCGGCAGAAAGGCGTTAAAACGTTTGAATAAAGCGCAATTTAAATGAAACCAACTCCGCGTATTTTCACCAGAGAACCACGCAGATTCAGAGCGACCATTTCGTTCCGGGTTTTAGCGGTTCAATCGAGTCATTGTAAAATAGCTCTCTAAAAAATAAATTAGTTTTAGTTCCTCGCGTCGCTAGTGCAGATGGTCATTTTGCATTGATATTGTAGACTTTCAGATATTAAACCGGTAACGAAACACTACTAAAGAACCTTGCGTTTCAAATTTAACGTTACAGGAGACAAGCATCGCTTCACCGACCTTGCAATGACACGCAATAAACGTAAAATAGGGTATACATGCAATTAACTTACCTGATTGAAACCTGGTAACTGACTGGTATAGCCCAATAATAAACTATAAAAGACTGACAAAGTTGCCAACGCTTTATATCGTTCCAATAGAGAAGAAAGTTCCCTTCTTCTGAGGGTGCAGGGGGAGACCGACAAACTTATACTGTTGACGTCAGGCGGGGAAGCGTCATGTCCAATGATTATACCGAGATGCAAGTGATTGACAGGGCATCGGACCAATCAAGCGCCTGCTTTTAATCCGCATCCATGTTTGTCGTTATCTTTTACAAAATACAACCTCTTTACATGTAACGTTAGGTGAGTAAATGATATCAGAATTGTCTTTTAAAATTGCTCGTTGTGATTAAATAAATAGTGGGATAACCCACAAACTAATATTTCCCCGGTGTAGTCGTTTAGCCCGTGTCGTATTATCAATAATGCGACCTTCTTTTAAAAATACTATTTCTACTACAGTAGTTTTCATTACTAGTGATAGTAATAGCTACTAACATTTCTTTATATTAAAGTCTTCCTCTGTTCTGAACCATGCATGCAGAGTACAGGTGAATAAATAAACCGATAGCGCCATCTGGTGGCTCTGTGTCTGAAGCTTATGCGCATATAAAAACAGTTTATTATTCCTATGCATTTTACAGTTTGCAAAAATGAAAAATAAAAAACAAACACACGAAAAGGCTGTTGAAAATGTTGTTTTACAAAGATATAAATATCTATAGTCTTTGACGTGCACATGCTCAAAAATAAATCCATATGCTGACAAAGCACAGAGGGTGGTTTATCCGACTTGTGACAAAAATGAATGAGCATGAATATGCTGACATAAGAGAAAGGAATAATAGTTTCAAACATAATCTGGATTATACATCACCTTACTTTCCTTACAAATGCAAGGATGTTTTAAACACTTTTCAACCCTGGCATGGATAATTTTGATAGTTGTAGCCTTTTATGTACATGTTAAATATTGTTACCTGATCAACCAGAGCGACAACAGATTTCACATTTCACAGACAAAGTTAAAGAGAGACTACACATTTTCTGTTCAGCACATTACAGCCATGACTTTCAACAACCTTATAATAAACACTATCACTGCTACATTAATAAAGACAGCAAAGAAATTGCAAATAAACATAATTTTCAAAGCAGCAATCCAAATAGAAATGGACATGTATTAAAACTAGTTCTTGAAAATGAACTGGTGATGATAAACAGAACTCCATATGTAACACGTGAAGTGGATAACACCTTAATGACCCAAATTACTATCAGGTCATTTTCAAAACATCCTTTTTGGAAAATGTTGAACTTTAAGGTTGTATGCAAGAAAAGTTACAAATATTTTTAATAGATGCAAAGTTTTAGCATGTGTTAATTCCAATGAAACAAAAGTCAAGGTGTACAATACACCGTTTACGTCATAACTGACTGTGTTCCTGGTTTAAAACGTATGCACTTTCTACAAACTTGTATATCTAATCACTATTACATTTACACTCTGGCAAAACAAATGCAAACCAATCTTATCCCTTTGGAATGGGTTATTTCCCTTCAATGTAATTACCAACAAGAAATATTCTTTAAAAAGCAGTCAGAAATCCTCTAAAATGAAATGTTTAGCTAAGGCATGCATACAAAACACTGAAACTAAATGGTTTCCCTTTGTGTCATGTTCAGCCCTCTGTGATCTGCAGATGATACCCTGTAAACAGACAGAAGTGAGAATAAGAACCCCTAGATAATAACCTAGTAATGCATTTTTGTTCAATAATAATAATTACTAAAATGACACGTAATAGAACAGAAAATTGTGGCATTTAAAAAAGAACACCCTACAGGGAAGAGTAAGAAAATGTACCTGTGGAAGAGAGTCGCTACACCATCTCATATTGGTTGTTGGTGATATAGCGAGACAGGCAGCATGCCAAGAATATCCCAATGAGCTGAGGAATTGAATGGCACATAAAAGACATAATTAGGTGCATTACAGACCAGAAACATTTAAAAAAAAAAACTGGGCTTGACGAGTACCTGGAAGAATGCAATTCCAAAAGAAATTCCAGCAATAATACCAAGATTGGCCTCCATCGTTGTAGTCATCAGAGCGAAGCAGCCCTAACAAGAGGAGGAATAAATTATTGTATTCCAGAATTGGAATAAAGTTCTTACTTTAGGGATTTCCCCTAAAGTTCTTACCTGTTGATATACCACTAATGCAGCTTTTTTAAGATCCTTAAGTTCTTCAGATGTACAGTTTCCACCAGCAGTCACGTTACAGCAGCTTATGGGGATGCCATTATCTTTGAAGTAATCAGTGCTTTCCCAGCTGGTGTAGTTCTTGTCTCCACAGCATTGCAGCTACAAAGAACAAAATATTAAATTACGCTCCTCAAAACATTTAAGCAGATTAGTGAAGTTTTACGTAGTCCGGATGTTTTGTATAGAGATGTGCCAATCCGACACGGACCTTTTTTGTTTGTTGAATCGGGTGTCGGTCAGATGGGACCAATCCAAATTCAATACTGTGCATTATGGTTGTTACTGGTTTGGTTTTAAGTATTATAAAAGCACCATGAATGTGCTCTAAACTTTTTCATTATGGTATACTTGGTTTGCTTTAAAAGCATCATCATGAGCCCAGAATGCGCAAAAGTGCTTTTGTGCCGCTCTGCATTGGAGTCTTTCATGTGTAGCCTATATATTTGTTCATGTGTAGCCCATATATTGGTTCTATCTTATCTACCATGTCTGTTATCCTATTTCTGTGCCATATATTCCAAAGAAATGCTTTTTATAGTGTGTACATTCATGTAGTAATAATAACTATCACAAATATATTGTTCATAGGATTTTTCATGCATGTAACACAAATAGTAATTTGAAATTGCAGTTTTTGTTTTTTTAACCCATAATTCCAGATGTAAAAATTTAAACTCACATTCACTTAATTTTTATTGTACAAGATTATTGCTGGATATAAGATGTTCACTGGAACAATAAACAATAAGCAGTAAGTTTAATAAACAAACCAATCAGATACAGATTTAAGGTTTATTTCAAATCACATTAATATAAAAACCTGTTTCCACCTTACAGGAAAAAAGGTAATTGTGAACTATTTTTTGTTATTATGACTTTATCTATCTATCTATCTCTCTCTCTCTCTCTCTCACACACACATACATATATATATATATAAACACATATAGAATTTTAATATATATATATATATATATATATATATATATATATATATATATATATATATATATATATATATATATATATATATATATATGTACGATATATGTGTGTGTGTGTGTGTGTGTGTGAGATATATGTGTATATACACACACACACACACACACACACATACACATATACATATATACATATATATATATATATATATATATATATATATATATATATATATATTTTTTTTTTTTACTGGCATCACATAGGCATCTGTATTAGCAGATACTGATTGTTACAGTATCGGTATCTACATGAAAAAGTGGTATTGCACAATTCCTAATTTTGTACTGCTTCCAGTAATACATGCTTACTGTTCTCTGGATCCTGTCCAGATCTTCAGTGTCTTTACCAGTGTATTTTGTTTCAGCACGTGTATAGCCTTCTTTAAGCACTGCTTTAATCTAAAAAGAGTACAAACATTATTTGGCTGTAGACAACAGATGGCATATGAATATGTAAAGGTAAAAAAACAAAAATAATTACCTCATGTCTGAAAATAAAGCCAGATATACCTGCCACGATTTCAGCTAAGAACACAATAATCAGGAACATAGCATACTACAAGAGAGGAGGGAGAAAGGGAACATGCTTAAAAACAATTAATAATAATGTTGATTGAAAACACAATGCACTTTCAACAAATAGGAGACAAAATACAACCTGAATATCAGATCTTTCAGAAAAATGTCAATCGTCAAACTAAATACGCCTAAATAAATAAATAAATAAATATATAGTCACTCAGTAGGGCTAGCTAGTCTGGGACCAAATGTTGGTCTGCTCCATAGACTGTAAAAAAGATGTTGGTCTGCATGCATCCGGAAAAGTGAAGCCAAATCATTTTGATCGCCCCCTGGTGGTTGGCTGCAATATAGGTCATAAACCCAGCCCTCTCCATGTAATTGAATGAGACCAAAAAAAAAATTACACTTCAAATATTTTTTTCTAAAGACGGTTTCTGTTATTTTAAGTAGTATCACGCTGAGTAGTAAGTGTTCGTTTTAGTTAGTAATGTTATAAAAACCGGGTGTAACATGATTTACAGCTGTGCTTGTGATTGAATCTGTGAGAGGGGGAGTATGCGCGGGACCTTGATACCGCGGCTCCACCTCAGGATCACTACTGCGCAGACTCAGGCTCCAAATGATGTAATCAGTGCAACATATCAACGGTTATTTATGGAATGTTTTAGCTCCATTTTTCTATAGTGGAAGGAAGTGGAGAAATGTCACCTATCTTTTTTTTTCTTCTTTTTTTCAGTCTATGGTCTGCAGTAATAAACAAACAAAAACGTTTTTTTTTAACAGGTTTGTAGGTTGAAATTACCATTTTAAGGGGAAATTACGTGCATTTTTCTTGATAGGTCAATTTTATGTCATATAAGAGGATTATCACTTAAGCCATCAAAGTGTACCCTATTCATAAAATGTGCTCCAAATACTTTTTTTTCACATTTATGAAACTTGTTTTATTTAGTTTAGAACGTACCAGCTTTAGCATCCATGGACTTCCACGGCAGGTCGCGAAGCAACCGAACAATCCGAAGATAATGATGATGGCTCCGGTCCCAATGAGGACATATGGTGCATTAGTGCCCTTGTCTGAACTCAGCAGGAGGTCGAACTCCAAATTAACCTTTCCCCATACTCCAACAGCCAACAGGATCACTCCTGTGAACTACAAATGAAGTTAAAAACTCTTCAAAACGTGTTTATGGATTTGCCTGAGGGATTACGGCATCCTGATTCTTGATGACACCCTTGCAACCTTGTAATTTCAGCTTCAAAACTCAGGCAGTTTAGAGAGAATTAAATAAAAACAGGGAATCTGGGAATGCTCAAGATCAACAGCCCTGACAACTGTTGTTAGCAAATATAAGCCTTGACCTATTTAGAAACGGCTCAAAATAAATAAAAGCCAAGTAAAGTAAAATTTTCTTGGGTAGTGCTTTTCTTCTTTACAAAATAAATCACGATGTTGGTGTTTATAATAACTTAATGTCTTTATGTCACATTTAGCAGATTAGAGCTTAACTAAAATAATTATACATTTTGCAACAATATAAACAATCAAGCAGTTGAGATTTGTTAGTACATAGTCGCTTAATGTGAATATACTTTATGTATGTGGATAAAGTATAGTTTTATAATGTATATAAACACCGGGGTTCAATTTTCGACCTAAGCAAATGATTGCGTCTAAGACTATTACTTATCTTTATCCACTTTCCTTTCTCAGCAAGGGTTATAAACATGACCATCTGTCCCCTGCCTGCTGAAAATCACTGTGAATAGCAATAAATAGTCGAGATAAAAGTTTATCATCGGACTTCGCACCCATTTGGGACACGTTTGATGAACTATTATTTAGTCTATATCAGTTTCCTTATTGAACATTTTAATAGATCAATGTATTTGAACATCGATCAAAACAGCTGTGTTCCCAAAGTACAAAAAGGCTGAAAAGTTTCTTAGGTCTTCCTCTGGAATAAATTATAACTTGTATACTACAATTATGTTTTACTTTATACTTTTGATATATAAAATGTAAAATACAGGAAAAACATCAAATTAATCGACGCATCTTAAACAAGCCGGTAAACAATAAAAGGTCGTCGACGGGATTTATGCAAAGTCTTTTGCCAATCAGAAGTAAATAAACAACTAATTAAAACCTCGAATGGCATCTTGTTTTTGTAAAAGTTAAACGTAGGCTTATCTAGTTAAAGTCTAAATTAGGATCAAACTAAGAGTAAGACGTGTTAGTTGGCTGAGCCCATTGTTCAGATTGAGTTAGCTGTGCAGATGTAGCCGCCTCAAGCTAACGCAAAGCTGATGAAAACACAAACTCACCCAGAATATCAGACTGTACGAGATGAGAAATGTCTTCAGACACGTTATCACGGGTTTGGTTTGCAAACGTTCGGATGGAGGGGACATTTCTGCTTTTGTTTTCCCAGCGGATCTGGCTGGCGACAGGATTTTTCGATGGAGAGTGCTGGAGGAAAAGTTGCGGATTGGAGTGAGAGACTGCGAGTTGGTAAAGTTTTGTTTAGGAACTGAAGGGTGAGGAGGGTGCTGTGGAGTCTTTTCCAGACAGGAAGTCCCTATACCAAGATAAAGGACTGGGATCTAGTCTGGGAAAGCTATAAATATAACATTAAAATGGACATATACATATATAAAAGAAAAAATAGCTGAGAAAATATTGTTCTCCGTTTGAACTGATTGTGATAAAACAAACACTTGCAAATTGGAAATGCGTATTAACTCAAAGCCTATACAAGCACGTTTTTCAACAAAATTCATTGGTTAGCCTACAGCATTTATTCAAAAGTCCAAAGCCTCTTTAAAGGGTTCATGCAGTAGGCTAAACAAACAAACAAAAATATCATTGTGGAACCAGCAATAAAAAAAAGTAGCCTATAGGCTACGCAAAAAGAGTTTTATCAATGCAGGTAGTATTTTTTTTGTTACTTGGATAGTTTTTAATGTTAAATATTTGATTGGAATCAATTATTATTATTATTTTTTTTAATCAAATGCTTTAAAAAAATGCATAGGCTAGACATCTAAAATATAAATAAATCATCTCCCTCTATCCGGTAAACTATGTCGAAGGACAAACAAACAAACAAATAAAGAAATGGTGGCCCATTTTTAAACGAGCTTATACTTATCCAAAAGTTAAATGCTTTCTTGTCTTTAACAAGTTTCAATGATTTTACTAATAGTTAACTCTTCCTCTGGTTAAAGTTGAGTTTAAAGCATCTGCACGTATCTATAAAAATTTCCCTAGTGACAGCGGGATGTTAAGAACAAAATGTAAATCCTTGTTTATCCTCACTGTCTGGTAAATGAATATATATATATATATTTCGTTGGAAGGGAGTTTTGGTCAGGGACAGTGTAACAACTTTTCACCACAAGATGGCGCTATAAGACAATGACGTGAATGTGCCACGCAATGCGCAAGTAAACAAACACACCGTGACCGCGTGCAAATTAAATGAATTGCTTATGACTGGGCAGCAATTCGTCTTCTTCGTAAAAATCAACATTATGTTGTTTTATCACGCTTTAGGTAGATTTCGCCTTTCCCTGTGTCTTTCATAATTCCCTGTAGCAGTCTTCCAAATCAGGCACATTATTCGCATGTCATGGTTTGGTTATTATTAGCAGATCTTACACGTGGTATGTTTTTAGCTCCCAACTAAAAAAAAGAGTAGACCTATGTTACAAAAGGTTTAGAGGCTAGCATGGGATTCCTACAATGATAGTTTCTATGATTATTTTGATTGAATAGTGATCTACGGCTGGTAAATGATTTGGCCTGGTTATTGGCAAGGGTTTGGAAGCCTCCAAGACTAAAAGTGAGGAATGAACTTTTAAACTGCAATAATCATTAGCCTACATTGTTCAGGTCGATTTTCAAACAAGTATATGTAAGTGAGTATTTATTTGTTTATTTCATATGTGGCTACACTGTAAAAAAGATTTTTCATGATAACCATTTTTTTTCTTTCGTCAAATCAACTGAGATAAAATGGTTCAGATAATATATTTTGCATTTCCGTTGCATTAACTTAAGTTAAACCAACAATATTTGTTTTACACTGTACATGGTTTGAAAGGTTTATGTGCACTTTTTAAAATATTTTGTAGATACTATTTTAAATCGATTTTTTATTTTATTTTCTCAGAATGATGCATTTGGCTAGTATTTCAGCCCAAGCAGAGAATGAATGGAGCAAATTTCACCTGCTGGAGATCAGATGACTGAAGTGAGTTACCATCAGCCGACAGATGCTGAAGAGTAAAGTGGTTTATCCTGGATATGTGGTAGGTAAATGCTGTGTTGGAACATGTTGAAAGTCCATGGATGAGTGCTTTTGATGTGTAAACATATAAGGCATCCGAATGGTGAGCTAATGTCAGTTAGCGTTTAAATCTTTATACTGCAGTCTGCTTCAGGCCCCAAACACCTTCCAATGGGGGAACTGGAGCATGAGAGGGCTGGCTAACCACACAGTGCTGCAGACAGTCAGTAAAGGGCAATATAGCAGTGAATGTCTGTGTAGGTATATTTATGTGTATGCAGACACGTATGCATTTACAACCTGTCACTCACATTATATCACAGCAATAGTAAACCATAACGATCCAACCATTTCCCATAGGACAAAATCAAGTCCAGCCCTACATTTTTTGTTCTTGTTCGAGAAGCTGTTTTACTCTGATACACGTCAACAATATGGATGGAGAAGACTATCGCAACCTGTTTCATGCCTACTCTAAACAAAATGTTACTGCAGTTTGTTAACATACATTGTTACTGTCGGTCCCAGAAAATGTATCTCCGATATATGTCCTTAAACAAAAGAAAGGCTGTGCATTGTTTGTGTATTAAATAATTTCTGTTTGTATCAGGTAACGTTATGTGAGATCCTCTTTCACTTTCACTAAATTAAATTAGCAGCCATTTACCCAACCCAACACATTTGGGCTTGGCTGAGTGAGAGAGCCTCGAGTATGTGTTTGTGTATGCATGCACGGCTTAGGGAGTTTAAAGATCCATAGCCACTTTGTGGAAACACTGACCTTAAAGCCTCCTTTTGGCTCCACACAAACAAATCTCCCTGGTCCTTTCCCTCATTCTTCTCATGCTTTCTTGATTTCTCTCACACTGCACATGGTTTGCGGAAAGACAGGGAGTCCTGTTTTATAACGTCAGGTCTCTTCTTTATACCTCGCTTCAAGGGTCCACTGCTTTGCGCCGTTTTGTGTTATGTCTTTCCCCGTGAGATTTTATGTGTGAGAGATTAATTTGCTTGCGTGATTGGGGTTTTCGTGGTTAATTAAGTTTATCGAAAGTTAATTAAGGAAACAATGCTTTTCTAGCTATACATTTATCCTTTGAAGTGAGCAGCTATTTTATCTAGTGAGAAACTGCAGTAAACTGCAATAAGCTCTCCTCATTCTGAACTTGACACTCTAAGCTCTCGTCTATGGATGAAGACGAAAAAGAACCTGAGAGAAAGTGACTGGCAAGTATTGGGCGATCACTCTTTCACAGTGATTTTACAGGTTTAATTCTGAAAGTCAGTTTCTGCAGTGACATATATTAAAGTCTTGACTACAATTTTTGGGACTATTTCCTTCGTTATTGGCCACCAAAATGATGCTGTTAATTTGACATGTTGACTATAGCGTCACACTACATGGGGTAAGTTGTCACTATAACAACCTGCTATTAAACAGTCTATTATAGGCTACTCAGCAACATTTAAAAAGGAAAACAATTCTGAAATACAGAATGAAACGGCAAAAATAACATTGAAAAATACTGAACGAATGTTTCGACCTGCAACTTGCGTGACAAACTGCACATAAAAACACCTTGTTTATTAGTTGACTCCTGTCTGAATGTATGACATTGTGGGTTTATGGTGTTTTCCTGTTTACTCAGCAGATATAGCAAAAAATATGATTTGGTGGGCAAACTTATTACATTTAAACTAGCAATATACAAAGCCACTGCTAGAGAAACTTATTTTTGTAATGTCAGTGTCTCCCATAATGTGGCAAAGTGAATAACCAACTAGTGTAAATATGTAGGCTATTTAATAAAGTGTTGTCTTTTGCTTCATGGTGCAGAACACACAACCAGTAAACTCTCCTCCCCCGTGACGCACACTTAGCCAATTGCCCATGCAAGACACCGTGGCAATTTACAGTCCTTTTAACGTGCAGTTGAGTCTGTAATTATCATTATATTAGCACACCGGGCCACCAACAATTGCTCTCTCTCTAAAATGCTAGGCTATAATATTTAAAACGACATTAAAATCGATGACATTCGACATATGGGGAAAACAAACGGACTGTGAAATGTATTTAAGTTTTAGAAGCCTTGTTATTTCATAAGTTCATGACTTGATTTCATTCGCGGATGTCAAGTCTCCCGCGCGCGCAAGAGAAGCACAGTCTGCCGAGTGCGCGTGAGTCAGTTCGCGTGCAGAAAAGAAAATCCCATAGATCTTTTATCATTACGCACGTGTTTGTGGGCGAATATCACTGAAAAGGCACCGGACAACTCTTCAGGCGTAAGAAGCGCCAATCTGAGTGCGTAACAAGCCTGGATCGCTCATTATCGCGTATACAAATCTGTTTGTCTTAATCGCAGGGACTGCCGTGAAGTGTACGGGGGAAATGGATCTTTAAAGGCGCGATCTTTGTTTGTCAGTTGACGTAAGTGTGGACGGAGAGGCTCGTACAGGAGATGGCAGTTCCGATGGCTTCAGGACTTTGGTTTGTCGCGCTCACCGTGGCGAGTAAGCAAGCAGCTCTTATTTTCTATTGGTGTGTGTTACTTGCAATGGTCAAATGCATTATCATTCAAATTTACGCTCTTAACCTCCATTTTATATGGTTACGATTAAGTCTTAAATGTGCTTAATAACATTTTTTTGTATTTAGGTTTTTTTAATATGGTTAGTGAAAGCGTGTTTTGTTTAATTTATTTCTGGTCAAAATTTGTCGTTCAAAAATTGCCCATAAGACAATTGAGAACAATAATTTAGCACATTATTTTTAAAAAAAAATATTTAAATATATAACGAGCAACTATGAGGAAAATGCCAAAAATAAAATAAAGATTGTTTCTTTTAACTTTAATTAATTGAATAATTAAAACTTAATGTACTGCTATATTGTGAATCAGTCAGTTGACTGTTTTCCCACTTGTCACAAATGGTGAAATGAAATTTGTATGTATTATGGGCATGACAAATATGAGATAGATCTGTTTTTTATATTGAATTAATAATAGACCTTATATTATATGTACTAAATATGCTAGTTGGCTGGACAGGTATTGCTTTCTTTTGTGAAGTTTTGACAGACATGTTTTTTTCAGAAGGGAAAACAAGAATTAAATGGCTCTGGGTATGTGACTATTTACATGTAAAATATTCACATGACATATCAATACAGTCTGCACTTTAATTTATAGTTGACAACTCTTTGCAAATTAAATCAGCAAGTGTCTTTAGATCTGTAATCAGTGGGATTAAAGGGGTTAAATTGGGCCAGTCCACACATTCTCTGTGCCCCATAGCTCAGTTCACTCACAGATCCGTTTCCAGCTGTGAAGTACCACGTCAGTGCCCACACAGCAGTCTTTTGTGAGTGCATCATGTTTCATTGAGTACGAATGATGAAGTCTTGACTTTTAATCATTTAAAATCATTGATCAGACTCACACTGAACATTAATTAACTATAAGATTATTTACAGTTTGGTTGCCACCAAAAGGTTACATGCATTTGCTTGATCCACAAGTAGAAGTGCAGGTAAACTTGAGTAAATATACAATTCAGTATTAAAGTGTCTTTTTCAGTCAGTTTCAGGACATGCATTGTAATAGCATGTGTATATGTGTGTGTGTTTTGGTTCTTGAGGCATGCTTACTCTGTCATGACTCTGATTAGATCTTTTGCTCAGTGAGTCAGAGTTGCAGAGGGTCTCTTAAACGCGTTCATGAATGCGCGCGTACACACACATACAGAATAGAACTTCAGGATAGCATGTTTCTGTGGACAGCTTGTTTTGAATGCATTTCTTGCACTACTTTCTTTCCACATGCACATACGAACAAAACTCCTTTGAATGTATTTTGTCATTAAATGCCTGAATTGACTTGCTTTATTGCTTAAACATTCCGTGTACAACCCCAAAGTTGGGACATTTTGTAAAATAAAATCTGTGAGTTGTTAAGTCTCTTTCAACTTTAAAGTACAAAGAAAAGATTTCCTATGTTTTCACTGAACAGCTTTATTGTATTTTGTAAATATATATATATATATATATATATCTTTTTTAAAAAAATTTTTATGGCTGCTACACACTCCAAAAAAGATGGGACAGAGGGAAAATAAAAGTGAAAAGCTTATAGAATATCCAAGTTAAACTCTTTTGAAACCGTCCACAATAAGCAGGTGAATTGGTAGTAGGTGAGGGGATTGTGATTGAGTGTAAAAGGAGCATCTCAGTCTTTGCAAGCAAAGATGGGTCATGGCTCATCACTTTGTGCCAAATATCATGAGAGAATCGTCAATTCAAAAATCATATTTCTCAATGGAAGATGGCAAAGAATTGAGGTATTTTACCATCTACCCTACAATCTCAGTCTGTGCAATGCAGGAGACCTCTGTTGAATCTGCTTGACCTCTGAGCCCTCAGGTGACATTGCATGAGAAACCGTCATGCTGCTCTGTTAAATACAGCCACATGTGCTCAGGAGGACTTTGAATAACTGTTGTCACTGAACACAGTCTGACGCTGCATCAAGAAATGCCTCTTGAATCTGTTACGCAAGGAGAAATCTATACATCAGTTTGATGAAGAGATGCTGGCAAGTTCTCTGTGCCCGAGCTCATCTCAGATGATCCAAAACACAGTGGAAAAGTGTGCTGTGGTCAGATGAGTTCACGTTTCAGCTGGTTTTTGGGAAAAACAGAGATTGAGTTCTCAGTCTCAAAGACGAAAGCGACCATCCAGAATTTCATCAGCGACAGGTACAAAAGCAAGCCTCTGTAACAGAATGGGGATGCATTAGTGCATACGCCATGTGTGACTTGCATGTGTGTGAAAGATTTTACAGACATTTCATGGCATCAAGATGACATCTTTCCTGGAAAGCAAGACAATGCCGGGCCTCATTCAGCATGTGCTACCACAGAGTGGTTGTGTAGACGCTCTTTTGCAGAGTGGATGTGCTTGACTGCCTTCCTGCAGTCCAGATCTGTCTCTTCAGACTCAAACCTCAGACTGTTGAGCAGCTGTCATGTATCAGGCGAAATTCCTTTTAATAGTAATCTAAAGTTGCTTTTAATGCAACAACGACATGCTTTGCCCAATAAATGGAAGTCAGGTTATCTGAACCAGGTTTTCTACAATTTGGTCAAGTTATAATATAAATATTCTGTTATTGCAGAAAATGTGTGACATATACTTAAAGCCCCACACAGTCTCATATTCTTAATGAAAACTGAAATGTGGGGAAAAGCCTTCAGCAGAAAGAATGTGTCTGATCGAGAGTGAGAGAAAGCTCAAAACGCCCTCTTTTAGAGTTAAAGGGTAGCATGAAGTGGAATTGACACTCACACACTGCCCAAGCCACTAGCATAAACGGTGGCATTAGGGCAACTGTAGGGCCACAGCTACTGAATATGTGTATAAATGTTTGTGTAAGTTGTTTGATGCAGTAAAGCTTGGCCACAGATGGAGAAGCTTTTAATAATTTAGTTGGTGGATATTTATGCCATTCAAACAATAACACATTTGCTGATACACACTGGTTAAGCACTGCCCTGTCAAACCGTAGAGCACTGTATTGAACTGTATTAACTCAGATTGGGAAGTGTTTATGTGCATTATGTGCATGCTGTGCTATCCTCAGTAAAGTATTCTGAGAGTTAGACTAGGTCTGTGTGTGTTTGTCTGTGTTGGTGTGTGTATCTGTTGTTGCTGTCTGTGTGATGAGGTAGGTTTTATTTTAGTGCAGTTGAATTATTCACGGAGCTGAAGTGCACCGGGGTGGAAAAGCTCAGTGCAGGCAACTGTGTGTGTGTGTGTGTTTTGTATAATCTTGAGATGGTGCAAGTTTGTGTTTCTTTCCAAGGCCCTGGCCTGTCCTGCCTCGGTTGTTTAGGAGTGTGTGTATTTTTGTGAAGAGCCCTGAAGCAGGACATGGGGCTTGTCTGAGCAAGTCAAGTGTTTTAGAAACACTTTTTTCATAGGCTTTTCCATAGATATTAGTCACCACTGTAGACAGCATTATCCACACTGAATAGTCATGTAAAGTTATTGTGTTTATGGTGTAATCTCTAACTGTTAAATTACTTATTGTCACAATACTGGAATTTCTATATCTGGAATTTCAACTTCGATACAATACCTTGAAAAATATTGATATTCAATACCATTTTCGACACCATGGATATATACTGCCTTACAGATCATTTATCTCATCATTTTTTGATAATTTGGGTAATTTTTTGTAATAACTTACACACAGCACTGTGAGGCTTTATTTGAATCGTTGAACTACATAAAAAAAAAAAAGACAAGTAAACAGTCAGTAATAAAATAAGAATAAATAAACAAATTGCAAACGATAGCACAAATATATACAATAGAATAAAGAGACAAATAAAATAGTCATGGCTTTTGAGTTTTTCAGGTGGGTCAAACAGTATTCAGGTAAGAAATACTAATTAAAGTAATCAAATATAAAATAAAACTGGATAGTTTCCATTGTAAAAATTAAATACAGATTAATGCTTACAATTAAAGTTACAAAAGTTATTCAGTCAAGAGCAGCAAGTAATTTTCTCGTTGTCTTTTGTTCTTTGATTAATATGACAGATATCCGCAGGTTATTTAGGCTGCTGTCACTTTAATAGCTTATGCACAGATCCAATATATTGTTACACAACATGCGTTTCCTTTCAACTATTTCCTTTCCAAAACTGACTGTATTTACATGAATATTCTACTCGGCAAGACAGGCATTTTGACACTGTTTTGTATGTATTTGAACGTTTAAATCATTTGACCGTAAAAGTAGTCAATTTTGTAGCCGTGACCTGTTTGAAAGGCGGCTTTATGATATCTCCACTTATAAATAGATCAGTGGTGCATGCGCTTTTGGTGTAAGCGTGAAACCTGCGAGAATGACTAAAGTTATGTGCAATACAAGCACAATTCAACTGGAGCGAATGAGACGAGTGAGTGAGAGGCGGTGGTTTTGTGTCCATTCGCGTTGGAGAGAAGAGAGAGTGAGAATGCGCAGCTGTTATCTGTGTATCGATACTGCAGAAAAGGAGTATTGGAACCGTTTCAGATATTTCAGTATCGATACATATCTAAATATTAGAGATGCACCGATATGAATTTTCTCAACCGATACCGATAGGCGATTATTCAGAAGGATATCGGCCGATGCAGATACTAATAGTTTGTTTTTTCTTATGGATAAAAAAATTAATTTCTCATTTGCTACACTATAATATTAGAGGTTAAAATTAACAACAGAGCTATTATATTCAACTGCTATTTATTTACAGATATAATATTTACACTCAAATAAAAGCTGAAATGTTTGTATAGGCTACAACTCAGTTACACATATAAGGTAGTTTTCATAAGCACTTGCCTTCATGGCAAATTTATTCAAACATACATATATAATTAACAGTAAATAAGCTCCTCTCTAGGTTTTTTATTTTTTTTTATTTTTTAAGTTAACTAACAAACGGATGACTTTCCTGAGGTAAATGCAACATTAAGTGAATTTGTTCACAAGCTTCACAAGCAAGTTTTATTGACATCTTTCCACGGTTGAAACACAGATTGAATGATTACATGAGACATGATACAGATTTTGGTAAGTTGTACTGTAACTTTCAACTTACCTTCTGATATTCATGCATTTTTTCTAGATATAATTTGTATTAAAGTGGAAGAATAGACTTGCGCTCCGCACTGCTGCTTGAACTGAGGCACTGTCACGTCGCATAAAAGAGCGTCAAAACGCCATTTATTGTTTGAATTTCGTGATAAAGATGACACTTTCTTTTTAGAAGTAACAAAGCACAGAGCTATTTGCTATTAATTGGGTGAGAGCCACGCTACAAATAATGTTTAGTAGCTATAGACCTTATTCAGAGCAGTGCCATGACAGGTATGAAAGTGAGGCTGTGAGGGATAGTCTTGCCTTGTTTCCAATGGCATCCGCTGTAAAAAGATGTATAAAGCTCCTATACTTACAATTTTCCACAGCTTACATTGTCAGGAGTTTTTTTGTCAACTGAAATGTCTTGGAAATATATTCTTCCAGAGTTTCATGAGCAGAACAATCCAAAAACACATTAAATAACAGTACAGCCCGTCCCTCACAGCCTTGCTTTCATTCCCATTAAAAATCAAAGATGACGATGCTGTGAATAAGGTCTATAGGGAAAATCTGGCAACCCTGGCTTGAACTACGGGTGATAGGGTCAAATAGAGTCTGCTTTTATGCAGCTGTTTTTAGCTGTTAATGCGTCACTGTCACATTAACTTGCCCTAACTAACTCAACATGAGAGATTTTCTTCACACACAGTGTGAGTTGCAGTCTGTAATGTTTTGACAGGATATAATCGGCCCTGATCATTGGCTGTTTTTAAACAATCGACCGATGGCCGATACTAGTGAAAATAATTGCTTTTATCGGCCGATACCGATTGTTGGCAGATACTTCGGTGCATCTCTACTAAATATCAATTTTTTTGACTACACTACTAAGGCTTAGTAGGTTATATTATATAACTGTAACATAAGTTATATTATATATTTTGATGCACTTTTAAATATGCAAGATAAGTAAACAAACACAGAACAATTAACAGAATGTATTGGTTTACATTCAAATTCACAATGAAAGTCTTTTACTTGATGTCACTTACTTCAAAACTTTTTTAAAAATATTTAAATATCTTATAGTAATCTGATATTTACTATTGACTAGAATCTGTTCCTGTATGTTTCCCACAATGCGTAACATGATGCAACTGAAAACAAAAACTAACATGGTTACTGCTTTGTTTGTGGTGTTCATTTATGGTCATGCCATTTTGCTCACTAACCTCTCATTAGGATAATTACTGTCAGACTCTTATGCTGTAATATGAGAGCTTGTGATAAAGAGAATGTGTGCTGATGGAGCAGTGATGGGCTGAACTGCTGACTCATGTTTGGCATTAAAGAATGATCGTCCCCATAGGGTCTTAATGGGAGATGTGGCATAGGGCTTCTATGACCCTCTGCAAGCTGTCCCTGAATCACGAGGATTGTTGCTTCTGTGCATCTTATTTACAAATGAATGGGGCTCATTATGTAACTGTCTGGATTCATAATGGATGTGTCAGTTCTTTTGAGGGGGTAATGTAATTTGACATTTTAAAGAGACATTTATCACAGGTAGCATCAACATGCGCTTAGAGAGATTCATAAAACAGATTGTTATAGCCTTGTTTTTGGAGATATGTTTCTAATAGAGCTGTCAATTGATTCATTAATTATATGATCATTTCATGTCATTATTTGCTGAGGAGAAATACAGAAGCTAAATACATTATTATTAAGATAGGCCATAAAGCATTGAAAAAAAAGTACTGTGTCTTTAGTATTTAAAAATAGTTAATTTATCTGAACATACGCAGTCTGGGACCTTTGCCATTTCAATAACATAAAAAAGTGTTCTAAAAAAGTGGTTGACTAAGATAATGTTTACTCTCATCTTTGAGATATTCTTGGAGAGTTTCAGCGGTTCTGCTTCGTTTGCACATGGCTCCCAAAATTGCTTATCATGGTGTTCATTTAATTTCTCGCATGTTCCAGCTGTACTTGTTGAGCTGTTAGTCAGATGGAGTATGTCTCGCTGAGCACAGGCTGGGTGATTGTGTGTTGAATGCTGACTGCTGCCCCAGTGCTTCTTCTGTCAACTTCAATCTTGTAGTCTCTGTTCTCATTGTCCCCACAGCGCACTGCTTGTCCGCAGAGTGATGTCATTTGTCCCGACTTGCTGTCCCTTAGAGACAGTGGTACAGAAACACCAGTAGAGTTTTGGGCTTTCTCTTTTGCTTCTTTCTGAAACTTACTTTTTGGCTTGCCTATTTTGATGTGCATATAGTATCCGGTAACTCTTTTTTTATTTATTTTTTACACGTTTACACGTTAGATGTAAATTATGCATAATTGCATGCAACTAGGCCTAATCCAAACCTAATTTAATCCTATAGTAAATACATGTTAAGTAATATTACTCTGTTCTTAAATGTGTAATTACACTTTAACAATAACACCTTAAAATAAAGTGTATCATAGTGTATACAATTACCCTTTTGGTGCATTTGCTAATAATGGGTAAATTTAGAAAATCCATCAGTCATAAGTTTTTAATGGCCATGAAACTATTTTTCTTATTATTTCCTTAAATTATAATTATATAAAAAAAAAAAAATCTGAAGTTATGACAACATTAGAAAATAACTTGAGAACAGTAGAAAAGAGCTTTGTTAAACGTTTGATGGTCAATGTTTCTTCTATGTAAAGGCTGTTAGAAGACACATAACAATAATTGAGTTTTATTTATTTATTTAGAAATTTTAGATCTTTTTCTTTTTTTAAAGTTACACTACCATTCAAAGTTTAGGGTTGCTGAAATTTTTTAAAGGGGCATTCCACCCATTTGAACATTTGTTTTTTATTTAAAGTGGGTCATATATGTTGTCGAAATGTAAAATAAATTTTGAATTTGGTGCCTTCGTGACCGAGGAAAGACAAAAAATAACTTCAGGACGCATTTGTATGAAAGACAACAACTCCCACAATGCACCACATTGCACAGCTCCGCAAGCCACTCCCACTAATCCAGAAAGCGCATATCTGCCTATAAGAGAAATCACTCTTCCGTCTACAAGGCTAGCTACCACCAGAGCTTGAAATTCATTTCACATTCACACAAAATGTCTAGTTAGTTGGCGAACTCATTAGTGCATTACTCCTCGTTTGTATTTCTTTCGAAAAGGTGAATTATTGCATGGTACCTGGATGTTCAGTCAGAACATATGCGGTGCGAAACTAGGATAGTTCTCAACACAAACGTCCGTGTCCTCGTCTGATTCAGAGATTTCGTTCAGGAGAAATTGTCATCGTTGAAATTCTTTGCCGCAGACGGACTCTATCTCTGTGTTCGTAGCGGTTCGTAGTTGCATAGTGAGATCACCGGCGCCACCAGTCCGCCCTAACTCGAGCCAGTCCGCGGCAGGCAGGTCTTCTGCCTCGGCTGCTCTTCGCTATAATGCGGCTTGTAAAGGTAGCCACAAACACCTGATTCAAGCATCAGACTTCCGAAATCCTCTTCTTCTATATCATATTGAGCACTCTCCTCCGCTATTGGCATTACTTTACATCTGTCTCCACAGCGCCTGTTAGCTTAGCTTCAAACAAGATGGAGGATATTGCTTTCAGTTTCAGAGAGTAAAGTCCCACCCACTGATCTGTAATAGGTCTGTAGCGTGAGCGGGTCCCGCCCCCTGGGAAAGATGAGGAACTAGTGCTTGTAGTCTCAACAGAAATCCCCCCCTCTTACACTTCCTCCTACAATGACGCAAAATGACGATTTTTGCGTCATTGTAGGAGGAAGTGTAAAAGGTAAATAACGGATTTCTCCCGTCTCAGGGGAAAATGAGAGAGTGTTGCACGACCATTCAATAGTATGACTGGGTTTCTAACAATGCAAAGCTTAATGCAAATGGGTGGAGTGTCCCTTTAATGTTTTTAAAAGAAGTCTCTTACACCGTGTCTACACTGGACACAACAGTTGTCGCAACAGCTTGAGGCTGTCTACACAGGATGTGATGTAGCTACCGTTGCAAATTCATTTGTTCTTCATGCCAGAAGGAGCACGAGCGCTTGAAGTATGTCAGAAATAGAACGGGGCATCAGTTTACTGTAGGAGATTGAGTCTGTTGAGTCGCGCCGCATCCAGTGTAGACAGCATCGCTCATTATAATGTGTTCTATTGTCTTTTGTCGATTCACAACGCTTGTGGCATGGTGTTATGCTCACCAAGGCTGCATTTATTTGATTAAAAATATAGTAAAAAAATCGTAATCTTTTACCGGTAGAGTATAATATATTGATGGTGTTTGAAATTCTGTGCTTATTACATACGTATGTGTAGGTTATTTAGATAAATCCCGAATCAACAATTACTTCCATTTCAAATTCAAAACCTATTTAGAAAAACTTTAAAACAAAATAGTGTATGTCTGTGTTTTTCAGCTGTATGCTGTGCAGAGGTGGAGGAGCGGTTGATAAACTATTTACTCTCCCCTGACCGATACAACAAGCTGATCCGGCCGGCGATCAACAAGAGCCAGCAGGTCACCATTGCAATCCAAGTGTCCCTTGCCCAGCTCATCAGTGTGGTGGGTTGAAACGTGAAAAGCTGCCTCACATTGCTTATTTGATTATATCAATGTTATATGTTAATGTTTGTATTTCAGAATGAAAGAGAGCAGATTATGACCACCAACTGTTGGCTTACTCAGGTATGAGCAGTGGAACTTTTTGTGTTTGGGTAGTAGTTTTTCTTTCTAAGGCGTGTGTCTTTTGCAGGTATGGAATGATTACCGGTTGATGTGGGATCCAGAGGAGTATGAAGGGATCAGGAAAGTCCGCCTTCCTTCCCAGCATATATGGCTGCCTGACATTGTCCTGTACAACAAGTGAGAAACTTTCTAGCACTTAAAGTACACCATGGTATTTTGTTCTGATTTAATTTGAACTTAACACTTAAAGGGACAGTTCACCCAAAAATCTAAATTCTGTCATTATTTACTTAACACTCATGCCATTCTAAACCTGAATGACTTTCTTCTGCGGAAAACAAACTGTTGGAAAATGTTCACACTGCACTTAATCCCGAGTTATTGTTGTTCTATAGACTGCCTTTAACCCCGGGTAAAGGAACGTTTCACAATTGTAATTTAGAAGCGGTGTTAGCATCGCTTTTTACCCTGGGTTATGAAACCCTGCACATTATTCATGTGCTGTGGACAGTCAGGGAAACATAGCATGTTGTATAAACAGTAGTTTCTGTGTTTGAGGGGAAAAATGGCGACAGAAAACACGACAATTGGACTGAAGAAGAGACTGTTTCATTCTTACCTTTATAGGCCGAGGGTTAACTATTTAAATTGTGAAAAGCGCTAAAGTCAGTGGGGTCAAAAACCACACTGGACCTTATTGACTTTCATTTGTATGGGCAAAAAAAAGAAGCCATTTTCAAAACATCTGTTGTGTGCTGCTGATGCTATCTCTTTAAATAATTTAGAAGAAGTTTTATTTATGCAAAGGTTGAATCCTTATTAAAAATACAGATGGCAGCAGGTGACTTATTTTGCAATCTTTTTACAATGCTGCATCGACGCAGGATTTGGGCAGGGTTTAACTTTGTCCAAGGACAGTTATTGCGTTAATCTCAGGAACATGATGATGCAAAAATAATAAATATGCAAAAATAAACACTCGGGATAATAGAATCAGCTTTGAGTTTCACCTTTATTATGCACTTTATCATTCACAAAATAGGATACTTAGCTTTTTTTATTTATTTAAAACAACAAATTTAAAACAATGTGTTTGTCATTTTTAGTGCTGATGGGACATATGAAGTGTCTTTCTACTCCAATGCAGTCGTGTCAAATAACGGTGAGGTTGCCTGGCTACCACCAGCCATTTATAAGAGTGCCTGTAAAATTGAGGTCCGGGACTTTCCCTTTGACCAGCAAAACTGCACACTCAAGTTCCGCTCATGGACTTATGACCACACAGAAATCGACCTCATCTTGCTGTCAGACTTTGCCAGCCGAGATGACTTCAAGCCAAGCGGTGAGTGGGATATTGTCTCCTTGCCTGGTCGCAAAAACGAAGACCCTAATGACATCACGTATTTGGATATAACTTACGATTTTATCATCAGACGCAAACCTCTGTTCTACACCATTAACCTAATCATCCCCTGTGTTCTTATCACTTCACTGGCCATCTTAGTTTTTTACCTACCGTCAGACTGTGGGGAGAAGATGACTTTGTGTATTTCTGTTCTTTTGGCCTTAACTGTGTTCCTCTTACTGATTTCCAAAATCGTACCTCCAACCTCACTCGCTGTGCCCCTCATTGGAAAGTACTTGATGTTTGCAATGGTGTTGGTGACTTTTTCAATTGTTACAAGTGTGTGTGTGCTAAACGTGCACCATCGGTCTCCAAGCACACACAATATGCCCAAGTGGGTCAAATACTACTTCCTGAGCCGTTTGCCTGATTTTCTCTTCATGCGACGACCAGGAGAGTCCAACAAACGAGAGAAATTTCGCACGAAGCACGAGCAGTGCTCTTCATCTGATCTCCCAGCAAAAAGTGAGACTGATGAGACTGATTCTACCTTCTTTGTCAATGAAGATTCTGCCAAACACATTGGTTGGAGACCTGGAGAGTTGCAGGAAAACACAGAGTTTCGTAAGCGAATGGCAGTAAAGTGCCCTGTGGACATCGAGGAGGCTGTGAAGGGAGTCCGATACGTTGCTGACAAGATGAAGAGTGAGGATGATGATGAAGGGGTGAGTGCTGGATTGGCTTTCACTCAAATATACTGAAAAAAAAAAAAAAAGATCAATGGACCAAATTAAATTGAGGACATTTGCTCTCAGTGATTTAAACTAATAATAATAATATATATAAAACAAAAATATATTTTTAACAATATATTCTATACATATATACAGTATACATACATACACACACACACATATTCATCTGTTTGAATATATACAGTGCTATGCATAAGTTTAGACACCCATGCTAAAGTTGACTAAAAAGAGGAATAAAAAATCATCTTTTGGAAATTGAACTTAATGCCTTAATTAAAAAAATTAGGAAAAATCCAACCTTTAAGGACACCAATTTTATTTGTGAATGAATAATGTATCGTAAATAAATAAATGTTCTTCCTTAAAATACAGGGTGCGTAAGTTTGGACACCCCTATGTTAAATTCCATAGAGGCAGGCAGATTTTTATTTTTAAAGGCCAGTTACTTCATGGATCCAGGATACTATGCATCCTGATAAAGTTCCCTTGGCCTTTGGAATTAAAATAGCCCCACATCATCACACACCCTTCACCATACCTAGAGATTGGCAAGGTTTTATTTCAGTTAGCCTAATAGCTGGTTTGATTTGCATTGAGAGATGATCTTATGGAAAGTACTCCATGCCAATCTCTAGGTATGGTGAAGGCTATGTGATGATGTGGGGCTATTTTAATTCCAAAGGCCAAGGGAACTTTATCAGGATGCATAGTATCCTGGATCCATGAAGTAGCTGGCCTTTAAAGGGGTCATGAACTGGATTGTTTTATTATTTTATAATGTTGCTTGGGGTGCCCTTATAATGTTAGTATGATTTTTACATAAAAAATTGTCATAATTTATAAATAAAAAGCCATTTTTCCAAGCCTGATTTCTGCCTCAGATTTGAACGCTCCGTTTTAAGGGGCGTGTCTGCTGTGAGACTGCAGTGCAAACGCCCACTGCTGTGATTGGCTGACATGCTTGCAATGAAATAGCTAGTATTACATGAACTCTCTCGAAAACTTTCACTACGTTTTTACTATTACAGCTATCGAGATTAACAAATCGTGAAAAGTATCGTTTAAAGCATTATATTTAAATCTATTCCATCACATGAAAGGTTGCAGCATGATGAGCACTGAGCAGATGACAGACAGTCTGTTGATCGCGTGAATAAAGATCTTATCATTGCAACGCAATTTTTGCACTCTCACAAATGCTTACACCAAATCACAATGCAAACACAATGTGAATACACAGTAAGAGCTTCGTTGTGTGTAACAGTGTCATTATTTCATCACGAGTTTGGTAAGTGTCCAGATAAGCTCTCGCGGCTCGCGCTGTGCTGTTTGATTGACAGCTTGGGCGAAAGGGATCGTTCTTTGATCGCTTTCTGTAGGCTATATAATTTAATAACAGTTTAAAAAAAGATTATTTTCATAATACTACGAGAAATTATGTGAAGTTGATCGTTTAGTCACTGATGCATAAACAGTATTGAACGATTTTAAGAGAAATATCTGAACTTGAATAATTACACCGAAATCACTGATCGCAGATCAGGCATTAGAATACACATGGTTACTTACATGTTGCTGGCAGATCCGTGTCGGGAAATTGTGATTGACTGATTTAATAAAGTTTAACCATGCTGGAATCCGAAGCTTATGACTGTCTTCTTCCACAAACAGGCACTGCACAATATTTAGTCAACAGCATGTTTATTGCTTGTAAGTAGCTCGATCCGGTAGCAATTATCATGTCGTCCTATGTTATTTAGCATGTTTGGGCGAATCGGTGGGCGGGGCTAAACAGGCCGTGTTGAAGTAGGCGTTGATCTTCTTTTGTGGAGGCGGTGTTTTATCCTCTTTGACGTCATAGTTCCCCACTTTGAAAAACGAGTCGTTTGCTGAGCCTGATGTCTATAAAAGCTTTTATTGGACTAACAAGGTAGTTTTCAGTTCTGAAACTTACAGGATATTATTATAGTATGATGATCTCTTATATGTCAAAAGCTCAAGAAAACTTTGATTTCTCAGTTCATCACCCCTTTAAAAATAAAAATCTGCCTGCCTCTATGGGAATTTAACATAGGGGTGTCCAGACTTATGCACCCTGTATTTTAAGGAAGAACATTTATTTAGTTACGATACATTATTCTTTCACAAAGAAAATTGGTGTCCTTAAAGGTTGGATTTTTCCTAATTTTTTTAATTAAGGCATTAAGTTCAATTTCCAAAAGATGATTTTTTATTCCTCTTTTTAGTCAACTTTAGCATGTGTGTCTAAACTTATGCATAGCACTGTATATATATACTGATACAACGTACAGTATATATTCGTTGTATATGTATATGCTTGTATATACTACCAGCGGAGCTAACTGGTAAATTAGACTCTTACCGTATCCGGTCGGCAAAACAGCAAAAACGTCCTTCTTGCAAAGGAACGATTCAAGCGGTGTCTTATGTTCCTGTTTTAGATAAAAAGCCAAGTCTAACTCGTTCACTGTAGCGGCCAAAGCCGTTTCAAACAACTGGTGTTCATCCATAGCCATCTTGCAATGTTTACTAATGACTTCGACGTCACAGCGCTGTCGTCATCTGTTTAGCTCGCCTCTGGCCCGCCTATATCAGATAACCCGATGTGATTGGTGCAGCTCGGATACAAGGGCATATTTAATGAGCATCATTACTCGACACCAGAGTAACTCGCTGAGCAAATTCAACTTGTGCTCTCACAAGAACTCTGGATTACCAAGGTAGCATACCTCATATATATGCGCAATAATAATCAACACTATAACATGGGCACTACTAAACAATACAGATCATTTCTTTTGAGTTTTTCAGATACATTTATTTCACAAATTAATTCAAATTAATCAGTGCATATTCTCTTTCTCACAGATTGTCGAGGACTGGAAATACGTGGCTATGGTGATTGACCGTCTGTTTCTCTGGATCTTTATTTTAGTGTGTGTTACAGGAACCCTCGGCCTCTTTACGCAGCCGCTCTTCAAGAGCTATAACACACCCAGCACTGATGATTTGTAGACCACTTAGTCAAACCAGCTTCAACCCAACCCACATATGTTTATTTTCAGCGCACACCCCACAACCCAGACTTATCATGAACTTGACATGACATCCTGCTTATTTTAGTAAATACTGTAGCAAACCGAACAATGGACTTCAAACCTGACACATTTCATAAAGCGTTAAGCTCTGTGTACCATTCAATGCACAATGACACAAAGTTCTTAGATGGCGTTGAGTCAGAGCACAATACTGGACACACACTGAATATTTATCTGCCTCTAACACTGACCCGAACTCAAAAACCCTTCAGAGCTGTCATTCATCCACAACATTTAGCCCAGGAGGCCTCAGCATTCTCTAACCTTTCATAGAAAATAACTCCCCAAATCCCCAAATGGCTCCAAACCAACACTCCTCTTGACTTGATTTGTCAAAACTGTTTTTCTGAAACGTATTCTAATTTTCAGAAATTCTCAAAATGTTCATGTGCAAGACTCAGGAGCTCATTATAGACCTGAAACCTGTTTAAGATGCTTTGATGCATCAAGACTACAGTATATACTGTCTTTTAATATAAGTCAATCTTAGCTCAAAAGAGACGTGGCTATAATAATAATAATAATAGTAATAATAATAAGCTGTTTACTGGAACATAGATTTCACACCTGTACACACATGCATGTACCGTTCTTTAACACACATTTTCAAGACCCCCCCCCATTATACTGTTAGATTGGTTTAAAAGTTACATAGGCAGCTTCTTGCAACAGCATTTTGATTGACAGGTTTACAGACAGATTTTTGAACGTGCTGTCGTTGGAATTACTGATGAGTGCTTAACATATAATTATCATGTCATTTTATTATGATGATTATGTGATATATTAAGAAAAGTAAATTAAAACCATACAAAATTGTGTCATGTTTGCGCTTTCATTTACGTACATTTTACTGCTGATGTGTAGTATGCATATAATTCATTTATCTTTAGCCATAAGAGCAAGGAAAAATCTCTTCAGGTAATTTGGTAACACTTTACAATAAGGTTTCATTTGTTAACTTGAACTAACCACGAACAGTATTTCTACAGCATTTATTAATCGGTAACACTTAATAAGGTTAATTAGTTAACATTAATTAACTATCCTAAGAATAAACAATACTTCTACAGCATGTATTAATCTTAGTTAATATTAGTTTCAACATACATTATTCAAATCAAAGGTTGTATTTGTTAACATTAGTTACTGTGAACTAACATGAACAAAGAATGAACAGCTGTATTTTTATTAACTAACATTAATAAAGATTAATGAATACTGTAACAAATGTATTGCTCATTGTTAGTTCATGTTAGTTAATACATTAACTAAGATTAATCGGTAACACTACAATAAGGTTCATTAGTTAACATTAGTTAATGTTAATTTCAGCATTTACGAATATGTTTGTAAATGTTATATAATAATATATTTGTTTAAAATTTGAGTCTGGTAACATTAGCTAAGTGCACTGCGAACTAACATGAACTAACTTTTTATTAACAGTTTGACAAGCAAAATAAGAGTCTTTTTAAAATATTGTGCTAAATACACTGATATAAAACCATAAAATAACACTAGAAAAGAGATTCTGTTAAAACAATGTTTTTTTTTTTTTCTGTGCTTCCACATGACTGCTTTTAACACTACACTAGTAAAAACAAAAACAAAGCATGCATCTGCAATGCAGAAGGGGGCCTTTTCCCCTTCTCATCACTTTAATCACCAATCATTCTTGCTGCGGTTTAGGACTGTATTATTGCTGTATTCATTTCTCAGGACTCTGAGATATTTTTAGTGTTTTTTCAGTGTTAACTCATCGTGGCTCTGCTGATCTGACAGGTGGAGACAGTGAAGTCAGGGGAGTGTGCAAATGGAGGCTGAGATGCATTATTTAAAGGAGTGTATGAATATTTAAGTCATTTTCCAGTCTGTTTTGCTGTCTTCTAAAGACAGCAGTCTATGTTCAGATGCATGCAGACATGCAGTGTGGAAGAAGGAAGCTAATAAGCACAGAATGTGAGTCAGCAACCATTAAATCATGATGCCAAGTGCAATAATGCCAACATAGACTTCACTTGACTTTGCTAATGCAATGCTGTTTTCTGATTGTATCAGTGCATTTTTGATTTCAACTGAGAGTTCTGATGTGTATCAGAACATTTGACCATGCTTTTGTTATCCAGTGAAGTTTTTCCCATGTTCCGAATGATACAGAATAACATGCAATGGCGTGAGAGAAAAGTGACACAGACCCTCACGGAGGCCACAGCTGGTTCCAACTGGAGCAGAAAATCATCTGAGCTCAGACAGTAGCCATGAATGCTGAGGAGATATGTTTGCCTGAGCTGCTGCTTGGACTCAGTGTGAGGGTTTACACAAGAGATGCCGCTGAGTTTTTATTTGAATTTGTCTGCAAGGTTGTTGTAAACAAACACTCTCTACACGAGTGCATACAACAAAAAGATTAAACATTATAAACATTAAAAAAAAAAAAATTTCTACAAAACTGGCCAAAGCTGAAGAAAGGCTATTCTTATAATCAGCTGTAACTTAATATTCTGTATTTACAACAAATTACATTGGGTTACCTAAGTGGTCAGTTGATATTCTTATTTTTCCTGGTCCAAAATCATCCATTCATCCATCCATCCACATTTGTGTTTGAATGATGCAAAAAGAGTTGTTGACAACTATATTTCATTTTCATTTTTACATGCCTTTGTGCCCACATTCCCATGTCAAAATGCCATAAAAGGAAATACAACTACCATTTCTGGAACATATATTTAAAGGGTCTGTTATTAGTGTATTAAGATTGCTCTATCTATCTCATGCCTCATATAAATCATGCTCAAAATACATTCAAACTTATCAGTGGTCGCATTTGTGACCAGTGTGAGAAAACACAGCCTCGTGTGATTAATTAGAAAATGCATTTATTATAACTTTATGCAATTACTTCTTCAAAATGTCTATTATGAACTGTTTAACACATTTTTTATGTATTTAATATCTTAAATATTGTCTAAAAAAATTATTCTAAAATTATTCTTTGTTAAATGCAACTTTCAATAGGGTGTTGTTGACTAGCAATTTTTTCACTAACTTTAAAAAATCTTTTTCGATTTAATTTTTTACATTTTTTTATGCAATTTACGTTCACTTGAATTGTGCTGTTGTTGACTGGCCAAAAATAACACTCTGCTGCATTTTCTGTGGATGGTGGTGATCTACTTGGTGAAGCGACACATTCATCTGTCCCTTTAAAAACTGGCACGGTGCGCGCTCCCCCTCTCCTAGTGTGGGACCGGAGCGCGGGCGCGCGCACCTGGATGGATTCTCTCTGGGAGTGATTCGCTCCCATCCTCTGCTTTTACTAACAGCAAATAACAACTTCAAACTTGTATCACTTGCTATTAAAACTTGTTTTTAAAGAGCAATTAATGCGTTGTCACGTGTCACGCCAATATAAAATACTTTCTTTCGAAATGACGTTGGCAGTCGTTGGTCTTTTCACCCTGTTTACCAGCATCATCGCCGCCACGCCTGGTAAGTGCAAACCAATCCTTGTCTCTCTGCCCTGTAAAGTACTTTCTTGATTATGTTAGTGTGTTTAGCATCCTTTTTTTTATAGTTTATGAGTTATAGACTATAATGGATGTTACTAAAGAGATGAGTTATTTTATTATCTGAAATCAATTTGTAATCGTTAATTATTTATTATCAGAATGATTTATGTTCATACCTTGCAAATCTTGAATGAGTCGTTGAACAAAGTTTGGTTCGTTGTATCAGCAATAAAATCTACAAATTATAAGAAATCTTATAGATAGATAGATAGATTTGTGATTCTATTTGATTTACTTGAATGTATCTCAAAATGCTATTTGCTCGCTATGTGTTGCTGATGAGTGCACTTGTCCTCAGTTGAGGTCAGTAAACAATTTGTGGAGGACGCAGTTAGCGGACTTCTGCTGACTGCCATGTCTATGAAAGTGTCTGGTTTCTGTCTGTCCTTGTGTGTCATTACACTTAGTGTACTTAGTCTATATGACTCTCAATTTTATAACAGGACTCTTTAATAGTATAACACTATTATTTTATCTACTATGTAACATTAAAACCTTATCAATTGCGATAGTATAAACAGTGATTGTTGTAGAAATTATATCAATAATGTAATGTAATAAGTATGTGTGTTAGCAGCTAGAGAGTTTGTATCTCTGGCAGAGAGAGAAGATGCTCTGCTCAGGGACTTGTTTCAGGGGTACCAGCGCTGGGTCAGGCCTGTTCTGCACGCAAACCACTCTGTGAAGGTCCGCTTTGGCTTGAAGATATCTCAGCTAGTGGATGTGGTAAGACAAACATACAGATCCAGCTATTTTAAACTTCATTTGGAAGCCTTACTGTGGACGGTGCTCAGTTGGTCTCTGTCCTTGGTGCTGAAACACAGCAGATGGAGCTGTCCGTGGTTCTGAACACTATTGACTTATGAAGTCAATACATCTCTCTACATTAGGCATATATTAGGGGCATCTGCTTCCTTAGAGTCTATAAATAGAAAATATTGCCTTACTGCTGCTCTCCTCCTCCAACTTTTTTTCACATTCTCCTGGTTTTATTTTGCCTTGCTCTTTCTCTGAAAGGGTTTTTCTGTTCTGAAGACTCATATGATGGGAGGCTGAATTATTAAAAGTGCAGAGATCCAGTGAGCTTTACGTCTATAACAGTGTGCACACACTCCACACAAATCCATCGGTGTACCATTTCCCTTTGTGATTAAATTATACAAAATAAATTGACAGGAATTCAGCCTGAAGAAAATATATTTCCAAAGTAAATGCTCCAGGTATTAATTTGAGCTAGATTGCTATAGCTCAAATAAATGCATAGACACAAACTAACATCCAATGCAGTAGTGATCCAATATGATTTGAGCTACTGACAGTCCTGAGTGAAATCTCTCAGCTTCAATGTGCATTTTATTAATTGTCGACAAAACAAATCATATCGTAATAATAAACAAAGTTGCGCCATTAGGGCTAATTGTTTCTCTCCATGATGATAACAATAAAAAAGATGACGTCAACTTACTGTTACATACATCTTGCAATTTGATTTACTTGATAAGGGCTCAGATGTGCCTGTTTGATGTTATTGATTTAAAAACTGCCTGAAGGCATAGGTGCCCAAGTGCCTCGTAATTCAGAGTATAAGATGGCTTTGAAAGTGGTTATGCTGGACGTTTATCAAAAGATATAGCCAATGATTTTGAGGGCTATGGAAAATAAATAAAGACAGCTATTATTATGTGGGCTCCAGTCACCCCTCTCAGCACCACTCTGCCTCAACTGTCTCATAATCTCAAGAAAAATAGATAATAATATAATTATGTGTTTTGATTGATGTGTCTTTTGTGCTCTTTTTATGGTGTATTATATTACAACAGACTTTGGAAATCATTAGAATACAATCACTAGAATTTAGACTTGAGTATTGCAAAATAATCACATATATTGAATCTCACATATATATCTCAGTTGTTTATGGTGTTATCTTTCTTTTTTTCTCTGTTTATGAATTTAGGATGAGAAAAACCAACTCATGACCACTAATGTGTGGCTATGGCAGGTAAATAACCTCAAACATCCCTGTAAAAATGTTTCGCCTGGTAAATTAATAATGTGCTGTATGCAGATAAATTAATTGGTTGTATTCAAGTCAAAAGTATTATTTTTGCCTTGGCTGTTGAAATTATGAACACATGCAAAAACAATATGGAACCAATGAAATATAAACAATGGATTATGTTATAGTCAGCGTATGCTTTTTCCTGTGAGCTTTTTGCTTTTCTTTGCATTTTTTTGTTGTTGCATAGAATAAAACCTGTAAAATTTTGTCAGATAAATACCTTAACCAAGTTTTGTTCTTATTTAAAATATTGAAAAATATAAAATCATTTCCTCAAATTCTGATGGTACAAATCCCCAAACATACATATATATGCTTGCTTCTAGCAACATTATTGAAAATAACAGAAAATGCATATGATGTAAAAGACTAAATTATCAGTTCTCTGCGAATGATACCGGACATTGACAATAGAAAAGTAATGAAACAAACATTGTTTCAAATCAGATATGCTTTTCATAATAAACTCTTTGTAGGAATGGCTGGATTATAAACTGCGTTGGAACCCTGATAAATATGGTGGCATCACCTCTATCAGAGTCCCGTCAGAGACCGTCTGGCTCCCAGACATTGTTTTATACGAGAAGTAAGTTTGTGTGGCTATCTAAATACAACAGTAATTCATCATTTTGGAATATTAAACATGTCATCCTGTCCACTCGCTTTTAGTGCTGATGGACGTTTTGAAGGCTCACTTATGACCAAAGTCATTGTGAGGTACAATGGCATGATCACTTGGACCCCCCCTTCCACCTACAAATCAGCCTGCACCATGGATGTGACGTTCTTCCCGTTTGATCGCCAGAACTGCTCTATGAAGTTTAGCTCTTGGACATATGATGGAAACATGGTTGAACTAGTCCTCCTCAACCAGCAGGTGGACAGAAGGGACTTCTTTGATAACGGCGAATGGGAGATTCTCAGTGCGACTGGGGTCAAAGGAAGCCGGCGAGACGGCCACCTCTTCTACCCGTACATCACATATTCGTTCATCCTAAAACGCCTTCCTCTCTTCTACACACTCTTCCTCATTTTTCCATGCCTGGGCTTGTCCTTCCTAACAGTGCTGGTTTTCTACCTTCCGTCCGACGAAGGGGAAAAAGTCTCCCTCTCCACCTCCGTCCTGGTGTCTCTCACCGTCTTCCTCCTCGTCATTGAAGAGATCATCCCTTCTTCCTCTAAGGTTATCCCGCTGATTGGGGAGTACCTGCTTTTTATCATGATCTTTGTCACTCTCTCCATCATCGTGACCGTGTTTGTCATCAACGTACACCACCGCTCTTCAGCTACTTACCACCCGATGTCTCCATGGGTGCGTACGCTGTTCCTCCAGCGACTGCCACATTTGCTCTGCATGAGGGGGAACACTGACCGCTACCAGTACCCAGAGCTGGAGCCCCACAGCCCTGACCTGAAGCCCAGGAACAAGAAAGGCCCTGAAGGAGAAGGTCAGGCTCTGATTAATATGCTGGAGCAAGCCACCAACTCGGTTCGCTACATCTCAAGTCACATTAAGAAGGAGCATTTTATTAGAGAGGTGAGGACTTGAAAATGGCTTAAGATGAATGTAAAGTGAATGTCTGCAAATATTAATAGAAATAAAGCTATTTTTAGATATACCTTAAAGTTTAAGTTCAGTTGTTACAAACAAACAAACAAATAAACATTTTATTCAGAAAGGATGCAATTAAATTGATAAAAGTGACAGTAAAGACATTTACATTGTTATAAAAGATTTCTATTTTAAATAAATGCTGTTATTTTCACCTTGCTATTTATCAAAGAAAAAATCCACGGTTTCCACTAAAATATGAGACTTCTTTTGAAAGCATAAAAATTTACCCCAAGTTTCTGAACAGTAGTGTATAAATCTAAATATATTTATCTTGTCCAAAACATATTTAAAAATGCATTTTGCATTTGCCCCCCAAATTGTTTTTGATTCAATAACATTCTGTAATATATTTTGCCATTTGAAAGTTTATATAAAAATGTATAAAACTATTTTCAGTTTGAAAAATTCTTTCTTAAGCTGCACTGAATACTTTATATATTTACCATATATTTTGGCCAGAAAATGTATTATTTTATAAAGTTAATGATGTTTTGCAGTAATAGGTTCCTCTTGCATACTGTTGATGCTAAGGATAAAGTCAGGAATAAAAATGTTAACGCTAATCAAGTGTTATGCTGACTATTATTTGATGATGAATATGCCAGTTGTGACAATTATGATGCAATGAATATTACAATAAGGTAACATTAGTTGCATTAACTAACACTAATTATTACATGGCTTGGCTGAATTCCAATGTAGAATGCGGTCTGTTATTTCTTGATAACAGACCGCTGCGAAGTATAACAGACCGTTGCCATGAAAAACAGCGCGTTGCTATGGACGCGGAACGGACTATTTTCTTTGGCGGAAGCAATACAATCGTTTTTAAATCAATAAACTCCTTTTTAAATCAATAATTCGTGGCAAATTATTTATTCATTTTGTAGGTAGCCATGTAATAAGCGGGATAATGTATAGAGAGGCGGTCGTTATAGCGAATAACAACCCCTTCAGGCTGATTCAAGACCCCTCCGCTTCGCGTCGGGGTCCTGTTCAGCCTGTCGGGGTTGTTATTCGCTATAACGACCGCTTCTCTATACATTATCCCTTACATAACACATGCGTTACAATATTAATAATAATACAACTGTTCATTGTTAGTTCATGTTCACCTACATTAAATAATATTAACAGATACAATCTTTGATTTGAATAATACAGTAGCAAAGGTTGAAATGATCAAGATTAATAAATGCTTTAGAAGTATTTTTCATGGTTAGTTCCTGTTAACTAATGGAACCTTATTGTAAAGTGTTAGTGAATATTCTTTGGCTCTTGCAGGTAGTACAGGACTGGAAGTTTGTGGCCCAGGTGCTGGACAGGATTTTCCTCTGGGCATTCCTCACTGTATCTGTTCTTGGCACCGTCCTCATCTTTACACCTGCCCTGAAGATGTTCATGAGCACACCCCCTCCTTCTCCATGAGACGTCCAGAATTACAGTCAAATCCATCACATTACAAAAGGGAATATTATTGTACTTCCAATAATAGAGCAGACAGCGCACATTACAATGTAGAAGTGTTCTTTCACTGCATTAAATACTCAGATTTATGATTAACATCATAAGATGACCAGCAATGTTAGTCAAATGTAAAATGTGCAGAGTAGCATCACCTGTCCCAAGTGATACAACATGCTGTTTACAACTTTATTTTGTAGATAATTTAGTTATACATTATTTTTTATTTACAGACAACATTAAAAAACAGTTTACAAAAAAATAATATTTTTTTGACCCGTGCAGGAAAACAATTCCACAGAATCAGAAGACTGTTTTGTCCATCTTTGAGAAGACGCACCTCTGTTTGGTCATATGTTCCTCTCTTGATTCTTAATAAACCTTTTTCTCTTTGGCACATATTCCACAAGTTAAGCATTCAAACTGAGGAGCACAAAAAATACAACATGGTTCAGTCAAAAACACTAATATGGAAGCAGCTTAACACTCCCTTTTTTAACATGTAACTACACTTGTTTTTCTATATTTTTATCTACAATGTAACAGTATTAATTGCTTCAGGTAAATCAAGTATTAGTTTTAATTAAGATATTGTATGAAAAGAGTCACCTTACCTTCCATAACAAGTAGAACAGCAAAGCTAGTAACAGCAGTGCTGTCAGTACGCTGAGCAGAATGACCCACCACGGGACTCGACTGAGCAAAGCAGGCTTCCTTTCACGAAAAACAGTTAGCTTCACCTATATAAGTCATAAAAACACTGAGTGAGCTTTTTTTTTATTAATCACTACTACTACTACATCAAATAAAAATAGCTTATATGCTTAAGTATATACTAATCTACATGTCACGTAACCTTAGTATTGGATGGCTGAATCCCAATATTCTCCTGAGTCCCATTAATGGTCAGAGATGCATCCAGTACAATATCCAAGTAGTTCAATGAGTTATACTCCTGTAAAAGAAGCCATCTTGTCAATAATCAAATAGTTATAATACATTTGTTACCACAGGTGGACAGTAACAAAGTACATTTACTTGAGTACTGTACTTAAGTACACTTTTTAAGTGAGTTTTTAATTTTCTTGAGTATTATTATTTATTTTTTTTACTTTTTTAACTTCACTACATTTGAAAGACAAATATCATACTTTTTACTCCACTACAACTCTGTCAACGTCCTTGAGTATAAAGTAGTAATGTCAGTCAGGGGATGATTTTGGTTGCAGGGTTTGCATTTTGGTTGGAAATGAAAGTCGGGTTGACATCAAATTAACGTCAGCATCCGACGTCAGATAGACGTTGGATTTTGGTTGGAAATGAAAGTCGGATTGACGTCAGAACCCGACTGATGTTGGGTTTTGATTTTCATTTTCAACCATAATATAATGTCTTTCCAACGTTGGAGATTAATGTCAATCTGGCGTTGGATTCTAACATCAACCTGATTTTCATTTTCAACATTGGGTTTGGTCTTCAAAATGCGAATTTTGTTATTGTTTTGGAGCACTCTAGCTTATAGATAACAGCAAGGCTAACATATTCATACTAAAAGCCAAAAAACTTTAAATAGGGCACTATTTGAGGGAACAGCTATTTGGGTGTCCAAAACCATTGTGGATGTTATTGAGTGCACTAATTCAATCTCACATTCAATCCCACTACTGGAACTGTTAGAAATAAATTTGATATTGATATGAGGGTAGGAAGGCAGGCATAGATTCAGAGGCATACGGTAGGCCTACTGTATGTATTACATACAACAATGCAACAATAATAAAACAATGCACTGACATTTACTTTTTAATGTCAACAACAACAAAAACAAAAACAAGTATAATTAAAATATTTGGGTGAACTAACACTTAAAAAAAATAAAAAAATCTTGTTAATTATTAGCTAGACACATGTATATGCTACCACAATTTTCAAATACTGAGGAATTTGCTGCATTAATCAACATAGATTGAGCAAGCAGCATTATTATTATTTTTATTATTTGTACACATATGCTACTAAACCAAATGAAACGCTGTAACTAAAGTCATTTGAATTGAAAATAAAATTTCTCTTTCAGTGTGAGTTCTTTTTTTTTACTACCTGCAATAAACATTCAATATTATTTAAATGAATTGAACTCAATTCATTCTGTAAATTTCACTTTTAAGTCTTACAGTGCAGAAATAAAAAAAGAATGTCAGCAAGTGTACCTCAAGAAAAGTATTGTTCCATAAGCGAGCATGAAGGACGATGCCTGCAGTGCTGTCCAGTGCCTCAAGAGGGCACTTTATCTCCACACATTTTAAGTCGTCAGCACACGTCTGGGGCGGCAACATGAAAGGTAGAGATACATTTGCAAAGAACTCGACAAAGGTAAGTACCTTGAAACCTTTGATGTATGTTTTAAAGGCACACAATACTAGTATACTAGTGATAGAGGTGAAATGAAAATAAAGCTCTGGTCAGTGGAATTGTATAAAATCATGTGTAAAGTGAAATTACCAGAGTTTTATACTTTCTTTTGTTGCCCAAAAAGGGGAAAAAATCAGTAGTGGAGGCAAGAGCCTTCAGGCCTGATTCACGCTCTAGTTCACGCCTTCCTCTGGATGACGCCTAAGAAGTGAGCACATAGAATCAGTGACCTCTACCAGAGTGTCATAAGTCATATTGTGTCTGAGTCTCAAGGATTTATCATTCATCAAATACAGAAAGCTGCAAAGTAGAACCAGTGGGAGTTGATGTTAATAATTGATAGTTATTTAACTTTATATCCCATGAAGGAATTACCTTGATAAATCTGAGTGGGTTTATAGCCTCTGATGGAGTGCAGTGAATAATATTCTTTCCTCCATCGCTGATTTGCACAAGGTACATGAGCCATTTTCCCTCCTTGGTTGCTTTTGGCCACTGAATGTTCAGCACTGCAGAACCGAAGGACTTCAGAGGCCGACCAATGTTAATAATCTGACGTAGAAAGTACAAGAAGCACAAAATCAACAGGCTTTTAATTGTACTAAACCCAATAAGTATAATATACATCTAAATACTGTATATTTACAGACATAAATGCAATAGCACTCTCTGTGATAAGCTACTGATTTATTTTTGATTGGAAATATGATAATATCTACAATTTGGCCTATTATTATAACCATTCATTTTGTAAACCTAGCAACTAGCAAGTGTAAGGGATTATGCCAGATTAAATTACAGTTAATGATTATGAATAGTAAAACAGAGAAATTCATCACTGTAACATTAGAGGGACTGAGACACCAACCCTGAACTCATACTGGACCAGAGAGCCAATATCATCTTCTGATTTCATTGATTTACCATCTTTCACTTCTCCTCCAAAGTACAACTGGGAAGGTTTAGCAACACTACAAAGACACAATACATAATAAAACAACCATTCATTATTAAAAAACAGATGTGCTGCTTTTGTGTTTTTAAAGGATTTTTTTTTTTGATAAATAGAAAGTTCAAAGGAACAACATTAATTTGAAATCTTTTGACCAATTTAAAGCGTCCTTGCTAAATAAAAATATACATTTCTTAAAAAACAAAACAATTAATAAGACTTACCCAGTGACATTCAGATGCAGTTCAAATATAATTTTCGCTTCTGCAACAACTATTGGAATATCTTGAATGCTAATCCTTTTGACAAAAAAAAAAAAAAAAAAAAAAAAAAAAGAGAGAGAAAAATGAAACAGGTACACACATATTGGGTTTCCATGTTTTAAGGGGACTTTCCATAGAAATAAGGAATTATATACTAATCAAACTTTGTATTTTATCCCCTAACCCTACACCTACACATCATAGAAAACTCTATGAATCATAGAAAGCATTTTTACCTTTTCAAAAACAAAAAACAAAACATAAATTAATATGATTTTGTAATATAAAATTTTGTCCCCATAATGTAGGGTTTACCAGGACACACACACACACACACACACACACACACACACACACACACACACACACACACACACACACACACACACTAAAACATATAAACTTTAAAACTTTATTAGCTTGTTTTTCATGCAATAAAACTATATAGTGCTACTTCTATAAATGTATTATGTTGATTAACAGTTAAACTAGAGGTACCTAGAAGATAACATCATAGCTAAGCTAGACTCTTCTTACGTTTTAAGGGACATTGTCACATTAGCGCCTGTCACTCTCAAGGAAAGCCTTTCCGTGTTTAGTATCAGGTAGAATGAAACCTGAAAGTGTTGAAAAGAACCTAGGTTAGGAGACTGACAGATTTGATTATATTGAAAGCATGCTTGATGGTTTGAGAGAATTTTAATTACTCTTCATACCTCCGAGTCTCTTTTAAAAGGATTTCCAAGTTGGCAGTCAGCCTGTGTTTTCTGTTCATTGGGGTTACACTGCACCTGGGTTTCCTGCACAGCGATAAAAACGACAACAAATGGTGAAAACATCTATGCAAAATCTGAAACAGTGTACACTAAAAAAATCCCCTTGTTACTCAAAAACAGATTTATTTCATTGAAATTTTACTTGACAAGCTTTACTTGACAAGTGTTTGTTCAGTCAGTGTTTAGTGAGTGAAATGATAAATATAAGGCAGAATGTGTACATCATAATGAGCAACATTTTAAAATGTAAGAACCATACATTTAGTGCATACAATGTAATTTAATGCATACAGTTTAATTTAGCAACTACTTTACACAGTTGTATGGAACAACTTGTGACTTTTTTTCAAATGCAACATTCTATTTTTTCGAGTGTACAAGTCTAGGCCTGAATATGACAGTCCTTCAAAACAGATGCAATGAAGCATTATACAAATGTGTCCATCTTACAGTAAAAAGCAAAACACAATAAGACTTGTTGATACAAACTTTTTCAGTGAAATAGGACACTCACACTATTCTTCTTTGGCATGACTGATGATAGGTGCAGAAATTCTGGAAACGTCACAGACAGTTGACTCTGGTGTGCATCTTCTCCACCTATGTTGGTTACAGTGACCTCCAGGGCGACGTTCTCATCACCAGGAGAAATGACAGAAACACCATTTTCCCTTCAAAACACAAAGATACACCCAAATTTAGCAATTCCAAGGATGGCTACTTAAGTCTATATTACAAAAAGGCCAAACACATGTCAAATATGTAGCTAATATGCAATTTGCATTATGTAGTGCTTATACAATATGATTATAACTTAGTGCAATCAATGGATTTGCACGCTATACCCCTGAGATATTTAAACTCCTGATTTGGTCCTGATTTGTCAGTACATGTTTTGCAGTTTCAGCAATAAAACTAGCTAAATATTGAGATATGCCAAATGCCAAATATCAGTCATGTGGTCTTTGAACTGTAAAAAACAGTAGTGTATTGTTCTAAATCTTGCACAAGCCACATAGATAATGATATTACATGGATAGAGGGTCACATTTTTCTTGTTGTTGGTCTTTGGTGCAGAAGCTATACTGGAGCTGCAGGTTACTGTGGCAGATGTTGTCACTTCCACAGTCGGCATTCATAAAGGTGACCTGGGAGATAAGAGGTATGTGGTAAAGAAAGCCATGTTTGAGACAGTGGGATATTACAGCAATAAAGGAAGTGATATGGCAATATACCTCTGCTTTGGTTGTGTTTTCTTGTAGAGCGTTTAGAACTGGCTCTAAGTCAGGGAGGTTTCTGATGGTCTGTTTTGGATTGTCAGATGGCAAAGAAACAGATAAGCTGATGGAAATGCTGGTCAGCTTGTCCTGGATATCTCCCTAAAAACAGTACAATGGTTTTTAATCGTAAATTCTCACTTTCAGTTCTTGAAATCAGCAAATCAAGAGTGTGAGTAGATAGTACCAGCAGCCTGAGCTTGGTCTGGACACACTCTCGTTTGCCCTGGCCAGGCAGTTCCCGGTCTCCCTGCGCAGCCTCAGAATTCACAAAGACCACTCGTGAAGGAAGACCCCTCTCTCTGCGCACTGTATCAGCCTTCAGCTTGTACTCGATCCCTACAGAAAGGTGATCAAATGCAATTTCACATGCCTCAAAAAGTTCCAAGAAATTGCTTTGACAAGAAGCTGTTTGCCAAGATATAATAATTAATCAAACACACCCAGCTGGAATGACTCATACAGATTGCTGTGGGACATTTATTCTTGTTTTGATATTTAATGCAGTATGGAGAACAGGAAATGGACTCACTCAGTTTGGGATTGTATGTAGGTGGCTGGGCAGTGTAAGTGAAACAGGACTGAGCTGTAATAATGCTGAAAGATTTTCAAAAAAAAAGAAGAAAGAAACAAAAATGTATATAAGTGTGTATGTTTATTTTTATAACTCAAATTATTATTATTTTAAAATACACATGTATATATATGAAGAGTTCCGATGCAAAAGCCTCTAAGTGCCATCTGAAATTTTCTTCTAGAATTATCATTTTTATCAAGCTTGTATATTTAAGTTCAGTAATTTCACTTAAATGACAATTAATAGGTTATTTTCATTGCCATTTAAGTGAAATTGCTGAACTCAAACATACAAGCTTGATAAAAATGATCATTCTAGAAGAAAATTTCAGATGGCACTTAGAGGTTTTTGCATCTGAACTCTTCATATATACACTGAACCAAATTATAAAAGCAACACTTTTGTTTTTGCCCCCATTTTTCATGAGCTGAACTCAAAGATCTAAGACTTTTTCTATGTAATATTTTTTCTCAAATATTGTTCACAAATCTGTCTAAATCTGTGTTAGTGAGCACTTCTCCTTTGCCGAGATATCCATCCACCTCACATGTGTGGCATATCAAGATTCTGATTAGACAGCATGATTATTGCACAGGTGTGCCTGAGGCTGGCCACAATAAAAGGCCATTCTAAAATGCGCAGTTTTATTGTACTGCCAAATTCTCTGAAAAGCCTTTGGAGACGGCTTATGGTAGAGAAATGAACATTCAATTCAAGGGCAACAGCTCTGGTGGACATTCCTGCAGTCAGCATGAATGAATGCGTTTGGGATGCTCTGGATCGGCATATACGACAGCGTGTTCCAGGTCCTGCCAATATCCAGCAACTTCGCACAGCCATTGAAGAGGAGTGGACCAACATTCCACAGGCCACAATCAACAACCCTTTTTTTTTTTTTTTTTGGTCTTATGTGTCAGTAAAAAAAATTTTTTTTTTAGTTTTATGTGTCAGTAAAACTGCACATTTTAGAGTAGCCTTTTATTACATAGAAAAAGTCTTAGATCTTTGAGTTCAGCTCATGGAAAATGGGGGCAAAAACAAAAGTGTTGCGTTTATAATTTTGTTCAGTATATATATATTAGTGTTAGATTTTGCTGTTATCTCACCATGGATTTTTCTTGCAGCCATGTGCCTTGAAGTCAATATTATTCGGTGTTAATGTCAACGTCTTTTCTATGTTTACCACTGGTTTAGTCCTTAAAAAATGAACATATTATTTATTAATAATATTAACGTAATTAATTTAGAATTCTAAAATGTACAGATCCTACAAAATGATATTTAATGAAAGTATATTTTATATAGTGTGGGGTGTGTCTGGTTATTCTTTCACTTCATATGATGAATTATATGAATGCAAAAGATCTGATCAGCATTGAATCTATAGATTTATCAGAATGGGAAGCATCCAACCTGTAAACCAGCACAGTATCTGAAAGTGAACCCACAGCAAGGTCTGGATAGCCATTACCGTCCATATCCATGTTTCCAGCCAAGGAATAGCCAAACAATTTGATACCGCGGTCTCCAGCATCTAAAACCTATAAAAAGAGATTGTTTTAACAGTCACTTTGAAAAAAGTTGCAAATGCAAAATTCCTCACCAGATCTGTATAATGAATCATGCTGGATAATATAATATAATATAATATAATATAATATAATATAATATAATATAATATAATATAATATAATATAATTTGTAATATTTTGTAAATATAATATATAATATTATGAAATTAAAAATATATTTCAAATACAATTTAAATCTAAATCAAAATAACTGATAAAAAATTATATATAAATTAATTATATTAATTATAAATATGCGACATCTTTTACGAACCACTGGTTTTTGATGAAAGCCTGCAGCTGAACCATGATGTATGTACACTCGACCTCTCCCTGTATCCTCATTGGGAGCGCTCACTGCAAAATCTGTTCATCAGAAAAGATCATTTGTCAGATATACTGGAAAACTGAGGCTCAAGACTGAAGTATATATAACCTTTTGTTCAACCTTGGTATCCATCTTGATTTATATCCCCAATGTGCGCCACTGCTAGTCCAAACATGGAGTCCCTTTTCCCGTACAGACACACTGGTTCGATTTGGTTCCAGCGTTGTCCATTGGCCTGGTTGATGTAAATGTACACAGCCCCTCCTACATCTTCATCCATGTTTTTCTCAGAGAACTCTGGTGCACCCACCACAATGTCATCCCACCTGAGGCAATGAGGACATTGTCATCTCTAATACAGACTAAACTTGTAAAACAATAATTCCCTGTGATTACATAAGAAACTTTACAGTCACATCCTGTTTGGTCATAATTGTATCTGTTTCTAGTGTAAACTCACCCATCTGCGTTTAAGTCAAGAACAGCGAGGTCATAGCCAAAGGAGGAGGCCAAACCTGGACCTCGAAGGATGTGTTCAGCTTTCAAGTTCCTTTTTTCTGCCTTTTCATCCGGTCTTAGCAACAAAACCTCCCCACTGTGGTATGAGCGCGGAGCCCCCGCCACAACATTCAACTCTCCTTTCTTCATAAGGTTCATCCCAGTATCTAAAGCAAAGCCTGAGAAATAACAGAAGGAAAACTGTTGATAAATGGATGATATCAGATTTAAAAGAGTCATAAAATACTTATTTTATCATTAAATGTTTCCCCTGAAGTCCACTAATACTCACTAGTAAGTTCAGGATGAGTAATTTTTGTAGCTTATTTTTAATAAATGCTCTTTGAAACTTCCGGAAGTTACAGTATGATTTAAAGAAAATGTATTCCTCATTTTATAGTTGCTAATGCATTGCTAACTACTACATCAGATAAGTCCAAATTTACAGTAATATTTTATTTTGAACAGATCTGCATTCTAGACAATTTTTTGGCCTCTGGTACACAGTAGTAGGTTGACCATGATAACCTAAAAAGCTGCTGATGTCCACAGGAATAAGCTCGTGTTGTTGTTGGTTATGATCTCCTGTTTCATAGATCTCTAGAGAGAAGTCATCTACAGGCTCCATGTGCACAATGCCTTAAGTGTGAAAAGGAAAAGAAGTCATTATAAATGATAGGTTGCGAGGTAATTCTACAGACTTTACTGTTACTGTATGTGTGAAGTTTAACATTATCAATAAAAAATGCTTTGCCGTACCTTTCCAGTCATAGGCTCCTGGAGCTCCATATACAAGATATTTGCTGTCTTTGGAAAACGCTACAGAGAGACCCTGTTGACAGTATCCAAACTTGTACTTATCTGCTTCCCGATTCCTACAAAAAGATCTTGTGCCCACTCCATCCATCACCAATTTAAGGTCCTGTTCCAAGACAAAACATCTGCCCAATAACCGCTGGTTGGTAAAACTCCAATCCTGGTACCTGTGGGCACAAGTCTAAATAAAACAGAGCATATTTATTACACCTTCATTACACATAGCGTCAATTAAAACATTAAGATAACATATGTACACATATGTTTACGTTTGAGGTGTCAACTTTAAATAAAATACTTTCATAATGAATAAGAACCAGTTAAAATGAAAAGCACAATTTACCACTACTTTGCCTCCACGGCCCTGACTTCGGACACGAACACCTAGCCATTGGTTTTCTCTATAGTCTACTCCTGTTCTTTCCCTAGGACGAGCTGCCAGTATAGAAAAGTGAGTTTAGAATGCTAATACACATAATAAAAAAGTATTTGATCATTACAATAAAAAAAGAGGAATAAAGACACAAAACATAAATCAAGTAAACCACACCAACCTTCTATATCAACGGCAATGCGTTCACAGTCATCAGGTTGTGTTGTGAATTTACATTTGTACAGACCTCCAGATATATTGGCATTTTGAACGGGCAATGCTCTAGCATGAGGCGCTCCAATCAGCAATCTGAAGATGCAAGTGATGTCAATAGATAAAAGAGTTAGTTAGATAGATAGATAACCTTTATGTATTGCGTAGTAGCAAATCATTATCTAATATTAAGTTTAGTAATTAGATATTGTTCAATTATGACACTTTCATTTAGGTCTATATTTGTAGCCTTACTAGCCTATACGAATGCATGTGAGAGACGTAATGCAGGTTGCTACAAAGCGTTGTCAAAGTTTGTGCTGCTGAACATGTTTAAAAAATAATAACATAAAATGTTGATGTAACACAATGCTGCAAAGTTCTGCCATAATATTTTAAACAATTATCACGTGTTCGCTTAAAAAAAGAAGTTTTTCTCACACGCGCTCCTCTGCAGGTTTGAGCTGATGGTGCATGGCCATAGAAAACCCAAACAAAGTGTCTGCTTCTCCACGCTTCTTCATCACGTTCTGTGTGTCCAGGTTAAAAGCCGAAACCTGCGGTGGCCGAAGCATCCACACGGTCAGGAGGAGACTCCACTGACTGAACAACATGATGGTGGACCTCTCTGGAGCTGGAAATGGGCTAAGAGATCTACTCCAGAAGAAAAACTATCACCGTAGGGTGAGGCGATGTGACGAATATAAGCCTTGGCTGTTTTATGTTCTCAGGGTGTGGATAAGACCAACTGTACAGTAAAGAAAGTTAATGTTTACCTGCAAAGGAAACGTGAACACATGCCCTTTAATCCTCGATCATTTCCTGGGAGCTTAATCAAGTTCAAGATAAGAATCAACATGTTATGACGGTGCAATTTGCAATGAGAAAGAAACTTTAGTAAGTTAGGCCTACACGAGCAAGCCACAAAGACATCATTTAAAATCAAACAAAACATAGGCCTATAGGCTACCTTTATAAACCTCAAATATTCAGATAAATACCTCGAGGCCAAATCAAATTTGGTTGTTTTTTGTTTGTCCTAATGGAAATTAAAATCAGTTTTGTCCGGACAAATAAAACACATTTCACCAAAAGATGGCGCTAGAGATTTCTTAGAATGTCGACTGTAGCCATTGACTTCCACAATAGGAAAAACATGGAAGTCAATGGCTACAGTCAACTGTCTGGTTACCAACATTCTTTAAAATATCTTCTTTTGTGTTCAACAAAAGAAAGAAACTCATACAGATTTGAAACAACTTGAGGGTGAGTAAATGATGACCAAATAAACATTTTTGGGTGAACTATCCCTTTATCTGCCACGATGACTGCACAATGAAACAAATGTATTCATTTATTTAATTTCAAATAACACGAAAAGGTGAAAACTTGCCTCAACTCTACATCTAGGAAAAATACCCTTAAAATTAGTTAAAGTTAAATAATGTGACAAATTCCATGTGTGACAACTAGTGACACAAAATCTGGTACACTCCCAGAAAATAAAGTACATAATTGTACCTTTAGGGGTACAGTGGCTTGTCACTGGGGCTGCACCCTCAAGGGTACAATATTGTACCTTAACCTTTAAAAGAAACGGTACATATGTGTACCTTTTAATGCTTTTTGACCCTCAAAAAGGTACATATATGTACCTTGAGGTCCAATAATAAGCCCTATGGGGTACGTTAGTGTAGATTGTACCTAGATTGTACTCCTACTGTACCCCTATTTCTGACAGTGTATGATGGTGTGGTTGTTTGGCCTTTGTTTTGCATTACATTATTGAGTAGCAGTACTTGTCTCTGCATGTAGTGGCCATGGTTTGGAAACTTAAGCATCATTGTGGTTTTAGCACTGAAAGCTATAAGGTCTCACGAGCTGCCTTCCGGATGATCAACAACATGCAAATGACAAATAATAATGGTAAAAATTTATTTTCTCTTATTTTCAACACATTCTGTTTACTATAAGTTGCACCTACAGTACATGTCAATAGCTCTCATTAGAGTATTAGTAGACTGTCTGCTTAATATCTGCTATTTTATTTATTTTATTTGATTTTGATGGTCCCCCAACAGACATTCTACTACTGACTATAAGTAACTTTTTAAGTACATGTCAACTAACCCTAAACCTACTCTAGTCAACTAATACCCTAATTTAAAATTAATTCATATAAAAGTATAAAAAGTGTTTCTAAGAGATTACTTTATTAAATAGATTATTTTAAGTAGCCTATTCCCTTAAATGACAGCATGCATCTGAGCACTACTAACTTTAACTGTGGCAAAAATAGCTGTACATCCTGTGGAAACTTTAAATGTTGTTGCGGCAAGTGAGTTGTTTACTGAGAAACCCACTGTGGATGGTGTAAGTCAGTAGAGATGAGTGGTCATGGGAAACTTATGTGTGGGTATGGGTGACAGGAGGACAAGAGCGGTACAATGAAACCACTTAAAATAACAGGTCTCATGATCTGCACCACCTCACACACACTTACACACGTATAAGCACAGATGCACTCCTGCACAGATAGAAGCCCATGCACATAAAAACAATCATTCACACATGCAAGGCCACTTCAACAGTGCACCCCAAACACAAGTCTATATTTAAAAATATGCATGCATTCTTGAAATTGACATTATGGTCACAAGACACACAAAATCTTGTTTTGCTCCTCTCTTATTTGTGTGTTTTGGGATCAGAACTAGTGACATTCCAACAGCAGGATGGACTTTTTACCAACACTTTACATAATATATTTATATATTAAAGTTTTTATTTCTCCCTTGAAAATGACAAATACTAACGGCCTGTCTGAGAAACTGAGGTCAGGCTAATACACTTAACAAATAGCAGACTTTGAAACACTAGAAACCAAGATTGGTGTTTCAGCCATGCACAGCGGTGGAGGCGGAGCCTAAGTCAAGACTGAATTTTAACCCTCCCTCACATAATCACAAGTTCTCATAGGAGGTGTATTGTGTGTACACTACATACAAATGTTTGTCAAAAAATTGAAAAAGATGAAAGCTTGAAGCTCTAAGCTTTATTTATTTCAGGTTACAAGGCAAGGAAACATTCTTTATTCCTAATTTTGTGGAAGAAAATGTTCCAAACAATTAAATAAATCAAATCTTAACTGTAAGCAGCATGTAACATGTAACATACTTAAATATTATGGTAACACTTTACAATAAGGTTCATTGGTTAACATTAGTTAACCTCCTTAGTTAATATGAACTAAGAATGAACAATACTTCTTCAGCATTCATTAATCTTAGTTAATATTAATTTCAACATTTGTTACCATTAGTTAATGCACTGTGAACTAACATGAACAAACAACGAAGAGCTGTATTTTTATTAACTAACACTGACAAAGATTAATAAATACTGTAACAAATGTATTGCTCATTGTTAGTTCATGTTAGTTAATACATTAACTTATGTTAACTAATGAACCTTATTGTAAAGTGTTACCAATATTATTTCTGATTATGAAATTGGAACTCGCTGTAAAAGTGTTACCAACAGGTGTTTACAAAATATAAGACATACTTTTTTTTTTAATCCAGACCTATAATGATAATAATAATAATATTAATAATAATATCTTACAAGTGCAAAAAGAAAGAATAATAAAAAGTTAACCTGTGGTCGCTATAGGGAATATTTGACTATTAACTGTCAAAAACTAGAAAAACAGTTTGCAAAGCTGTCCTGTTCCAGAATACTAAATTAAAGTCATTGTGGTAAGTGTTCTGTTTTTATAATCCATTTACAATTTTGATGTGCGACTAATTCACTCACTTTTAAGTAGCCATATTAGATTGATTGATCCCCTTTCCTTCTGATGGTCATCAACTTGACCTAGACAAGGCCGCATGAAAACTTAGCAAACTATTGTAACCAGTGCTCACTGCAGAGTTTATTCCAGTTTATTCCAGTTTTCAGCTACAACGGAACACACCATTACCACACAATCATCAGAGCAGCAATCACACATTTGTGCACAACAACACCTTCATGCTAGCATTGCTTTTACAGGGCAGAAGAAAAAAATCCATTCACTGCTACATCAGCTGCTGAGTCTGAGTGCGAAGAGTATATGAAGTATTTGTGCATCTTATCAACAAACATGCATAAAATGTATTTGTAGTTGGTTAGCACTCTTATTCTTTCAAGTGTATTGTTTCAATTAGATTTATATTTAGTTTACCTCAAGATAATCTTTTAAATGTATTTTTGGATTAAACAACAATGACATTTATTTCTTAGTCCTCCTTAACAGTTGTAATAGGACTTATAAAGGCATATAATTTATTATCAATGCTTATATATAGCCTATATATATTTATAAAACGGTTAGTTCCTATCCTTGATTCTGATTGGTCAATAGCTGTGCTTTATTCACCGCTTCACCCAACGGTTCTATTTATTACTGCGCCCTTAGCAACACCCTTAGCAACCACACGTATCAACATACCGTAAACATAAACTGGAGCGACATTCTTGCTGCAACAGAAAACACTTTTGACAGTGCTGAGCACAACTAAAGAGAACTGCGTTAAATATCACCACAGTGGAGCCGATTGAAATGAGACAAATATTTAATGCGTGCACAATAAACGGAGATGTTCAAATAAGTTTAAATAAACAACAATAAAAAAAGTATCTCTTGTTAGGCAGCATTTTAGCAAAATTAATAACATTAATAAAATAGATTAAAGACCTAACTGTTATCTATCAAAATATGTGCCCTTGTGTTTTTATTTAGGCTATGTAAATATTTAGTTTAGTGCAGAGAGAAAATAACAGAATAAACAAAAAAATAAACGTTTTCTCATGCTGAGAGATAAGCTATGCCTATTTGTGTGAGGAAATTTCACAAATATTGTGTTGTAAAAAATAAAAAGAATGAGACAAAGTTTGAGAACGGTTTGTTGTTTTTATTTGAGAACATTGGAACGTTGTTGTTCACGGTCAGGGACTATTTTTTTAGCGGAAGGAATGCTTTTATTGATTTACTTACTTACATGAAAGTTGCACTAATACAAATTTTTTTTTTTTACTTTAATATTGTGTGGTAACCGTTTTATAAAAGCAATAAGGTAGGCTACTCGAGGCAAGTGCTGTATCGTGAATAAGTAATGGCTGAAGGGCGTTGTTAAACACGACGCGAAGCGGAGTTACTTATTCACAATACAGCAGCACAGTCTCTCGTACCTTATTGCTCACACACACACACACACACACACACACACACACACACACACACACATATATATGAAGAGTTCAGATGCAAAAGCAAGCCTCTAAGTGCCATAGAAATGTTCTTCTAGAATGATCATTTTTATCAAGCTCGTATGTTTAAGTTCAGTAATTTCACTTAAATGACAATGAACATTATCTATTAATTGTCATCTAAGTGAAATTACTGAACATAAATAGGCTATACGAGCTTGATAAAAATTATCATTCTAGAAGAAAATTTCAGATGGCACTTAGAGGCTTTTGCATCTGAACTCTTCATATATATAGCCTGTATATATATATAATTTTTTATTTTTTGCTAATGAGACTTAAAATATTGTTGAGTAAAATATTGTAATGAGACTCTTCATGTTGACTAAATCACAATGGAATAACACTATGTATTTATTCAACTCATCATTTTATATCTTATACAGCACAACAGAACAGATAATAGCTGAACATTTAAAGAATTAGATACACTGTTAATTATACAAACACATAGACTGCTGAGATGTTTCACTCTTTCCCCCAGATTTCATTTTGTTCCGACTGAATCGCAAGGCTGCGTATGTCAAATTATCATCATCAAAGTCCTGAAGAGAAAAAGTTAAAACTGACTTATTGCATGCTAATTCACCACATTTATAAGATTAAAGCAAACCATTAACAGTGACAAATAACAATAACAAATAATTTAAAAAACACTAAAAGGCCATTATTATTTTCCAGAAGCAACATGATAGAAAACTAACTGTAATTAAATAAAAAAAATTGTTGGTGCTGAACAAAACACACCCTGCCTATAGTTTGGCAGAACTTAATGTGGTCTGTGAAGGGACCTGTCTAGAAGTGTCTGTTCTGCTACAAACTAAACTAAACTAAACTAAACTAAACTAAACTAAACTAAACTAAACTAAACTAAATTAAACTAAACTGCTGCATTACTAAAACTACAGATTCCACTTTATTACAGATAGCAAATCATCCTCTTACCTGAGCATTTGACTGCCCTCTAACTTGGTTGTCTTGTCCAGAGCCTCGCACTGTATGAAAAAGATGCAGAAACAACCATAAGCATTTTCAAAGACAAATGCAAAAATAAAGAACACAAACTACTTCCAGGCTCACCTATCGTAAATATGAAAGCCACGAGAGCAAAAACTAGAACTCCACAAAATCCTAAAGCACATGCCAACCCGAGCACTGCTGGATAGAGCTTTTCTTCTGAAATGTGTTCTGAAATATGCACACTAAATGTTTATATAAGGGATTGGTATAAATTCATTTTTGTCACAAAAGTTATTGAATAAAAGCAATAAAATCTGTTTACCACTCTTGACTTGATTTGTACTGTTTTCATAGCATTTTTGTTGACTCTGCATGTAGTCATTTAGATGATCAGACGTTGAAATATTTGATGCTAAATTTTGTTGACCTACAATCAAACACCCAAAGGGTTAAACAATTTTCTTTAACTCATTGTTTTAGAAATGCATAAATATTTCTTATTTTACAGATGTACATGATAGACTAAATTCAAATGAAATCATTATAATGCATGCATTGTTTTTGAATTAAGTCATTGTGATCATTTTATTTGTTAATAAGTTGTTTTACCTTTAATTATCAGATGTGTTCCACTTCCAAACTCAATATACGATGTTCTTAATCCACAATAGTACACTGCTTCATCTGACTGAGTGATGCCTGAAATTGTCAGATTACAGTTGTTGCCCAGTCTCTTGCCCCAGAATCGATCATTTTTGAATTCTTTGTAAAATATGGGTTCCGCCAATTTCATAAATGTTGATATGACTTGAGGTTGTTGTCCAGCAATTTGCTTATACCAATACATGTTATCTCCACGTGCATAACACTGCAGAGTCACGGTGTTGCCAAGTGCCACAGTTATGACTTTATTTGGCTGATGAATATGATGATGTGCAGTGCCTGAAAAAACTGATAATGCCCACAGGTTAAGACATGAAATGTCCACTACTGGATATGCAGTCTAAATAAATTATCAATCAACCATATGTTTGCACTATCTATGCAAATCAATCACAAAAATGTATTTAAAAATAAACATTTTAAAGCAATCATTTAAAATAAACATTTCATAAGAGAGGTTTAAATAAGTAAAAAATTAAACATGACTTACGCAACATACAAACAGTAACAAATGCCCAATGAATCATTGTAAAATTACTGTAACAATTTTCTGCTGTCCATTTACTTTTTCAAACAGGGAATAGTTTTCTTGCAAAGAAGAAGTTCCTTATATACTTCCTGTACTAACCACACTGGTACCAGATCAATCACCATTGGTTGAGATACTTAAAAAAAAAAGGCCTGTCCTCCTCACCTCACCAGTTATCTTTTGATATGTAAAACAAAGATCTGTTTACCCACAACGCTGTGACAGAGGACAATAAAATAGAAAAATAAATGCATTCATTTTTTTTTTTTTCATAGGTTACTTTAAAATGATCATCATCATCTTCTTCCGCTTATCCGGTGCCAGGTCGCGGGGGCAGCAGTCTAAGCAGAGACGCCCAGACTTCCCTCTCCCTAGACACTTCCTCCAGCTCTTCCGGGGGGATACCGAGGCGTTCCCAGGCCAGCCGAGAGACATAATCCCTCCAGAGTGTCTTAGGTCTTCCCCGGGGTCTCCTCCCGGTGGGACGCACCTGGAACATCTCCCCAGGAAGGCGTCCAGGAGACATCCGGAACAGATGCCCGAGCCACCTCAGCTGGCCCCTCTCGATGTGGAGGAGCTAGGACCCACAGCTCATGACCATATGAGAGTAGGAACGATTGACCGGTAAACTGACAGCCTCGCCTTGCAGCTCAGCTCCTTCTTCACCACGGCAGACCAGTACATTGACTGCGTTACTGCAGAAGCTGCACCGATCCGTCTGTCAATCCCCCGTTCCATCCTTCCCTCACTCGTGAACAAGACTCCAAGATACTTGAACTCCTCCACTTGAGACAGGAACTCTCCACCAACCTGAAGAGGGCAAGCCACCCTTTAAAATGATGACTACTTTAAATGATTTCATTTTACTTTTAGGGCGGACTGTGCAGAATTAGCTAGTAGCAATATATTTAGATGACATGAAATTAAAATATCACACCCAGTTGCATCATAATCACGGCTATGCAAAGTGAGAATTTATTTTCACAGTAAAGCTGTCAGAGTGTCACATGCTGGCTTGTTTTGAGAGAGAGAGAGTTTTGCCAGAGAGAGAGAGATAAATATACTGATCTGTTTACATGCAGACCACCAGAATAGCTTTTTTTTTGCACAAAATCTGTTTAAGTAGCCTATGCACTCTTTAAGCGGCACATTTTAGATCTCGTATACACTAATTAGTCTAGTTGGTGTTTATAGTTCCCAACACATGTTCTGTTTACCTCTTGTGTTTATAAGCCCTGAGTTACCCTTAGTTCCTTGTCCTGTATCGTCAATGTTTGTTGTGGTTGTGTTCTCCCGAGTTGTATTCATTATTAAAGACTATTATTTCCTCAATCTCCTTTATCGTACAAGTTGTGACTACAGCCTCCTGTGACAACTGCCAATAATGTATTAGGATGCAGCCGGTTCCGTTTGAGAAGCACCCTATTTGTTCTCCCACATGTGCACTCCCTTATAAAGGTCACTTATGCATTTAATGTCACAACAAGCAGTGTTCTCTGGCAGAAACTCAAGTCATAAACAACTTTCTCTTATGGTTCGCATTTACATGATGTTTGCTACACTACACTAACCTTTTTTATTAAACCATCTTTCAACCTGTGTTTCTGCCTTACCCTAAATCACCATGGTAAGCCTAAAATAATTATTTATAATTAGATGTTGAGACCATAAGGAATTATAGTCTGCTTTGATCCAACTTTCACTCCAATGTATACATTTAAATAAGCTCCGTCCCTAAAAAGAGCTTATTTATCATAGAGACAATACCTTCTGATCTCAGTAATGTGTAAATAGTATCACCGAAGTGATATGCAGGGCCGTAGCTAGAGGACAATAGATGAGCATGGAGGCCCGCATATAACAGAAGATGTGATGTTGTTGTAAAACCTTTATTTTAAAAGTTAAATGTTTATATAAAAATTTAAACTAATAAAAACTAACAAAAAGCAAGAAATTGTTAAATAATAATAATAAAACCAATTCTAAAAAAGTAACAGCAAAATAATGTGTTTTTTCCCCATCAGTCTGTTATAATTCATAAATCAAAAAGTAAACATTTAGAAATTGACAAGACTGCACTCAAATTTAAAAAATAAAATCATTTATTGTCTTATTTTTTAATAAAGATAATATGGAACTGGTAATATTATTAAATATAGCTAATAAATGTATTCATTCAAGTGCAGTGTGTTGTATTCGTGTTTTCTTAATGTAATAAATACATCATCAGTATTCGACAGTACCCGGCAGGCTGTAGTAGACGGTAGTTTTCTTATTCCCAGCGAAATAACAATACAACCTGTCTTTAAGAACGTCTAGATCGACTGGGATACAACAATTCGCCTGGCCTCCCTCTCCTTCTTTTCATGGCGTTTCTGGTACCCTGATTAATTTTTTCTTTTCCCCGACATTTTTCAGTCAATTATTCTCCTGCTCTTCCACCAAGTTCATCGTTAACTTCAGGCACTGCCGCCTCAACTCTGATTGGTTCTGTTCACGAGCTGGGGTGGGACTTACAATTGTGTTGGGTCCATCTGATGTTTGTCACTGACTGAATAATTAATAAATACTTTAGATCGGACTAAACCATTTTTAGGGAGGCAAGAGAAGCAGATATTAGGAAAAGAATTTTAACCAAATGGAATGTTTTTGTGGTTTTTATTTAAATCTCAGGCATAGTCTACAACTAATATAAATATTAGAATTATTCATACAACAGGGGCGTATAACTGCTGGATTTTTGTGGGGGCCCCTGGACAGCGTGGGCCCCTATGCTATAATTGTCACCACCTTTCACCCCACGAGCGAGGCTGTGGTGATATGTGATGATCAGTGATCACGGGAGCGGCAGCGGGGGGCAATCAAGAACCATCCTGAATACAGGGATTTCAAACAGTCTTATCACCTTAACATTTGGCTGTTCTTATTTGAAAGAATATCGAAAATGTGGGAACAGAAGGCTATCACTTTCATTGTTATCTTCAGTTTACATTTAAGACTTAGACAGAGCTTAATTTACATACTGAGAGGGAAGACGGATGTGATCAAATGTTTGAGCAGAGATTGTTATCTGTGTTCATTCTGACGCCAGTGAACACAAAGTGCCTCGTGTACTTTGCCACTCATATGCGCTGTAATAAACTTCATTTTTGAGATCTTCGACGTCCACATCATTTTTTCTTACAGGACGGATTTTGTGGGAAAATGCAAACTTTTGCCACTCGTCCATGCGTGTTTACGTCATATAAAGGAATATAAAGAAAAGAAGACGGATGTGGATGGTGTCCACCAAAAAGAGTTTGCAAGAAAAAAGGGAAAGTGACCGCATGTAATCTCCAAACATTAAGTTTTGAATTTTTTTTTTGGTAACATTTTATTTTAAAGTGTCCCTGTTACATGTAGTTATAATAACTATAAATTATGCATAAATACATGCAACAAACCCTAAACCAAACTCTAATCCTAACCGTAACCCTATAGTAAGTACATTAATACTCAGTACTTAAATGTATAATTACACTGAAACAAGGACATCTTAAATAAAGTGTAACCATTTAATTTTTTTTAATAAACACTTGCAATTCTCACGAAATCAAAGTGATTTAGTTGACTTTCACAACTAAAATCTTTTTAAAAAGTTTTTATCTCTTAATTTAGCAGTTATCCACTATTTTACCATTAAATTGTGATGTGCAATTGTTGTGGTCTACGAAAATGTTTTCTAGAAAAGGTTACAGGAAGTCTGTGATGTCACAAAAAGAAAGACACAGAGGTGTACAGTATAATCTTGCTGTAGTTTATCAAGGCAAGTCAATCACTCAAAGACTGCGGAGACGATGATGATTATTTGGATTTCTGTCATGCTTCTAAGTGAGATGTGTAAGTGTAGAATACTGTATCTAAATGTGTTACTTCATTGTCAATGATTTTCTTTAATAGACAATGTTAAGTCACCTCCAGTTTTCAGATACTTATTTAAATGCTATTTTATCCCTGCATACATAATCATTTTGTCATCCGCAATGATTTTATTCAAATAATTTATTACCTTAAACAATTTTCTTTGTTTTGCATTTTTTATTTATTTGCCTATTGAAAAAATTAAATGTTAAGCATCTCATAAATTAATTCCATAGCTTAAGTCTTTTTGGGCTTTGTAAACTTAAAAATACTTTACATTTAAATTTAAGATGGAATACATGTTTTCACAATGACATGGTTTTCTGAAGTGAGACTAATATGTAAAGCTTTCTCATACAGATGAATTAACATTATTCTCTTATTTACTCTTTTTCTCCCTATAGACTCAACACATTCAGAGGTTGTTTCTCAACCGGATCGAGTAATGTTGGTCTCTATTGGGGACGATGTTACTCTGCGATGCTTTATTCTGAAAGATCACAGTGATCCGATTTCTTGGTACAAGCAAAATTCTGGACACCAACCACAAGTAGTTGCAATGGTGCAGAAATTAGCCAACCCTCATTTTTTCAACATTTCTGAATCCTCACGTTTTAGCATTGAGACAGACTCAAGCAAATGTCATTTAACGATTTCAAATGTCACTTCATCTGATGAAGCAATGTATTACTGTGGCTGGAGAAAGTATGAAACTATTTTTGCTAAAGGCACATATTTAGCTTTAAAAGGTTTGTGTTTTTATCCTCGAGTAAATTTATTGAAGATTCAAATGTGATGTAGCCTAGTCAGCTTTTAAAATTGTATTTCTTACAACTATTATTTTAAGGAAAAAAAAATCCACAGTAAACAAATAAATTTGGGCACTGTGAATAGTCTATTTGAGAGATTATTTGTTACATATGATTATTTGCAATATTATATTCTAAATTATTTTATATTCTAAAATCATCAGAAAAATAAGACCTTTTATTTAACATGTGGCTTTGTATATTTCAGATATAGTCCTTTGCATAAAATGTCTCCATGTCTATTTAGGGTCACAAAACAACCAATATAAATCCAACGTGTCTGTTCTTCAGCATCCCGAATCAGAGACGGTCCACTCTGGAGACACCGTGACCCTGATGTGCTCTGTGCTGTCTGAATACAACACCGCTGATATCAGAATGTTCTGGTTCAGATCTGAATACGGAAAATCAGAAATCCTCTACACTCAGAATAAGAGTGAGACTGATTCTCCTCAGAACTGCACATTCAGTCTGTCCAAGAACATAGTCAGTCAAGTGGACACTGGCACTTATTACTGTGCTGTAGTCACTTGTGGAAAAATTCTGTTTGGAAATGGGACAAAATTAAATATGGGTAAGTGCCTAATTATTTTCTTTTCAGGCATTTTAATATTTTGTAGGGAACATTATATTTAGTTTCATGGTTGAGTTTCTCTTTTTAAATAATATTATTTTTGCACATGACAAAAAAGAGAGCATCTCTCTATGGGAATTCACATGGGGAATGTCTGTGTATATTTAAATGCATGTAATATTATATTCATGCAAGTCTTTTAAATATATAATATATATGATACATGTACATCTCCACATCACATCACAATGTGTTTTGTCTTACTGTCCTACAGTAAAGCCAGTGGATCCTCTGGTGATGATCTTGGGTGTGTTATTGGGTGTTTGTGTGGTTGTGATCACTGCACAAGCTATTTTAAGTCATAAAAAGGAAAAATATTACTGCAACAAAGGTGAACATTTTGATTTAATTTGTCTCTTAAAATGATTAGTAATAATGACTAGTATTTATACCACAGGCTTCCATTATAACATATGTTTTTTTTGTCTTTCAACCAGAAAATGGGCTAAAAGACACTGAAAAAGAACACCCCAACAGTCAGGTGTGCATCATAAATTAATTTTGATTAATTGTTTCATGTATTTAATAAGATAATATGGTAACATTTTACAATAAGGTTCCATTAATTAATGTTAGTTAATGCATTAACTGACATTGAAAAATAACATTAACTGACATTAAAAATTAGCAATAAATTTGTTACCTTATTTTTAAAAAAATATTTGTTAACGTTTGTTAATAAAAGGACAACTGTTCCTTGTTATTGTTAGCTCAGGTCTATTAAATAATATTAACAGATACAACTTAATATTAACTAAGATTAATAAATAATTTAGAAGTATTTTTATAGTTCATATTAACTAACAACTATTGTTAACAAATGGAACCTTATTGTAAAGTGTTAGCGATAATTTCTTATTATGCAATTATTGAATTTTAATTTTCTAATTTAATTTCATTTAATTTTGTACAAATTGTACATTACATTACATACGTTGGGTTTTCATGTTTTATGGGGACTTTCCCTAGACGTAATGGTTTTTATACTGTACAAACTGTATATTCTATCCCTTTACACTAACCTTACCCCTGAACCAACCCATCACAGAAAATATCTCGGGTTACTTGACTGTAACCCTGTTACCTGAAAAAGCGGGAACGAGATGCTGCACTTGATTTTAATTGCTATAAGGGAAAAACTTCTTCGTTTGACCGGTTGTGAACACGTGTGTTGTGTGTGCGCACAAACACGAGAACGGCCTCAGACATGAGCCTGGGGTGTCTACTCAAGGACGTGAGAGCCCATAGTACGTACCACTGGCTAGTGCAGTGGACATAAATTGGAAGAGCACGAATTGGACGCAGTAAGTGGAGTATCTCCTGCTCCGCTGTAATGAACGGCAGAGGACAGAAGGCTTCAAGAATGACCGGATGTACGGTCGAAAATGGAACTTTTGGAAGATAGTTGGATGAGGGTGCAAAATAGCCTTGATCAGTCCAGGGGCAAAGTCTAAACAGGATGGCGAAAAAGACAGAGCCTGCAAATCCCCTATCATCTCTAGTGACGAGATAGCCATAAGGAAAAACATCTGTAGAGTCAGAAGCTTGACCGGCGCTGACTCTAGTGGTTCAAAGGGGTTGAAGCGGTGCGATCAGAGGGTGTTTCCCCACTAAAACCCCGTCAATCAGAACGTGGCAAGCTGAAACGGCGGACACAGATACTCAGAGAGTAGCAGGACATGTGCCTGCTGACAGCTTTTCCTGCAGAAACTCCAGGACTGAAACAATCTGGCAGTGGACTGGGTCTGCAGGATGTATAGTACATCACCTTTCAAAGACGAGCCACTTAAGGGCGTACATTCTTCTAGTGGAGGGAGCCCTAGCACTCGGAATGGTCTCTATTACCTCTCAGGGGCCAAACATGAAGATTCCATAACTCGGGCCGGGGATGGAAAATCGTCCCCTGTGCCTGAGACGGGAGATCCCTCCTGTTCGGTATCACCCACAGCAAGCTGTCAAGAAGAAATATTATTTCTGAGAGCCAGACTCTGGTCGGCCAACGAGGAGATATCAGCAATAGGCATGACCCTTGTTGATGGACCTGAGCCAAGACTCTAGGGAGCAGAGCGATTAGTGGAAATGTGTTTAGACGCTTCCTGGGCAGGGGCCAAGCCTTCCAGACCCAGGCGGGCTGGAGGAGTCAGCGAGAAGTAGGGGACAGTGCACTGTTTCTTGTGAATCGAAGAGGTCCACCTCTGCTTCGTAAAATCCTTTCCAGATCTGACTGACTACAATGGGATGGAGCTTCCAATCCTCGTTTTTTGCTCCCACATTCATGCTTCTGGGAATGTAAATCGCCCTGAGGGACAGGAACTTTTAGAAAGTGGATGAAGTGCTCAAGCGTGGATTTTAGAAAGGGCACGAAGCATTCTGCATGTGCCCGTACCCTTATTTGCCTCTGGGGATTAGCCCTTGGACGAAATCCCCTGGCTCTGAGCCACAGGTATCACCGTGGACACAGCTGCCATAAGACCTAGAACTCTTTGAAAGTGATGGAAAGTAATTTCTTGACCTAGCCTAATATCGATCAAGGTGTTTAAGATGGACTCGACACGTAAGGGAGACAGTTGTGCCCACATGGTGACCGAATCCCTTACAACCCCTAAATACATAGTTCTCTGGGACGGAGATAACGCTTTTCTTGGCGTTGAGTCTCATCCCCAGATACACAAGATGAGATGACATCCAATGTTTCAGTGCAAGCTTTTGATTATGGGACAAAATCAACCAGTCGTCTATGTAATTTAAAATGGGGATGTCCTGGCATCACAATGGAGCCAAAGCAGCATCCATGCATTTGTGTATGTGCGGGGTGATTAGGCTAGGCTGAATGGAAGGCTAGGCTGAACGTCTATTTATAGCCTCTGACGTGTGAATTCCGTATTTGTAGGAGTGTTTGCTACATGTTCACAACCGGTGAAAGAAAGACGTTTTCCCCCATAGAGCTTAAAATCAAGCACAGCACTGAGAGTAGCTTTTGAAAGGGAACTTTCTGCATTTTTACATTTTCAAAAAAACATCATTCTGTATGATTTATAAGCTTGTTTCCTCATGGGGACCCCAATTTAGGTCTCCACGGTGACACAAGTCCTCATGAGTCAGTGTGCATTTAGGGTGAAGTCCACACCGGAATAGAAAAACATGTTCACACACACACACACACACACACACACACACACACACACACACACACACACACACACACACACACACACACACACACACACACACACACACACACACACTTTTTCATAATTTCCTTTAATCGAATCTTTCTTTCTATGGCTTTCATAGGACCATGATGCAGTGGAATTGAATTATGCTGCATTGCATTTTAAGGAGGGAAAAAACAGAAGAGTCCGAAGGAAGGGGGAAACACCTCAAGAGAGTTTTTTCAACCAAATCAATAACCCCACTGACCATACTATAGTTGAGTACAAAAATACCTAAAATTTATTAGACTGCAAATTTAAGTTGCGCTACACTTTTTTTGTAATTCATTTACTAAGCAGTGTCTTACTTTTCGCAAATTCTATTACTGCATCTTGTTTTATACACTCAACATATTTAAATTCACACAATTGTGACCATTAAAACGTTATATTTTTACACCCCCCCCCCCCCCAACAAAATATATTGCAATCCTTTAAATGGAACATATTAGAACTGTTATGAATCATAAGGTCAAGTCTGCTGTTGTTCAGCTGAAGTCAATTCAGTGTTGATTTAGTTCCGTTGGAAAGATAATCCGTTATTAAATGAGCTCATTTCATTTATAAAGCAGTTCTGCAAAAAAGTCATCGTCCAGCTATTACAATTATTACTAATAATTATTGCTATTACAATCATTACACAAACACAGTTGACAAGTAGATTTTATATTTGTAGAGTTGTAGAGTTGTAGAATATGGCCATTTTTTCCTTTTTTTGGACCAGGATGTTTCATTTGAGAATGATTGTCTTTTATTTGGCATCACTGTCCCCTCAGGATTTGATCTTGATTAGCTTCAAAAACTGGATGTATGACTCTGTAAAACAAATAAATAGATACAATAAGTTAGTGCAAAGTTTGGAATTACTGTTTTATTGGACCCATTTTCAAATCTGTTAAAATTAAAGCTCTCATTATGGTGTGACTTTACAGTGATTAAAAAAATACTGAAGTACATGCAGCAATTTTTGTGATGTTATTGACAGGTTCAAATGACAAGCTTCTCCAAAACATTTATTTCTAGAAATTAGAATATTTTGTATTTTGAAAAAGTCTTTCAAACAGAGATTTGATAAATACAAAAAGTTTACTTTACCTCTGCATCAGGAAGTTCAATATGGATGGACATGTGGTTTCTATGAGGCCGGCTTGGAATGGAAGATAAAGCTATAAATAGACAAAGATATAAATCATTTTTTGTTTATCAGTGATTAAGGACAGCCAGTTCTGCTTTTTACCCATTATAAAGGAACAGTTATGTAGTTAAAGCACTTATCTTTCAGTTTTTTTTTTTTTTTTTGTATAAAATTGAACGATTACTCCTATTTTGAAAGGTCATTTCTTAAAAGCATTACTTTTTCTGTAAGCATCATGTTTAAGATAATCAAATGACATTACACTTTCTGCAGAAGAGTGCCAAACAATGTCTAATATGCATAATGCTTTACTTGTTATATTTCTTTGCTGTTCATCATATGTCAAAATATGGTCTATATTTGTGTTATGTATTATTATGTATTATTTGAGGTTATAGGAGTACAGAATATTATTGAAAAGTTATTTCACATATGTAATGTATAATACAAAATATTGCAATACAGACCCTTTTCTTGTCTAATCCTGATGCAGAGACATATGATCCACACAGCACATATTCCAATAATGTTGCACTGAAAGATGACAACTGCAATCCAACTCTCTGTTGGACTTACAGCTGAAAAACAAACAGAACAGTGCAGTTATGATTTTTATTCATTTTATGACTAAAAATCACTCTTACATGCACACTGAATTACTTAATGTAAATATTGGGGGTGTAACGACACCCTCATGTCACAATTCGATACATATCACGATACTGAACTCACGATACAATATTATTGACATGGTAGAAGTTGAAACTGTTGATTAAAATGATACATTTTATATTACATTGTGGGTGTAAATGAATAGGCTTGGACTTGGTGCTGATAACTCAATGCACAGGACATGGTGACACCAGAATACAAATATTCATGATTCTGAAGCTGAAAATACAGAATTATTATAGACGAATATGCTTGCACTCTGTCACCCACTAGATATATTTAAAATAATGTAGGACACTTTTTACTGGTAACATCAGATATTTGGCATTATCAGGACACACAAATATTCCCCCATTGCATTATTATACATTATATTCAACATTAATACTGACACTAAAACTCTGAGAACTTGAATTTTTTCCTCACACAGAAATTTATGGGTGAACTGTAGACAATACATATTGTCACTATCCACTATACATATTATTGCATTTTTGTATTGCGATATATTGTGACACGATATATTGTTACACTCCTAGTAAATAGATTTTGTTTTCATTTTGATCAACTGACAACTTCAGTACAAACAGTCAATTTATGTTCTTGTTTAAAAATCAGAAATGATTTAATTTCAGCTAAAGAACAAGAACTCACCTGTAGAGTTAAAGGATGATACATTAAATGCCAAAAATACTCCATTTCCAAACTCAATATCAAAGAAAATCTGCACTCCACAGAAATAGACCCCCTCGTCCCAATGACTAGTGTTAATGATACTAAGAGAAAGTCTTTTCTTTGATCTGCTGATATTGAAGCGTGTGTTTGTATATCCTTTATAAAAAATGGGATCAGCAACTGCTCTCGCAATAACGACAGCACATGGCCGCTGGCCCTTGATTTGCTTGTACCAAAACATATCATAGATAGTGTAGTTTTCAGTGAAAAGGCATTGCAGAGTCACATTGGCACCAGATTCAACTGTGATAACAGAGTCGGGCTGATGGAGAACCGTGCAGTGCGTAAAATCTGAAACAAACAAATTAAAAATTATTCACACAAGCTTTACAAGCATTATACATTCAGTACCTTTAAAAATGAAACCGAACACTGTAAAAAAAAAAAAAAAAAGTCACTCAAATACAACAAACTTGGATGTTAACCGACTTAAAAAAAATCTGTTGAATCTTGTATAACATAAAAAAAGTTGAAAATTGAATACACTTAATTTGATGAGTTAAAAGCAATGTAAAAACGTCATAACTTATTGATCATAAAATGTTTTACAGTGCAGATATAAAATCCATAATGCCACTTTTTTCAGGTTTCACAGTCTACTGCTGCTGTACAACTGAAATAGTTTAAATAGTAAAACAACACTTACACATATTAAGATAAAGCACCACAACAGCCTCGACAATCTGGAAAAACATCATACATTCATTCATATAACGAAACATGAGACATATAACACCTCATTTGCTGCTGTGGGCTTCCTGTTTGACCCGTGAGACATCTTTGCAGCCACTGGTCTCTGATCAAAGCGTGATGGAGGTGTTCAATGGAAACCACAAGTTTCCATTGCACATATATTATTAAATATAAAGGCCATGCGTTTTCTTTACAATTCAACATTGGACTGAAATATGAAGTTAATGTATGAAGTTAAAATTAAATAGAACACAGTTACCTCACTGAGAAGAAACAAAAGCTCAAATACCACCACATATTAAAACATAATCTTTGTTAAAAATTAAAAAAAAGAAAGAAAGCAAAAGTTGAATGTGTTGTAGGCCATTATATGTTTTGGAATGGTCTTGAAATAAAGTATACTGTTATTTTTATATTTTATATTTTAAGAACTGATATATCTGCACAAATTACAGGGTGTCCATAATTAAAAAACAAAATAAAAAGTAAAACTAGAGAGGCCCTTTGTCTGGTGTTGACTGCTGGTAATGCAAACGCTAACACCATTTGTCATGTTAAGGGCATCTCTGGGGTCAAGCATGCAAACCCTGAGTCATCCAGCAGCCTCAAAGGACACACTCATATGGATGAGAAGCTGCCGTCTGAGCCAGGGAGATTCAGCAGGTTGTGATGTTTATCTGGTGTGGCAGATCTTTCAGTGTTCACTGGAAAAATAGCTTCATAATTCATCTGAAATTGCTCTGGGAATATTATTAAGTGCAGAAATGTTTGCATTTTTGCATCTCCTATATCTTTTTACCATTTTGCCCATGCAATCTCCAGTGTAATACATGAACATTTTAAATAAACTTTCACATAATCATATTGTAGGAATAGCCTACCATTTAAATGATTGTCTAATTTTGCACATTTTATTAAATATATACAGTATATATTTTCCCAATCGTTTTCATTTTGTAAGTTTTGCTGCCCTCATAAGGTGAGCTCTGAGATTGCAGGTAATGACAAACCAATGAACCGGTGATGCACGCCTAATTCCCAAACTCTACAAGATACGACTGTGTACAAAAACCGGAGCAAATCAGTAGACGTTTTAGTTTTAAAGCGCTTTAAATAGAACTGTTTAATGGTAATTCATATAAACATCATGATTTGACATTACACTCTGAAGGCCTGAACTAATTTCAATTTTCACAGAAGTATGGTGTGAAAACAAACCTACATCACAGAGACAGAGCCTACATCACAGAAAAGACTAAATCACATTAGAAAACCTGCTTCAAAGGTAAAATTCACAAGCTAGGTTTTGAACTTCTGACAGCAAACCCTTTCCTTTGAGGTAGGCCTACATGCTTCATGTAATAGCCTAAAATAGTGCACAGAAATGTGGAAACAACTAACTTGAGTTAGGCAGGATATAGAAACTACTGCACTACTAATAGGCTACACCACTTAACAACCAATAACTATCACTATCTGCCCAAAAATGGTAAACCACCAGTGTATAGTTAAACAATAAACAATCTACTAAACATCAGCCGTTTGACTCTTGATGCTGGGACAGAAGTTCAAAAGCATCAACTTTTAAGGTATGGTAGGCAATTTATTATTATTTTTTAAACAGTGTTGGGTAAGTTACTCTAAAAAAGTAATTAATTACTAGCTAGTAGTTACTAATTACATCTTCAACAGTGTTATTAGATTACTAAATACTCTCTCTAAAAAGTATTGGATCAACCTCAACAAGTTGAACAGTACAAGACACAAAACTATTATTACAAATTATTCTTGAACATATCAAAGTGTAAAGGGAGAAAGTTACATTAAAACATGAATTTTAACATTAAGTTATTGTTTTATTATTTACAATATTGTTTTTATATGCAATTACATCAAAAGTAACTGTAATTAAATTACAGAAAAATTAGGAGTAATCCCTTACTTACTTTACTGTAATTAAATTACAGTAATTAGATTATGTTGTAATTAATTACACCCAACACTGTAATCAAAACGTTTTTGTTTTTTCCTGAACTGCCAAACTTTAAAATATTCAGAAAACCAATCAACATAATCTTTAAAATATTTAATGACCCGCTTAACAACACATTAAAACATTTAAATTAAAACTAAAATGCAAAACAACAAAGACAGGAGGAAAAAAAAGCAGAATATATCAGCAATTTTTATATATGCATATGTTTATGATGAGGTCTCTGTTTCAGAGTGTTTCACATCAGAGTACACACACTCAATGGGGCTCTCTGCTCCAGAGCGTTTCACATCAGAGTACACACACTCAATGGGGCTCTCTTCTGATTGTCCCTCACACTCCCTGTTCTCACTGAAATGACTTATTGCAGAGTATTTTATGTCATCTTGAACCTACAAGTAAACATAAAATCTGTTCAGCAGTGTGAGGCTTTAATAGACTAATGCATAAAGAAATCAAACCCAGAGGCAGGGACGTCGTTAGGCCTATTTTAGGGGGGCTGAAGCTACCCCAAAATGTTCCTAAGCCCCCCTAAATGATAATAAGAACAACAATAACAATTCGATTTATAAATAACCGTATATTTAGATGCAACAAATTATATATATCCAGCTACAAAAAAAGCCGAAAAGTCGGAAGTTGGACAGAAGTACAAAGAGAGAGCGGCCAACTCTCACGCATTCACCGTGAGACACACGCAATTGACACTTTTCACACGCTCTCACGCCACACATCCATTTTCTCACGCACAGAAAAATCGCGAAGCAAAGAGGACACGGAGACCAACAGACTAGACAGAGGTTATGATATAAAAGAATCTCAGCTCTCAGATTCTGTCACTTTTATTACGAAATTCTAACAATAAATACCGCTTTGGGCGCTTGTAAATGTTACGTGAACTAGCTCATGTGAACCGATCATCTCTACTAAAAAACACGAACACTGTTGAAAGATACAGTAGTAGGCTACAACTTACCGAAATGTATATTCCTCATACATAATATCGATCAATTAGTGTTTTTTATCAGCGTGAAGAGGTCAGTAACCCAGCTGGAGAACAATTATGTCAGATTTACCTCAGGAAAGCCATTTAATGAACATAATATAGGCTATTGCACGTAGTTGGCAATAATTTCTTTTGCTAAATAGGTGTTCTATATTACATATTTATTATATTTTTACTTATATCATTAAATAAAGTTGTTATTATAATAAAAAAACGCATTCTATTTAATTTGAGTTATTTTTAACCTTAAATAATACTACCAGCTGATAAGGCTCTCTGCATTAGGTGAGTTGTTTTATTCTTGAGAAAAATTAACGCCTATCTTGAGTACCTAATATTTATCCAAATGAGTCAATATTAAATCAAATCACAATAATTGAATTGAATTGAAATAATAAAAAAGCGTAGCTTACCAGAAATTGTACCATGCACCATAAAATTTACAATAATTTTACACTTATGCTATATACTAAAGCCTGAAATGGGCACTTTTTGTGACAGCAACCCTATCATTTTTGATCAAAGATATGGCTTAACTTCAGAATTTGAACTAAAATCAATCTTATGATTGCTCTGTACATTTCTGACTAAGTTCAACAAACATTAAATTACTTATTCATAAACTTAAAAAAAATTTTTTTATAAAAATGTAGGTGTGACGGGGTTGAGACTATACAGGGTTGAAGATGGTAACGGGGTTGAAGAGACAAATACAGCTAAACATATACATAGTTGTTTTTTTACTCAAATTCACTGTAAGATTTTCTATAAACGCAAGTTACAAATACCCTGGGGGCAGGGATGGATTACTGACCGGGCCTATGGGGCCAGTGCCCAGGGGCCCTTGCCTACCAGAAGCCCGAGGGGGCCCTGTGGTTTAAGGCAACGCAATGGTTCAGAAAACCCATTAACAATGAAAACAAATGTTTATTAATTCTGTAATATGTGTGTCCCATTGCCTACACAAGGCCTCTTAAACAAGGCACTTGGACTATGAGGGCTCCCTGGAACTTACTGTTGGGCCCTATGTGAATATGAAGGCCCTGTGGAGTTACACATTTAAGAATCTGTAAAAGATCTGCTGATCTTATGTCCTTACATAACATAACTAAGTTAGAACAATAGAGCACACTGAATTTAGCATTTAAGGTTATGATGATGATATCAGCTGTTAATCAAAGTTTCCAGCAAGAGATTCGTGCCAGTCCTGTTCTCTCTATTGTAAGTTAAATGAGTCAGATTGGTAGTCCAACAAAGATATCAATAGCAAGATTAGTTTTAACATTATGTGACCATTGCATATCGACATGATGAAAATATTCATTCAAAATCATTTGTGCATTAATGCAGCGTAATTATACCTGAGAATGCTTTGAGTTTCCACAGCGCACAATGCTTAAGGGAACGTCTGCCAATTCCACCAACTGCGGTAAACGTAGTCTATAATGTGTATTATTTAAAATTACTTTTAACATTTAAAAACAGACGTTTTCCAATTCCAAAGCTTGCAGAAGGTTCGGCAATACTGGCTTAGGCTACAGCTTTCCAGGTAGCCTTGAGTGAATTAACTTGTCTAAGAAAATGATTCCTAAAACGTATAAATATCAGTTGAGCCTATGTTTACTTTCGTCACTGACACAGACGAAAATGAAAAGACTAAGTTCAGCTTTAGGAGGGGAAGAAATAGGCCAGGATAAGAAGACTGAGAGAAAAAGAAATATGAAGATGAGGAGAGAGCAGGTATTGACAAATAATCTAATGACAAGGTTTTAAAGCTAGCCTATTTCTTATAATTTTTTGGCCTTCAAAAGTCCTAAATTGCACATATGTAGATCAGAGAAATCCAAAATTTTCTCAGGGGAGCATGCCCCCGAACCCACCTAACTATGCCAGTCTGTTCTCCGTTTTTTCACGCAATGAAAAATCCCGAAGCAAAGAGGCCACTGACACCAACAGACAAGACAAGGCAGGTTACTTTTGATGAGGCGAGGCGTCAGATTTGCCGGGGAAACCGGACAATAGCCTGCTATGTAAACCCCCGAAATCATAAATTGTTATTTCATTGAGCTCAGGGCCGGATTAACAATTTCCTGTGCCCTGGGCAACAAGACTCAAGGCCCCGGGCAGTGTCAACACGATGCGTGAGATTTGGCAGCCCTCTCTTCACCAACAACATTGTGCATTATATTTATCAAAAAACAATTTTATTATCGAACTGAGGGGGGTCTGGGGGGCTGGGGGGGGGGGGGGGTCCTTTGGAGATAACTGGCCCCAGGGCCTTTACAAGTCATAATCCGTCCCTGCCTGGGGGCTAAGCCCCCCCTGTCTTTCAATCCTAATGACGTCCCTGCCCAGAGGTATATGGCTGCATATGATATACTTTCAATTTATACCTTGTATCACATTCATCAATCACATCAAGTATATTTAAGTACATATTATATACATTTAAGTATATATTATGATACAAATCTTTGCATCTGTTAAAATTGTACCTGGTCATCTGATTGCTCAGGCTGATTTGGTGGGCCACGACTACACCCGAGAGCAATATAATCTGGTGAATAAAAAGAAGACGACAAAACTGCATATGATACTTAGTGCTACAATGTTATGTAATGAAATGACTAATGACATTTATTATGTACTGTAGTGGTAATGAAATAAAAGTTTCCTACTGTAAAAGTTCTGGCACGGCTCTCGATATCTCGTCATGCAAATGAAGTAGACATTTACAGCAACAGAAAGCAGTAAGGCTTCACAGAGGATCACGATGACAGCAATCAATATGTTTTCATCAGAACCTGAGAGATTTAAAAAAAAAAATCAGTTAGTTTCACACAATCTAAAATAACGTTATTACATCCACCTGTCTCACAATCTACAACAAAACACATGTTTGTCAAGATAGACACAGTGACATGCAGATAGATACTATAGATCTTTTAAAACATATTTTAGAGTTAAAAAGTTCCTTACTTTCGCAGGAATTATTGCCTTTGGTCTGGGAGCCTGAAAAGAAACAATTTTTCTTTTCAGCAAAGTAATTTCTCATGCACATTTTTTCCCCTCACAAAATCATAACAATGTATCTTGATAACCAGTAAATCTTTATAAGTGCCTCTTTACATAAGTAGGCCTAAACTCTCTGTTTATTTAGGCTCTAGTCTAAAACATTCAAAAATGATACTTACAAAAAAAGCTCAAAAGTAGAAGAACATAGAAGGGTCTCATTTTTAAGATGCGTTGCGTTGGTGTCCAAAAGTGAGATAAAACTTGAAGCCCCTCCCTTTTCCACTCCAATTTAGATGAAATGTTTCATAGCATCATGTGACTATTAGTATCAGACAGAAAAAAAAAACACATTTATGCAAATCTCATAATATGAATACATTTTCCGTATCATACCAGCATGTCACTGTTCAACATGCTTGTTCAACAAGGCATGTTTTCAATGGTCACTTTGACAAAGGACTGATCAAAACCACAAAAAGGATGTTCTGTACCCATTACCTAAAAGCAGAAATGCATTTTATTTTTAGATGTACATGCGCTCCATTTGAGACCACTCATTTGCAGCTCTAAATAAAGCTCTAAACTCATTCCTGGATTTGTTTTGGTTTATTGTTCTTGCTACTCTCATTGGTTTGTTTATTGTTCTTATTACTCTCATTTGTTGGTATCTGTATATTACATACTTTTAAGCAGTATTTTTTTTGGTAATCTTTTTCTGTAATCCTGTCTGAAATGCGATGACCATAAAAACCATAGGCGTACATGTTTAGACGCAATTCATATCTGTCAATCAGTCTTTAAATGCCAAATCAAATACACCAATAAAATAGAGATCTGCAGTTGAAAGCATCTTAATAGCACTTTATATGTGCAGTGGGTGCTGTGTACATATTCACATAGCCACAAATAACACAAGCTGTTCCTGTTGCATGCTTTCAAGATCAAAAGCTTCATCAGCAGTGTCACACACACGCACGCACGCACGCACGCACGCACACACACACACACAAATTATAACCAGCTTTAGTTAATATTTTAAATATCACATTACAGGTCTCTATATATTTTTGGTTGTGGTTTGCTATTGCTCTGATCTCATGCGAGTGACAGGTTGACATCATGAGAAGAGATTGCTATGAGAAGTTATTTTGATTAAAGATTACGAGGGCACACTAATTTTAACAAATAATAATGTGGCCGAATAATTAATTTATAATAAATACATTCCATAAAACAACAAAATGGTTTAATTTTTTAATCATTTTGATTTCATGGTGTTTTGAAACGCATCGCACATTGAGTGGTAATAGCAAGTATGGCCTCTAGATGGCACCTTAACCTTTCTTGTCTATATTAACCGTGCAATTGGTTTGGCAGGTACTGACAGTTTCTCCGGCCATGCAGCTTTTTCAGTACATTTAAACAGTCTAAATCTTTTTCTTTTTTTTCTAGTAAACGTTCAAATGTCAATTGCTCAGTCAGCGCTCACCTCTGGTGCATTTGGTGTTAGTGGAGAGTTTTTCTTGCCTTTGTCATCCACAGGGAGCACAGAGGAAACAGCCTTAAGAACTGTAGCCCCCTCTTTGTAACTCTATCCGAATATTAATACCCATTAAATCCTTCTGGGAATATTTCCCTACTTTCCTGGTGTCGAAAAGAATAACTTGATTTTCTCATTGCATTCCTCAGCCCGTTGAACTAACAGTGGTCTGAGGCCGTGTTAGGGAGGGCGTCGAGAGTCAACAGCCACTGCGGTGGCATCCAATTTTCAATTCCCACCGAAAATACGCAAGATTTTGAGGGTCAAACTGTAGAAAATTATTTATTTATTAAAAAAATATTAAAATACACTTACATGAGCACCAAAGTGAAACACGCAGCATGCAGTAGCCTATCTCAGATACACATATTCTCACATTTATAGATTAAGAGATTTGTATATTGGCTCACAAGGGGTTTCTAAAGACCTGCGGAACCGAATAGCTTTTGTTTGAATCTGAAAATATATTAGCCTATCATAACGCCATGTTAACTGCTCATCTATAAATTGCAATGGTATACAATGTGTTGGAAATAAAATAGTTTCCTCGATTGTAACTAGCAAACAGTGAGATTGCATTGACATAGAGAGGGTACGTTACATAATACTGTAATTATCAGAAAGTTGAGCTGAATACACAAGTACCTTTTTAATGGTAATACAATAGAAGGCCTTGCCCCCTTTCCGTTTAGTCATCCATCTAGTGTCCCTGACATTTCCTTGCATAATTTCTTCACAATATAATGTTGCAAAACAAAAACAAACAAACAACAAAAAAAGAAAACACCACATTTGAGCTAAATTACTGACATTAATGTTCAGAACACATTGTAAACAGGGCCACCAGTATTCTTAACACACATCACAGTTTCTCCAAAAATAAAACATCTCCACTCTACTTCCTGTGTAATGCTTGGCTTTGGAATAGCAAAAAGGTCCAAGTATTTGTCTTGGACTGTTAGCACTTGCTCGGGTTGCTTTAATTCACTGTTATTGGATTTTGAACTCCAAAGAACCTAAAGGAAAAGTGAGGTCCACTGCAGCTCTACTGAGTGCGAGTCATTTTCCTTGACCTGAGACATTTCAAGGTAAACGGGCTCCATCAGAACTCCTCCACGCTTGTGTTCGGGTCATCCTCGCGCAGTCCTACAGTACGGTTGTGGTCCTCAAGTGGTGGCCCTTAGCTCATGAGAACAGAGGCAGCAGCATTGGTCACCTGATGGTAACCTGTTAACACTGGTAATGGAAATGCTGGTGTACTTTTCCCTCCATGTGTGCATGGGAGTGTGTGTGGGTGTGCATATCTGTGTAGACCTTGGTATAAATCTTTGGTGGACTGCTGAGAGCTGGGGGCCCCATTGCCATAAGTCTCTGGTTGGGCAGGTCAGGGTTGATGGAGCTTTGCATGCTGGGCTCCTTGTCAGAAATGTGATGGTCTCGATAGGTCGTCGGTCGGGGAGGCAAAGCGCTCTGGCGTCTGCGGCTGTGGCACAACCAGAGCACGATGGTGCCTACGATGAGCAGGGCAGCAGCTGGGATCCCAATGATAAGCGGCCAGGGAAGACCGGGGCTGATGTGGCGTGGAATCACATTTTTTTCCACCTTGGGATCTGTAAACAAACACTGGCATTTATTCTAGGGCTGCACAACATATTGAAATAAAACTGACATCACAATATGGCTTAGTGCGATTTAATTAAATAAATATACGTGCTTTTGGTTCCAGAGTGAAGCATGTCATTTACACACGTGTAGTTCATGATACAGTGTTCCAGAGCCACATAAAGGCTTGGTTCATTTACGGTAGCATTTACTCATTTACTTTTGAAACCGAGCTTCACTCTGAAACCGGCAGTGCATTTATTTGTTTGCCAGCAACCTGTCAAAATAAAAGCTTTATGGTATTTTTTAGATATTATTCTATAGCAGTGGTTCTCAGGGGGCCGGAGCCCACTATGGGGCCTCAACAAACTTCCAAGGGGGCCTCAAAATGAAAACAAGCATAAAAATAAGCTAAAACAAGTACAAATCAAGATATGGTTTGAATACATCTTTCTAGGTATGTCAAGCTCGAAAATATTTTATTGAGTAGGTATTGAGTGTGTGGGGGGCAAATATTGTAGTGGACAATGGAGGGGCATTGAAGTTTAAAAGGTTGATATCCACTCTTCTATAGTCATATTAGTATTAGTACTGACTCTGAACATCCTCTTTTTAGTGAATACCAGCCGCTGCCATCGGGAAAGAGACTGAGAATGCCAATATGTAGGAATAATAGACTGAAGTTTTCATTTGTTCCTGCCTCAGTAAAACTGCTGAATATGACTCGGAGCAATGCACCTTTACACATTAGCAGTAGCAATTAAATGTGTTAAGTATTTTACTTATCTTGTATTTTATTTATTTTTTATACATTGGTGTACTGTGTATACCTGTACATTGTTGTGTATTGTGTTGTGTGTTGTACTGTAGCACCTTGCCCAGGACAAATTTCCCCTCGGGGACAAATAAAGTTTATCCTATCCTATCCTATATTGAACTGGTAAACAACAGTGTGACTGTGACCTATGAAAATTCAAGGGGAAAGAGATTTTTTAAGTTGGTTCTTGTAAAGAGTAAACCCAAGTATGAATATGAACACCTACATTTTTCAAGTTTTTCCTAAATCATTCAGCCCTAAAAGGATTTCGCAATCCTGAGTAAAAAGTCTCTGCTCATTCTTTCCAAATAGAGCGATTCAAATAATTTGGTGAAACTTTCTGTATTTTTTTTTCTTCATATAGCAATATATATATCACACAAAGCCCAAATATTGCAGTCAGTTTTTTTTTTTTTTTTCAATACTGTACAACCCTAACTTATTCACTGCAATATTAGTGCTGTAAAGCCACTTAGTTTGGATGGGAGAATTACAGGAACTGACCTGAGAGAACGGTGAGGTAGGCACTGCGGAAGCTGTAGCCCATGGTATTAGCCCCTAGACAGATATACATTCCAGCATCCTCGTCGCGTGCCTTGACGATGGCCAGCTTGTTGAGGTACGAACCATCAGGTCTGGACCACACGTCTCCAGTGGGCAGCACCACAAAGTGCTGGCCTCCAACCTCCAGCGTGGAGTTATAGCGACCCTCTGTGCCTTGATCCACGCGCTTCAGCCACTGGATTACAGGCTTCACGTCACTGTGGACTTTACATTGGAACGAGGCTGTTCCACCAAACTCCACAGTTGTGTTGACAGGATGGGTACCAGTCAGAATGGGTTTGGAGTTGGTGCGCTCTGTAGAGAAAACCGATCAAAACTTAAAGTAACTTGAATATTCAGTCTAAACTACCATTAGATCACTTTGCACATTTGCAACTGAGTATAGTGTAATGGTAAACAGAAACAGTGTTCGGAACTATGGGATAGCAGTTAGCTATTGAGCTGTGGTGCTAATGCTAACATAAGTACCTGCTCTACCAATAATTTTCAGTCAACTCTGAACTATCCATATCAATAAAACTGGCAAAAAGTATTAATCCATATTTTATAATGAAAAATATATATTTATATGTATATTTATATAAATATTTAAATATATTTTAACAAATATATTCCATGCTATGCTAACATTCAGTTTATATATATATATATATATATATATATATATATATATATATATATATATATATATATATTATATGTATAATTATTTAAAATATTTGTTTTTAAAAGATTTCACAAAAACCAATATAGCTATATTATTCAAATTTAAGACTTATTTAGTTAAATAAGTCACATGTAACAAAAACCCATTAATACCTTTGCACTGGATAACAAAAACAAAGTTGCAATTATTCTAAAATAAGATATATTATTATTTAATAATAAAAAAAGTTCATTATATATTATAAAATTAAATATTTACTGTATATATTACCAACAAATAGATAACATTGCTGCTAACAGTCCACTTTGGCAACCAAACTCACCAATTACATCCACTTTGTAGGTGGCATTGATGTGTCCAGCTGCATTGGAGACGTGGCAGGTGTATTTGGCACTGTCCTGAGGCTGCAGGTTCTTCAGAGTCAGCGTCCACTGTGGCCGTTTACTCTGCTGAGGGCTGGGCATCTGGCTCTGGTCTTTCCACCATGTAATGACCGGTGTTGGATTGCCACTGGCCAGACACTTGAGACGCACCGAGCTGCCAACAGGCTGCTCTAGCACACGCCTGCGCATCTTTGTGGGCTGACTGAAGCATGGCTTCACTGCGGAGGAAATAAAACATTTACAGCATGAGGTTATGGCTGGATGACAAAACATATTCTGTTAGATAGTCACACATCAGTGATGTAATGATCTCTCTTAAGCTCTTTCAGGATGCTGGCACAAACAAGGCCCATGCTGTTGAGTAACACTGAGTGAAAGGTGACGAGGGTGTGTATCAGTTGCTCACCCCATGGCTCTCCGGTGGGGTCCTGCAGGGTGAGATCTGCGTTAGGTTCTGCCTCGTCTGGCGGAGGCTGGTTATGTGTCACAGCTGCATCGTCTGAAAGACACAGTCCAAAGTGATGAAGCATGAGAAATCTTTACTGTTTCATCCATGCTTCACTTCAGTCTTCTACACATGCAGATTCAAATAATCAGTAGGAAGAGTGTGTCACATGTACTGTATGCTCTGTATTCCCATTTGCCTTAGTTCCCTAGTTAGTGTCCCTGGCTGTTAATTAATTTCTACACACCTGTTTCTGTTCTCCCTAATTACGTTATTTATCCCTGTGTATTTAATTCAAGAATGTCCTGTGTTTCTTTGTCTGGTATCGTCTATGTTAACATGGCAGAGTTTGTTAGTTCTCCTACGATCTCCCGAGTATTCCTTGTTTATTTTATTAAAGACTGTTTTTGTTATTAATGTCGTCAGTCGTGCGCTTCATACAGCCAACCGTGACAGAGAGGAGGAAAGAGATTTCTCAGTATGAATCATTGTGCATTTCTGTAAAACCTTATTATAACATTAAAATACCCAGTGGTCCTTAAAGCATTTGGACACTTAAGCCACACGTAAAAAAGTATCTGCATTAGATGCCAAATACTGAACAAATTGGCAATTAGAGAGGGGAAAAAAAATCTCACAAAAAATAAGTAAAGTTTCAAATGATGTATTATTCAATAGATATATTATTCAAAAATAAGACAAATAGTCACATGCACAAGTCACATCAAAACAAAAATGCATAAATATCTTGCATTGGAAAACAAAATATAAAAATATGGCAATTATAAAATATTATATCTTTATATTTAATTAGCACAAACAATTTTCAGGGAAAACAACAAAAATAATTTTTAGGTTAAAAATGATAAAACAATAGCCGCATTGTTAAAAATTAAGACAAATATTTGGACACTTTCTGGTTGTCATACTGTGTTGCAGAGTTAATAAGATTTCGCACTAAAAAAACCTTTGGTCCAGTTAGAAGTAAACAAAATGTCTAAGAGTTTAGTTCTGTCATGACAACTCTTGGAGTGTTTGGCATGATAATGGTTATGACAATGTTGTTATATTTGGTCTTGGCGGAATAGATCTGCTACGTTGCTGCTGCTGCACAGCAAGTGCAGAACTTGCTACTGCCAATGCATTCACAGACACGCTGCTGTAGGCAAGTAAGACATGCTGTTGCTGTACAATATAGCGTACATGAATTACATGTAGCAGATCTATACAGGTGGAGCTGGGGAAGTAGGAGGGTTTCTGAAAGAGTGCTGCACTGCTAAGGCAAATGCTGACCGAGTATTTGAAGGTTGAGCACACAAGCTCATTGGCTACTGATACAGCAGAAACCAATCATCTGTGCCCTATAGAGAATGATATGATTGCAAGCATTTGAGTTAAGGACCTATTAGCCTGTGTCATAGAGTTCCATGACAGAATTTTGTATTTCTGAGGAAAGGTTTAGCAAGTGACATATGCTTTGACATTTTTAATAAAAACACTTTCTTATAAAATAGGATTTACTTACAAATGATTTCAAGCAAATCTCTGCTACTCAGAGAGCAATTTAAATGTCAGCTTGTTTCAGTATCCGTGGATTAAATTCAGAATGAAACTATTTAATTTTTTTAAAGCATAGCCTAAGTTAAAGTACTAAAATCATGTTTAAAAACCACAGTCTAACACGATGGATCTAAAAAATCCTCAAGTTCTCAGGCATACTTTAAAGGATAGTTTAGATATTGGTCCATAAATCAGCAGTCAGATGTTGCTCTAGCAATATGAGCTCTTTCATCTTCATACCCACTATTAATGTCTGCAATTGGTGTAATGTAAATCATGTTGAATGAGCGGGTCAATGCAAAGGCCAACACTTGGTGAGATTTATTTGTAGTGCTTTGAGAGCCAACAGAACCCCTCTGTGCAAAAAAAAAAACAACAAAAAAAAAACAAACAAACCAAAAAAAATCCCCAAATGATTTTGCTTGGAAATCAGTGGACTGTGAGGTGTGTAAAGGATTGTGTGTTTTGTTTCAGAACCGTTGACATTTAAGAACTCCATGGGAACGATAACCAGGTCGAACCAACTTATTATTTTGGAGGGGTTTGTGCGCAGGGGGTGAGCAAACACTGCTATATTGTTTCTTCTCTCCGGTTTCCACACTGTTTAAGACACAACACTGTGTTGACTTAACCCTGGACAGGAAACCAATTAACTGGCTTTAACCTAAACTGTGCAGACAGAGCTGAGAGCGCTGCTTTGTTTGGGATGAATTTCTCTGGCTTGGTTCACAGGAATGCACAGAGAACCCTCTTACTCCCCTGAATCCACAGCAAACTGATCGTCAACACACACACACACACACACACACACACACACACACACACACACACACACACACACACACACACACACACACACACACACACACACACACACACACACACACACACACACACACACACACACACACACACAAACGTGTGTACATGAGCCGAGCACAACATCTTTAAGTACACATTACTTATTCTGGGCAATCCCAAATAAATAAGCCACGAATCAACACTGTGGCAACAAATGGTTCTCACATGGGAAGGTGATGAAACTACTTAATAAAATGCCTTCTGAATACTTTCCATAGTTCTGTTCAGTCAGCGTCATCAGTGGTTGGTACAGCTAGTACTTCACTTAAGAAGAAAAAGTGAAACCAAATATTATGTTACTTTCCCCCCTCCATGACACATAATTCAGAGCCTACAGCATACAGTCTCACTATGATTCTGGTACCAGTTTGGATACCATATATACCATATATTTGGTGGACTAAGTATTGTAAAATAAGCAATAAATGGTAAAAAAGTTTAAAAAAATTATTTATTTAAATTTGTAAACAAAAAGTAAAACACCCTTTTCTTTAGAGTGCATAAAATCTACGAAAAAACAAAACAAATTTGTCAGATAAATCCCATACTTCAAATACACAACCAGTCATAAGTTTAAGCACAGATGACTGAAATGTTCCCCATGATCTTAAAAATCTTTTGATGTAAAGAAAATAACTTCTATATATGGTTTTAATTTCTTTAAAAACGTATGTAATAATAATAATAATAATAAAACCTTAGACTGTTAGTGTATATGCCTGCTTTAAAGTTTGGGGTCAGTAATTTTTAATGTTTTTGAAAAAAGTCTCTTATGCTCATCAAGGCTGCATTTATTTTTTATTAAAAATATAGCAAAGCATTAATATTGTGAAATATTGTTACAATTTAAACTAACTGTTTTCTATTTTAATATGTAATGTATTCCTGTGATGACAAAGCTGAATTTTCAGCATCATTACTCCAGTCTTCAGTGTTACATGATTCTTCAGAGGTCATTCTAATATACTGATTTGCTGCTTAAGAAACATTTATTTTCATTATCAATGTTGAAAACAGTTAGAAACTGTGATTAATTTGTCAGTATTCTTTGATGAATAGAAAGTTCTAAATAACAGCATTAATACAAGTAATTTTAACAATGTAAAAGTCTTTGCTGTGACTTTAGATCAATTTATCAATGCTCAATGCATGGAATTCTTAATAAATAAAAGTTTTAATAATTCATTATTGCTTCAAATTATTTTATTAATGAATAGAAGTATTTCTTTTCAAAATCCTTACTGGCCCCAAACTTTTGAATGGTAGTGTATTTTCACATTACTGAACATGATGATGAAAGGTTGTGTCTCTTTAGCTAGGAAAGCCTTCAAGCTCTCTGTTTTTCTTTAGTTCATGCTGTCCCGAGGCTGTGTGTGTAGCTGCTGTGGAGAGCGCACTGCACCTTTGTCCCTGCTAACCCCTCTATGCCAAGCACAGGCCTTGCATGTTCAACACAGACATTCAAGCCAAAGCTAGCAGAAGTGTTTTCACCAGCCTTCAGTCCATTGTTACCTTTGGCCCTGGGGTGTAGGAGCAAAAGTAAACCATTGGTGCTCTATTCAGCACCAGTAGAGTGGAATAAGAGGAGCTTTATGTGGGCTCAAGTGGTCTTACTGAGAGCCCAACTCCAGACTCTAGTTCTCTGGATTGTGAAGTTCTCTAAACAGGTGTCCAAAAAGACAGATGTCTTCCTGACACAGCATTCTAGAGCTGTATGGCATTGTGATTATTACTATGCATGTTTCTAATGGAGTGAATTCACAGTTGACTTACTCTCACTGATGTTTTTGCACTGGTGAGGCAGGAAAAAATTGGTAAAGGAGCTCTGAAGCTCTGAAGGACAGGCAGGTCCTTTTCCTCTGCAGCCCTATAGAGATACATATAGAGAGGTGGTGCCCAAAGAAGGTGGGCTTGGTCAAGGTCCAAAGGCAGCCCCACAGCTCAGCTTTCAAATGGTCTTCATGAGGACTCAGTGTTAATAAGGCTCACATATTATTTTTTCCAACTGGGATGAAGTTGAAAGCAAAGCCTTCAAAAAGGTTAATTCTCCATTCATACCTGTGCGCAAACATACAATCCTTTAGATCTGTCATATAGAGCTTCACATGCTTGAAAAAAAAATCTAAGCAAAACAAACATTGAATAGAAAGTAGGGTGAAACATTTCTAGTGATTTTGACCGACAAGGGCGACATCTAAATAAAATAAACATCAAAGGAAAAAACGGTCTTGTTACCTTTTTTCTATTAAGGCCGTAATGAAGATTGAAGATGGTGTAGAAACTCACTGAGTTTTTGACTGAGAGTGATGCTGTGTTTTTAAGGTAATAGCCTATCACTAACTGAAACCATGTCTGTTCCAGTAAATCAAAAGAAAACACAGCCAATGCCGTTTACCATAGTCAGATTATAATACTAGGTATGAAATAGTACAATTTTTTTTTTTTTTTTTGTACAATAACACTTTGGAGTGCTTGCCAGCCCTTTTGAGCTCTTCCAATAATTTTGTTCTAGATGAAAACATTACAGAGTTCTAATCTTCCTTGAAAGAAGCGCGGTTATGTGTTTTCATGTATTCAAATGTATTAAAAAAAAACTGGAGAGAGATGAGAGGGAAACACAAAGGAATAGACAGCTGTTATAAAAGCAAGTGCTTATTCCTGCCAATAAAATCAAAACAAAAAAATGAAATCAGATGGGTAATGTAGATAAGCTTTCATGCTTTTAAACAATATGATTTGTTAGCTTTACAAATATACCTCATTTCCATCTGTATATTTGGCATGGCATATCTCTATAAGTGCTGACTGGAGGCAAATTAGAGACTGTTGGTACATTCACAGCAGGCAAAGACAGAGAGAAGCAGAGGAGAAAGGGTAATTAGAAGTCTCCTTGTATCTTTTATAGAGCCATAAGTGGTTTGCTGCAACAGTCATATGGCGACTCGGGAGGAAATTGGCCAAACCTAATGTGCCTGTGTTCTTTTCTTCTGTTGTGAGTGGAGTGGGCCCGGAGCATCCTGCAGAGGGCCCGGCCCAGCCTCTGGCCCCTCTAATGAGGTGGATGAAAGGCCCTTTAATGTGGCTCTCTGATGAAGGTGGGTAATTTGCATCCCTTTAGTTTAATTAAAACCTTTGCTACCCCTGCAGCTCAAAGAAGGCTCAGTTGTATGCCATGAAACCAAAGCCATGATGTGATTAGGTTCTGGTTTGAATTGCACATCGAAGAAAAAACAGGGTGGGCATGAAATGCATCAGGGAAATACTGGAGTCAAAATATTTAGTGCATTTACTGGATGCTATAATTTTAAAAAAGTGGGGTCTAAAAAAATGTATAAATATTGGAGAAGGACGAGGAAGATGTGGAGCAGACATGAGGGAGGGAGGAGCCAAGGTTGAGCCCTGACGGACCTCTTGGGTGGAACCTTGGGGCTGACCAATGTAAATGGTGCTGTCAACCTTGGAGACCCCTGCGGAATTGAATGGTCCAGTGCGACATCATGGGTCAGAAAGTCCCAGACGATGCCTCCGACTTGAGTGGATGAGGCGACGATGGGGTGAGAAAGAAGGGGGTGACACCGGGGGGAGTGAGGACTAAGGTGGAACCGGAAGGAAGGAGGAGCCCTGTGGAGCCAAAGGGATGGATTATTAGGTTTGGCCTCTTCCGGGGGGGCGGACATCTGGGCCTCGGTCCGCAGTTAAATCTGGGTAATGAGAGACCTGGGCAATGGTGGAGCCGGAGGGACTAGGGAGCCCGGTGGAGCACTTAGTGATGGCTGACCACGGTGGAGCTGAGGAAGCGTAGAGCCGAGGCACAGCCGAAGGTCTGACAGGCCGAGGTGGAGCAATGGGACTGGAGGCGGGGGGTGAAGACAGAGGGGATCCAACTCACAGCGTTGCGTTGGTGGTGAGGGGGTCTGAGTCGATGCTGACGAGCTGGAATGAGTCAGCGGAGCGGGAAGAGCAGAGGAACTGCGAGGCACCAGCGGGGCAGGTAATTACTAGGGCTGGTCCGAATACCATTTTTTGAGCTTCGAAGCTTCGGTAGTAATGAACATCGAATATTCGAAGCTTCGGAGAGAGGGGGCTGAACATATTCTTCTCTCTAATAAAGGCAGGAATCTCTATGTGTCTGTATGTCCGTTTGCATTATTATTATTTCGAGAACCGTTCATCCAATCGACTTCACACGGGAGTGCAGTGCCGAATTTGGTGCAATATAGATGGACACGCGAGACGCAACACATTCAGAATTTAAACTTTTAGTAAACTACAGAACAGCGGACAGGGCTTATATGCTCCGAGAACGGACACTGCACTAGTGATATTAAACGCACACACACAGGTCTGCTAAATTAAGCAATACTTTTAAGGTAGTCTAATATTTTTCTGAATAACAAATTACTGACACAGTAAAGGGTAGATTTAAATAAAGAAAAACGAAATTTAAATAAAGAAAAAACGAAATTTAAATAAAGAAAAACGAAATTTAAATAAAGAAAAAACTAAATTTAAATAAAGAAAAACGAAATTTAAATAAAGAAAAACGAAATTTAAATAAAGAAAAAAACGAAATTTAAATAAAGAAAAACGAAATTTAAATAAAGAAAAATTAAATTTAAATAAAGAAAAAACGAAATTTAAATAAAGAAAAACTAAATTAAGTTAAATTAAAAACGAGATTAATCTAGATTGATAATAACAGGTAAAAAGGCTAATACATTTTGTTTCTATTATTCTATTTTCCACAATGTCAAAGCAATGCAGCTTAACCCAAAACACAAGCTCAGGCATGCACTTTGGTCCATACAAACTCCGCTGTTCTGCGCTCTAGCCAGAGCACTCCTGGCGTCGGTTCTATTTCTAGCATGCACACGTTTTCCGCGTGGCTCGAGCCGCGCCTGAGACGCGTGTCTCACGCAGGCAGTGTGCAAACTCCAACCTGTTAACATGGAGCCGAAATAAAAACGGACACGCCAGGCAACCAGTTCAAGTGCGAATGAGAACCGTTTCGCGGGGGATCCCAGGTGTGCAAAAAAACACAAAAAAACCCCCGAATATTCGAATGTCAAATTTTCAAAACGAATACCAACCCACCGAACGATTATTCGAATATTCGGGTCCAGCCCTAGTAATTACAGGAAATTAGACAGGCCTGTGGTGAGGATGGTGACATTGGGGTGGGCAGGACATTCGGTGGCACTGGGTTATCCATGATGCAGAGTGTGGTGGGCTGGGAATGGACGTGCTCAGGGGTGAGGACATGAATGGGAGCTGGCCCAGTGGTAAAATTGATAAGCCAGTGCTTCTCTACTGGCTCAACGGTGGACTGTCTTACTGGCGCTAACTCCTCAGTGGACCCATCAATGGGCTCCAGTCTTGGGACGGATCAGGTGAATGTCTCTGGCTCCGGGGTGGACATTGTGGCTGGATCTGTCTCCGAGGATGGAGGGGGCTCAAGCTTGTGGTCCGCGGCAGGCTCTGGCTCTGGTTCCATGGCGGGAATTGGCTTTGTCTCTGGGTCCATCGTGGGGGATCTCTCTGCTTTACTGGGACACTCTGGGCTGGGATGATGTGTCCTTTCTTAAGTAGTCAGAGAGATAGCTGCTGGAGGTGTTGATAGTCCTGGGGAGTCGGAGTTAATGGTGTCGTCGTCCCATGTTGAGGTAGGATCTGCACACCCATAAGGCATAATCAATGAACTCTATGAAAGGACGGTGATCCTCCCCCAATAGGCCCATCCCGGTCTAGAGGAACTGTTTAAAAGTTTTGTCGTTCCAGTGCGCCTTGTGGTAATCCAGGCTCCAGGAAGTCCTCTCCAGTGGATTCAGAACTTTAGACTCCACTATAGGCATGAACAGCTAATCTACAAATGTTTCATCCAAGTAAAGGAATGATGAAATACGATCAATATTATTATATCAAAATAGAATTATATTAACATTAAATTTTTTCTGGCTTTCTGCTGCTGAAGTTATAGACTGTCGTTACAAAAAAAAAAAAAAAAAAATCTTAATTACTCCAAACTTTTGTCCAGTATAGTGTATGTGCCCTTACATAATATTATAACTTCAAAAAGGTGCTCCTTAAAAAGTTGGAATTTAATGCTGATTTCCACTTTTCAATAATCAATTAAGGGATCACTTCTTGAAAGGATGGTGGTTTTTTTTTTTTTATATATATTATTTATAGATTTTTATAATTACCTAAAAAAAGTGCAAATATGATGTAACAGGGTTGACGGAAAACCAAGTTGGAAATAAAGAGAGATTTTGACTAAACGCTACCTTTTATATTCATGTATTGTTTTCCATCTTGCATAAAAAATGCTGTTACAGGGTGAAATCATTTTTTTGTACACAATTGTATATAAAACACAAATGGCACCCGTTTGTAGAATTTAAAGAATCTGAATTAGTATCTAAAGAATAGACTGTAATACAGTAGTATTTATTTGTTTGATGTCAAACACATCATAAGAACCGTCACAAGCACTGGAAAATGCTCTTAAAGCCCCCCTTTGATCATGCGTCACTCTAATACTGATATAATTCGTAATTATGATTACTTGTAATGTGACACGGAGCTTCACAACTTGAGCTCTCAAGAGCGTGTTTGTTTCATTTCTTTCATTGTAGGGAAATACGCTTGGGCAAGTTCAAAGCACAAACACATATGGACACAAATGAATTCATGCTTGTGAATAGCAGAAGAAAAGACATGAAAAAGGGAAAGATGAAAGGATGCTTGATGGAATTGAAACCAGTCTGGACTCACATGAAATTAAGCTGAACAGAGAGAGACATACAGAGTTTGCAATGGCATATAAGAGTGAGTTCAGGCTAGGAAGTGAGAAGCATAACTGAGAAAAAAACAGTCTGTAACTTCAGCAGAAGGGCAGAAAAACAGATTTAATTACGATGTAAATAGGCTGAGGAAAATGGTTTCTGCTGATTTAATGTTAATAAAATAAAATTCTGATATTATAATATTGATCAAATTCCATAATTCCTTTACTTACATAATTTTTTTTTAGATTACCAGTTCACGCCTATACATGTATATAATTGTATACATCAGGGTTTCTCAAACTCGGTCCTGGAGGGCCACTGTCCTGCACGGTTTAGCACCAACCCTGATCAAACACACCTAGCTGTGAGTTTCTAGTGATCCTGAAGACATTGATAAGCTTGCTCAGGTGTGTTTGATCAGGGTTGGAGCTAAACTGTGCAGGACAGTGGCCCTCCAGGACCGAGTTTGAGAAACCCTGGTATACATTATTCAAAAGTTTGGTGTCTATGTAAAATATTGATATGTGAAAAATATTGTGAATTATTACAATTTAAAATAATCAAAATATTTAACTGGAATTTTTTTATAAAATGACCCAGTTCATGGTTCTTCCCTCTTGGGCTGTTCAAATAGGAAAGAAGCATTTCCCAAAAGAGGAGCTGTCGTGGAAAATAGGTGTAAATCAGACTAAACATAAATACTGCAGCAGTGAGGCTGTTCTGCTCTCAGGCCAGCCAAGGCAAACGAGTAAACGCATGTCTATTGGAATGGAAAAGAGCTTGTGTAGTTTAGCAGCGGGAAAGTTTATGAGCAAATTATCTCGAATGAATGAACGTCAGTGCTGTAATTCCCACTCAAGCCAAACCTGGTCAAGGTAACATGACCCAAAGACTGGAAGGCATATCCATGCTGTCCCAAACTTTCTGCCCCTCCCTTATCCCACCTACCACGTCCCTCCGCAGTCTTGGGTTGGCTTATGAGTGTAATTTTGATACAATTATCCATTTAGGTGAGGAGGACGCTGGCTAAACTGCAACACATGTAACCCGTGGCCTGCAAACAAAGAACAAAAGGCCACTGCTGGAAGCTCTCCACCAGTCCCCTAATAAAACAGGCAGCCCAAACCACCGTCTGAGTAGAAGCCACACTCTCTCCCCACTGCGTCCGTACACAGTATGGCCTCCTATACGATATAGGTGAGAAATGCAGACAAGAGGGATCCAATGCCAGGGAACCAGGACTCTACAACAGCGCAATTGTGTGTAGACTCTATTACTGTTGGAGGCAAACTTGAGATCTTCAAATCCACTCACGGAGACATATATCCAACATAAATTTAAACTCTCACATATAGACAATTAGGTTGTGGAGAAAAGCCTCAGATCCCTCGCCCTGGACTCCTGCAAAGCAGCGCTGGGAGAAAACAATGCTGGCAGTGTGTGTTTCACTTTAGAAACAGCAGGGGTGCAGGGTCTGGGACCACCGCGGGGGAAAGAGGGAGAGGCCCAGGAGCTGTGGGACATTTTAAAGTACAGCGCTTTATGACACGGACACTGATTTATTTGACTCCATGACACGTCAGTGAATGTGGGAATGGTCAGCGTGAGATGATGGTGAAGCATTTCTTCAACAGCTTCCGACACCCTCTGGTAAACAACACCTTTACTCTGACCTTTAAAACCCAATATGCCATTCTTACAAACCCACATTCCCAGAGTTAATCGTGCCAGATTGCAAAAAAGTACTGAATATGTGAGCAACATTGGAAAGCAAGTTAACGATCCTATTAAAATGCCTTAAAGCTGTAAAGCTGCGCTAATCTCGGTCTATATTTAAAACTTGAGTTGTTGTTCTCATGTACAATTGCAGACATGATTTTGAAAAAAATGTGTTTCTATTTACACATGTGAAAAGCACAAAGACTTTTCAGTGACTGTGGTCAGGAAAAACCGAAATCTTAAATTATAGCCGTTACCTCAGCTTAGGTTTATTGCCAACTGATTACACCAAGCCATCAGCTGTCTGGTTTGATAGGGGCACAATATCAACTAAAAGCTAAAATTACACTTTCATGAGGAATTATATGGGGTATAGATTGCACAGACATTAAAATATGAGGGCACGGTTCTGCCCATGCTTGCCGTGAGTGCAAATCCTGGTGCAGATTAGATCCGCTCTGATGACAACAGGTGCTATTTAATGTCACCAAATTCCTCAGTCCTGATACAATCAGCCCTGGCTGGAGTTTCCCTGTTGTGTTTTTGGTGTACAGTACATTCATCTACATTAAGTAGCTGCTTCAGAGGAGGATCCCTGAAAAAAACACCTGTCAGGAGTAATTCTGTAATTTGCTATGCTCTCAAATTTATGTAAAATTGGCAAAAACCTTTCTTAAACAATTTTATTACTACTTTCATCAGAGTTTCATTCACTTTGACATTTACATGCACATCATGTTCTGAAGAGAGTAGTGATGATGCTTTAGTAACTATGCATAGCAATCAATTCATTGATTCTCATTCATGTCCTTCACAACTGCACACAAGAGCTCAATACACAGAACAAATGTATTTTGCTTGAAATACAACTAGTTAAATAAATGCTTCTTTTGAAAATTAAAAATTATTATTTTTTTAACTTGTATGACTTTCTGCTGTGGAAACATTCTTCAAAATATCTTATTTTGTGTTCCACAGAAGAAAAAAAGTCATACAGGTTTGAAACAACATGAGCGTGACTTAAACATTTTCATTTTTGAACGAACTATACCTTAAACTCTTCTGAGGCAAGGCCCACTAATCTTTACTGAAAAACAATGGCGCTTCTTAACCATTCTTCAGTTAATTAATAGTGGCATTCGCTCCAGCAAAAGTCACAGCTTTAAACACTCAAACACTGCAACAGGAGGGCCTAATGGGCCTTTTGTTTTGGGGCTGTTGGTCATTGCAGTTAATGACTTCAGTAAACTCTACAACTATATTCCAAAGGGAGTGAAGCAGTCCAATGCACCATAACTCTGAGCTCCAAAGAGCTCTTGGGGACGAAACAGGAAAACAGCAGGCCACCATCACTCCCCATACAGGAGGCCCAGAGCAAAGACATGAAGGGGAGGGAACCTGAAAACACTGGCTCGGCCAATTAAGCAGCTGCCTCGCTCAGCAGAATAATCATCCTTTACATCCGCACACTAGTTGCCTCGGTAGCCTCCCCAAACGTGGCAAGCTGTACAGGAAGAGCCGAGGGCTTCTGGGTCTCCAAGGCCTCTCAACTTTGCTGGACCAGTTCAGATTTATGGCAGAGAAGGCGGCAGGCCTGTCTCCTGTCTCCTCTCCCTGTACAGAACGTTTGGCTGGAAATGCCTGCCCCATAGTCCCTCAGCAGTCATCAGGAGAACCACACGCTCCGAGCTGCAACGGTCCAGCACAAACCCCCCATTGCTCCAACCGGTCTCACAACAGCTACATGACTCTCTACACCTCATTTTCTTTCTCCTTTCATCCATCCATCCAAAAAGGTGTGTATTAATTTCCTTGCCTGTCAGGTTCTAGTGGAAAAAAAAGTCTCAACTACCTGGGTAAAAGTACGAACATGGAATTAAATTACAGCCTACATAAACAACTGCAGGTATTGTGTGACAGATGACATGAAGCCATCCTTTGTTCTCTAGATTTGATAATGCAAAATGGCATCAGTGCCATATGCTCCAACAAATGCTAACAAGTCATACATTTCAATCAGTACAATGCTCTCTTGTGCTTTTCCAGTTAATGTTATGTACATGAAACCACGCTTGCTTTAAAGTACCTAGCCAGTCACGTCAGTTTAGTCAAATATGATTTAGGAGCAGCTATATGAGCCCGACTGCCTTCCTGTGCACCCATTAGATTTTTGTGAGGGCATCTAAAAGATCCTCTGCTCTTTTTTGATTTCAGTTGAAAACTCATGCTATAGTTCTGCTGTTTTGAGATGCCATCTGTCTAGTTGGGGCACTATCCCCTTAAAAGACTACCTCAAACAGTAGTGTGTGTGCAATGGTGCAGGTTTTGATTAAGCCTGGATGACTGATGTGGCCTACAAATGCTCTGGGTGTGCAAAAGTATAAAGAACTGAGATATAAAGGGTTGTGGTGTATGGCGTGGGAGGCAGTCTTTACCAATTACAATGAGTGTGAAGTTGAGGGCGAGGCTGCCAAATCCATTGGTGACGCGGCAGATGTACTCTCCGGCATCCTCCAGTTCCACTTCTTTGATCTTCAGACTCTTCTTCAGAACCTTGTAGCGGCTCCAGCCTGGGTTCACGTTCCGCCCATCCTTCACCCACAGGACCAGCGGAGGGGGGTCACCCTCCACAGGGCATGGAAGACGAACCGTGTGGCCCAGTTTTGCAGTCTGTCTGTCCTCTACTTTACGACTCACCCATGGAGGACCTGGTGTAAAAAAAAAAAAAAACTTAAGTAACAGAACAGCATTTGTTAAATTTACATAACAAATAATAACCATCTACCTACCATATGAAAAAAAATTGTGTTTTAGTGTATATATATATATATATATATATATATATGTTTTTGTGGTGTTTTGCTTTAATAAATATAATACATTCTTTAATAATAAATCATTTTAAAAGTGAAATTTAGTATAATAAAATACATTTTAATTTTTTAATATTTAATATTTTTAATGATAATTGTTCACAAATAATTGTTTGTGGTGCATTTTCTTTAATAATTATTAATACATTAACAATTTTAATAAATGTATGTATAAATGTATATAAACAAATAATAATAATATTATTATGATTCAAATAATATGGTGCATTTTGCTTTTATAATTCATTTTGTTATAAAAGTATTATAACATAAGCCTTGTGGACTGAAATGTTCCTTTGCTGGCATTAGGGCACAAGAAGCGCAAAGTCAACACTGCCAAAAATGTCATGGGCAAAAAAAAAAAAAAAACTCTGATATGAAGAAAATATTTTTCTCCAGCTCCTAATACACCATGTCCCACAAAGACATTTTATAAGTGGGGAGGTTAGGCACAAGCATTTTATGGGGAATTTCTTTCCTTGCATGCACAAGGTCCTTTTCATCCCCTGCTTGCAGCTTGCGAAGACTCCCATGAGCACTTGCTTTCCATTTCCTTCATACTGGCTTGTGTGTACGTTGGAAGGCACCTCTCATTCATGCCTGGTACTGTCACATCCTGTTGCTGCTCTAGCAGCTGCTGTGAGAACCACCAAGATTATAATTTGAAAAATGACACTAGCCCTAAATGTACTTTTTTCTCTCTTTTTTTCCTTTAAGTCTTTCTGCTGGAGTGAAGTGTTTTCACCTGAAGTTGCTGGTTGCCATCCAGGAAAGTGCCGTGACAAAAGACTGGAGGGAAAAGAAAAGGTTGTTTTGGTGCTGGAATTAAATTACAGTAAATTCCAGAATGTTAGACTAAGAAGGGCAGAAAAATTCCTCTCTGGAAATAGAGCAGAAAAAAAGGTGCTGGAGATCACAGCTGGAGAGAAGTCTATGTTAAATGAATCACACAACTAATTCACAAATGTAAGTGTATAAAACAATTGGTGAGTTCATAAACATTCGGGAGGCATTGGAAAGGAAAACAGTTGTGTGTTTATAATGAAGATTTCATGTAATTGGTGGGATCCTCGAACAAACAATGGGTCTTTTCACTAGCGGAGAAGAGATAAGGGGTATTGCACGGACCATGTGAGATAGATCTTATGAACCTGGTGGCTGAATGAATGAAAAAGAAGAGGGGAACTCTTGAGTGTTTGCTTAAGAATATTAAAACAACCTAGTGAATACCATAGAGCAGAAGCTGAAATAGCTCATTCCCTTTACGCTAACAGGCCACGCTTTACACACGGCACACATCACACACGATAAAGAATGTGTTAGAAGAAAAATGTGACTCAGAGATTCAAGGAAAGAACGCTTGAGACTTCCTTACATAGCGCTCTTACCTATTTGTCACAGAGCTGTGTCTATGCTGACTGAAAAGCTTTGATGTGAGGCTGAGGGAGGCGTCATGCGTGCTGACAGACAAATATTGCCCATAACAGTGGAAAAGACAAAAGATGACAGGGGCCACAAACGCGCCATACATCAAAAACATGTATGGTTCAAGCTGATGGCAGACAGGGTGGCAAAAGAAATCTCCTATCTGAGTTGGAAATAACATCACTGTGTGCTGAGAAGGCAGATGTTTAGGCAGAGAATGAAGTATTTTCGGTTAAGGTAAGGATTTGTTGTTTAGCATGCTGACAGTAGAGTGTATATAGGTATACTTAAAATGTTAGGTAAAATGTCTCTAAATGCAATCCCTTTGCAGCACCACAGTTAAAAAATAATATTAAAGCTTACTATTTCTTAAATATATCTGGATGAACTAGTAGCAATCAACTACTAGTTCAAGTGTGACAGTAAACTCTCTTTTTTAAATAAAGGCTGTCCAACAATAAAATCCTGAAAAATGTATAATGATCATATGACACTAAACACTGGAGTAGCTATTATAAACTAATAATATTTCTGTGTTTTACAGTATTTTTGATCAAATATAAATGCTTTGTGAGCATAAAAAAATTATTTCAAAAACATTATAAAATCTTACCAACCTTACTTTTGAAAGATACTTCATTTTGGCTAAATTTTAAGCTATATCAGATGTTTCTTTCATGATTTAGACAGTCTGAGAATTATTTCATCAAACAAACAAACAAAAAATATGCCGGACAGAGTTGAGAGCTATTATAAATATAGTTATATTTCATTATAAAAAAAAAACAAAAAAAAACAAAGTATTGCCAAATATAGTTACACCTAATTAAAACTCTTTTACCCAATATTTGAGGTTGCAAAATATTTTAGTGCCTATAGATTTAGCTTAGTGACATTAATGTGCATGTCAAACTATAGCCTCTAGACAAAGAAAATGAGAGCAAGACAAAAACAGAAACAAAGAAAAAGAGACACATCATCTTGCGTCCATGTGCAGGCATCGCATGCAATGAGTTTTTGACAGACCTCCCAGGAAACACGCTCAGCACATTCGAGACAATGTTAAAGACAAGATCAATGGATTGATGCTCCATAAAGTTCATACACATTTATTGCCACCATAACTGTACAATAAATGACTACAATTGCATAAATCACTGGACTAATTGCTGTCTCTAGCTATATGGACTAGACACATGACCCGTTAAATTTCTACTGTCAAAAAGAAATTCGAACTATATGGATTATAAGCTACCAAGCATCCACTTCTTCACTGGCCCGTTTTGTCTCAGACATCTTGATATGGTTTTTTGAATCCTCAAAGGATTTATGAACAGGTCTTACAGACCGCAGTGCAAGTACTTTGAAGCCACGGCAGCCTCCACAGCTTTAGATGAACATCACTGGTGTCACAGGAAAAGCTTCAAACGGACCTTGACAGTATGCTGCATGGATAAATGATTAGAATGGAGGAAGTGACATGACCATCAAAGGCCCAGAGAGATGGAAAGAGAGAGAAAGAGAGTGCAATGTGTAAGAGAAGAAGGTGCAGGAGTAACACTGAAGAGTCCAGGCATGGCAGCCAATTAACTAACTGGTGCTGTCAAAAGACATGTGTACACAACATCCAAAACAGTCCAGCCCATAGTGAGATCAAGAGCCTGCGCTGCACATTTCTGTCAGCGTTCCGGGCAATTATTTAGCTGTAAATCTCCTGCCCCTGTTACAAATCTGCTCAAGATAGCTTATGACTGTATATTAAAAACTGTTTGGTAGGAATTGAACAAAACATGTAACAGCATTTGTTAAGTTGTTAATATTAGATAATGCATTAGGCACGAAGAACTAAAAATGAACAATGCTTTTACAGCATTTAATCTAAACTAATGTTATGCAATATCTACACTTGCGTTCAATAGTTTAGGATCTGTAAGATTCTTTACTGTTTTTAAAAGAAGTCTCTTATGTACACCAAGACAGCATTTATGTGAACAATAAAAGTATTAAGTGACCTCTGACCCCAAACTTCTGAACAGAAGTCTACATATACTAATATATTTTTTGCATTTCAAATTGTATAAATTAGTTAATATTTTATGAACACATACTGTAAGACAAATTACTGATTATTTAAACTCTCTTAAATATACTGTTTTTCCCCACATTTTTATATGATACTGTTTTTCACAATTGATTAATATAGTAATATATAATGCATTGACTAATTTTAAAGAGATACAGAAGTCCACTAAAAAATGAAAATTCTGACATCCTTTTCTCGTTACATCGTTCTGACTTTCTTCTGTGGAACACAAAAGAAGATATTTTGAAGAATGTTGGGGGTACAACCTAAATTTTATCCCACTGACTTTCAATGTATGGACAAACTTCACAAAATATAGAAGAAAGTACATAAGAAAGGTTTGGAACAACATGAGGGTGATGACAATTTTCATTTTTGGGTGAACTATACCTTTAGCGAATTGAACCTTATTGTAAAGTATTACCAATTATTCATTTAAAAATAAACAAAGCAGAAGTCTTCAAAAAATGCATGATGCATCATCTAGATTCTAGATGTTCTGATACAACACACCCCTCTATGAAAAATAAAAATAGCACTGGCAGCCAATCAGATGGCAGCTTCTGCCAGGTCATCTAGAGTTTGATCTACCACTGCCATGTGATCTAGACAGTAGCTTTATCTTCTACAGTATGTTGAATCTCCTGAAAAAGCGGAGGAGAGCTGCTATAGGACTCAGCATGTGATCAGTGATAGAGACAGATAGACCAAACACTGCAGTGCTGGTCTTGGCGATGGAATGTGACTTTTATCAGGGAGAGAGATAATGGCAGAGATTGAGGCCTGATTCTGTTTGCACAGAGCCTCCTACTCCGACACAAACAGAGGCAACTAGGTAAACAGGTTCACTTACACCTTCCCTCACTTTTAATTCGGGTAATCTAAACACAGCGTTGTGGTTCTGTCACCACCACTGCTCACAGCTGTCTCTCTACTGTGTGTAATCAGATCTTGAGCCAGACTTTGTACTCGACCAACTGCTGCCTCTGGAGCCAAGCTAACTCAATAAGGCACTGCTGAAGTCTGACATCATGTGTGCGGTTCCACACAGACTTCCTTGTGGGTTTTGTGCTGCTCTTTGTGCCCTGAAGACGATGCAGAGCAGCTGCCTATCATCCAATGACCCATTAATTCAATTAAACACAGCAAGGCCCAGGCTGCCTTGTCTCATTTTGTCTTAATCTTGACGACATTCTTGTACATGTACTACATCTTACCAAATTAAGCACCAAGAGGTTTAAATTTTTGCACATGCAAATTCCTGTTTTATTTGAAAGCTACGTTCAAACCTCAAATGTACACTACCGCTCAAAAGTTTTGGGTCACTAATATTTTTAAATGTTTTTCAAAGAAGTCTTATTTATTTATTGTGTAATATTTTGAAATATTGCCATTTAAAATTTGTATTTTAATACATTTTAAATTTTATTTTTGTCATGTCATAAGACAAAATCAGAAATCATTCTAATATTCTTTCTATTATGCTAAAGAAATATTTCTTATTATTAATGTTGAAAATTACAAAATTGTGGATTTAATATAGTTAAGGAATCAAATAGGCTAAATCTTCACAAAGCTTTCACTAAAGGCATGTCTGCATATATAAGACAAAAGTGGGTTTACAAAGACTTTTTAAAGCTATTTAAATGCATTGAGTAGGTCAAACAGAAAATAAAATGTAAAATATGTATGTGTATAAAAACTGCAGTAAGACTGCCTTAAACCTGGTAAAACCAGCTAGATGAACTTTAAATCAGTACCAGCAATCTTACTTGCGTCAAATGGCATCTGCAGATGACGTCTTCTGGCAAAACCAAACAGACAAACAAATCAGACTACCTGTACATCATATTATGAATGCTTGATGGTTAAGAAAACATTGATTTGTTTATATATATATATATATATATATTTATTTATTATATAAATAATATGAATATAATAAAAACTACAGATATAAACTAATAAGGCAGGCAAGGAGAGAAGTAGATCTAAATCCAGCACTTTTAATTTATTTTACAAATCCAAAACAATCGTAAATATGACAACTTTACATAAAAGCAAAGACTATAGCCGACAATGAACTAAGGAAACTGAGGGCATTATATACAAAGGTAAATGAGTAACTAAACAAGACATAGGTGAAGATGGGAAGAATCAGTCAGAAAATTGATTGAAACGGGTTTCAAAGTGCACATTTTTGAAAACGATATGGTTATTTTCTGACCGACGAGCAAAACGGCAGGCGTAAATGCGTAATTTTTTTAAAATGCAACTCAGGTTCGTTTTTTTGGTTTGACACGCCGCGTTAAAAACTGGCCGACCAATGAGATTGCCGCTTTTGTTCACGTGCCTGGAGCTGCTGAAGTTACAGTACTTGGTGGTGCTCAAGCACAAAACGGTCACACACTGATGACAAGAAGACAACGAAGAGGAAGTAAGTATACGAAGAAGAAGATGTAACGAGGCAAGATGAATGTAGAGCTGCTGGTGTCTGAACAGAAAGAACTTTATGACAAATGCCACAGCGACTACAAAAATCTGTTGCAAAAAGTGTGTGAATGGTTTTGGCAAGCATGTAAATACTGGATCTCTTCTTCTTCTGTGTGACAAGTGAGTGTCAGAAGCGTAAAGTTGCGCAGTGCCATCTTGTGTACCGGGATATTTCTACTTAAAAATATCCTCCATAAGTGCCATCTACTTTCAGGGAGTGAATTTGCACGTTCACTCGGCGCATCACCAGTGAAAATCGCTTGGGCATGAACACAAAGACGCGTCGAAAGCACGTGCGATAATCGTCCCGGTGTGCACAAGGCTTAACACATACACTTCCTCGCAGGGGAATCCCCGCCGCCATTTTGAAGTGCGTTCAACTTCATCAAGTGGGCGAGGTAAGTTTATTTGGACGATTTTGACCGAGAGGGCGAGTCTACTGAATATGTACACTTCAGGCAGATCCACAGACCACAATACAACATGAGTGTGACGTCACAGCAGATCAAACTTAATTTACCCCCACACCACACAACTCTAGTGTGTGATATTTCAGTTATTTTAACATTTAACTGCATAATACTTGTAGCTACCTTTAGCTTACTGTTTTTTTTTACACAGTTATAGTTTATTGTATTGTTATCATTTTCATTTTTTATATTTTCTCCAACATCTCAAGCATACATATCCTACAGAATGGTACGTAAAAAAAAAAATTAATAAGGAAAAAAAACCCCTGTAAATCAGCACTATAGCGGATTCCAAGTGATCAAGGGCTTAGATCGTTCCATTTAAACACATTGCAAGGGTTCAACCAGTAGTGGGCACTCATGCAACGTAAGCAATGACGTACATCCGAGTGAATGAGAAAGAGGGAAGTTAGCGAGGGAAGGGTGCAAAAAAGGGACATAAGCCATGTCCCACATGGCACACTTCATCTGCACTTGTGGTCTTGTGACACAAAAATGCAGGGATTCCTATTTGTCATTTTATATAATATAATATAATATAATAAACAGTATGACTGCTTTTAGTTCAGTTAACTTAATGATAGCTTTACTTTAGCATACATTAATAATCGTGTTAACCCCACTTGCTAGAGAGGGGATGATGCCAAGGATTTCAGATGAACCCCTGACATTTAAACTGCCAGCTGGGGCATTTGGTTCAACGTGTCCAGCTTCATCAACCTCGCCCAACCCTCACCCCGATAGAGATATTTTGAGAGCTTGAGATGAGATACAAGTAGCATCCATTGCTCTAAATGCACAAAAATTGCTGTATTACATTGCAGTAAATGCACAAAGTGTCCCTGTCTGTCATCAAGCTGCCATGGTTCTCCAGTCCACAGTTCAACGAAATGATCTACAATGGAGGATATGTTATATTATAGCTAATGGTTTCAAACTGCGAATTGCAAAGGTATATATACATAGAAGGCCCTATTCAAGTATGACTGGTGTTTCATTGTCGACTGTAATTACAGGGAACCAGTATACATTACGATTCATTATAGATACAAAGCATATCTGAGATTTATCTCGCTCATGCTGTTGGAAATTATGATGGTTTTCTGCTTTTTTATTCAGTATTCCAGACCCCCCAAAGTGAGGTTGCGATCTAACAACCTCAGAAACCCAATGTAGGACATCATCTCCAATTTCTTCAGCGTAGGACAGCATTCCCTATTTGTTTCCTCATATGGACCACCAGCAATTTAGACCACAGGGAAAGGGCACTGCAGCGCGCCAAACCCGCCCTCGTAAATAGACCAGCAGCTCTGCAGGGTTTCGGGGGTAATGTTGAGGAACCTGGTCTCCAGCACTGTAATGAGCACCTGCCTATTAAACTCGGCCTTTGTGTCAAAAATCCCAGCCGACAGCCATCACACGCAAGGCCTCTAATCCTGCTTTGGCTCTCTTTTTGCTGCTTCTTTTTTTTTTTTATCTATTTCTCTCTCTTCTTTCTTTCTCATGAGTGTTTACTTATTGAATTATGCCTTGCAGCGTGAGCTACTGCTGTAGCAATGACACTGGCAGAATCGCGTGCCAGAGCAGACACAGCTGTTCGCAAAAAGACAAGACTGCACAAAACGCATTTGCCAAACTGATGCTATTAATCACTTTTGACCCTATGTTACACCAAGAACACGAAGAGTTCACCCATTTACTTTTATCTTCCCTTTTCTTTCTCAGATGCAGAAATTAGCTTAAGGCCTGTTTTATGACACCGATCCTCGTTTATAATCCTTCTCTCTGTGCTTTTTCTATCCATGGCATTTGACCTATTGCAACGACCCTAGGAAAAGTGGACCTGAGTTACCAATAAAGGTGAGAAAAGAGGCCCTTCCATCCAGGTTTTAAATTCCTAGAATGCTATAGAGCACACAAAATGGGATGTTGGATTCACTTTGCGACAGTGAAGTGCATCTCTCACAGCTGACAATGAGAGGTTGATCCTGGCTGTGTTAGACACCTGTAATCCTGTGAAACACAAGCTAATCCTTCTTTTAAACAGAGGATAAAGAAACACCCAAGAAGCCTCCTATATTGAAACAGGGAACCTCCCATTCACAGCAAATTGCACATGACAAACGCATTGGCCTGGTCTTGCATGAGGACACTGCTCTGACAAGCTCAGTCCACTGGAATGGAGAGAACAAAAGTGGTATTGCAGCTCTCAATCTCTCATTCAGTCTCTCTCAGTGTTGCCCTCTCCCACCTGTGCAAACACTCCAACTCGGCATGTCACAGGTACCTAGACAAGCAGGGGATGAAACACGGTTGAACTCTGAGAACTATTCAAGCGCTGAAACTTTTAACTAAGCTCAGATTATAAAAAAATGTTCAAAGGCTTGGCGCGCTTCCTTTGAGTTTTAATACCTCCTCTATAAATACCCACACTTAAAGAGCCGCGTCGACGCAATACAGCACCGACAAATGCAGCTCATTAGCTGCTTTGTTTACGTAAACTGACTTTTCACCCACAAAACCGACGGCGTTTGTGATGTGAGCACACGTTTAACATAGATCACAAACTACAAAGAAAAGCCCTCAGACTTCAGAGGAGAATAATGGGCTAATGGTTCTGGTTTTCATCTGGGATTAAAAATATGGGGTAAAATACAGCATTAGTTTTTGCCAGGCTGGGTTCATGCTGCCCTGACATTAATGTTCTAGCGTGTGCATGTGTGTTTGGACTCACTGCAGGACCTGATATTACGAACATCATGTTCAAATTTAACAACTGCACTATTTCCCATTGAAATGTGCTGGATAACTTGCTCAGCATTTACAATGCCAAGGAACACACGCACATGTGCGCACACACGCAAATAGAAGTATTTGCTAAATAATTATTTTTTGAAAACTCAACTGCCACATAGGTACACTTAAACGACTCACACTTCCTGTGGCAAGACAAAGTTCAGCAAGAAAATGTGTTAATAGAGAAATCACCGCCGACAACATCATAACTATCTTTGAATCCCAGCCAAATTAGAAACACATGTACACATGCATGCTAACACACACATGTAACAAAATGTTCCTCTCAAAAGCATCATACTGTCTGTGAACTACATACTGACATTTCCAGATAGATCTCTTCAACGAGAGTGGTGCATTTAGCAGATAGATACAGTTTGCAGCTCTTTCAGACAGACAGGCAGACAATAACTCTGTCTCCAGTGCATGCAGACAGACAGGCAGATAAGAACAGCTCTGGTTACAGCTGTTTGTATCCTTAGGCATTTTCAACTCCGTGCCAGGTACATAATTTCTCTAACACAGGACATGTTAGATGCAGAGCTCAATGATAAGTGTAGCTCATTGAAACTGCATAAATTTGCAGCTTATAGTACATGCAAATAAAGTTCTTCACAGCTCTTTTTCATACAATACATTTTAATGGTGACCAGGGACTGTCAATCTCCAGAATAGACAAAAAACACCATTAGGTATAACAAATAAGTAATCTTTATTCCATGTCTTCTAAAGTCACACAATATATGTGTGAAGAGCAGATCCAACTTTATGTTTTTTTGCTGAAAAACATCCACAATGCTGTAAATATCCCAGCGTCGCAGGCAGCAGGTGGGAAAATTACACAAAATAAGATATTTTAAAGAATATGTCAAGTTTGTCAAGTTTATTTTTGGGTATATATGGGTAACCAAACAGAATGTGGGGCCCCATTGACTTCCATAGTATGGGGAAAAAATACTATGGAAGTCAATGGCTATCGTCAACTGTTTGGTTACAAACATTCTTCAAAATATCTTCTTTTATGTTCCACATAACAAAGAAATTCATACATGTTTGGAACAACTTAAGGGTGAGTAAATGATGACCACATTTTCATTTTTGGGTGAACTATCCCTTTATCTTTCAAATCTTATATATCCAATTTTAATATTCACACATTTAAATTTGACACACTAAGACAGACTGGTTACAAGACCCATAAGCACAGGCCATGATGTCCGGTTTACAAGAATTAAACTTTGCTCTCTTCCTAATATCTAATGGCTTCAGAAGGCTTGGAACAATGCAAACAAGTTATATTGACTATTATAGTGCTTTTTGTCATTTCTTTTGCGCTTGGCAGTCTCTGGTCACCATTCATATTCTGCTAAACTTCTCCTTTTTGAACAACATGAAGAAATTGATCAATGATCAATTTTAGGTGAAATATCAAACTTTAACTGTGTAACTTTTTTGTACAAAATGTATAAAATTTAAATAATGACACAATCTATCATAAATCCTTCTTCCAAAACGTGTTTTTATCTTACCCTGATTCACTATGGTAAGCCTATTATAAGTATTTAAATTTTAGACTTGTCAGGATGGTTTTAGCGGGAAATTGTGTACGTACGTCACTCGCCCGTGTGTGCCTCGTCATATCCGAAAAATAGAGAAAAGGTTGCTCCGGCTACTTTGTATGGTGTATGGTGTGAGAGTGGCATAGGTTAGTGGTCACAATGCCCGAGAAAGGTTGACATGGAGCTCACTTTAAAAAAATGCTGAATAGAGGAGAGTATGCGGGCAAAAATAAAACGCGACAGTGGCGAGAACTGAGGGATTTGAAATGGTGTAAAAATGACATGGCCTGATGCCGCTTTTATCGCTCAACAGGTGAGTAAGGTATTTTATTGTAGCTCTCTAACATAGTTTATTGTAAAACATTATACTGTGAAGAGTCATTTCATTGTGGTTGTTGTAGCGCTGTGTTGGAATTATTTTCAAGGAAGTATTGTGTCTACTAAAGAGTATAGATACAGTCTTCATCTAGTCAGCTTAAAATCATTTCCCTCTAAACTGGTTATATCTCTTAAGCATGAATGTTTTATGAGCAGTAGGAAAACCATATTCAGGCACACAGCCAAAGCACAACCAAAATAATGTTCTTCCGCAAAATGCATGCAGTGTACCTTTAAATATTTGCTGAATATAAAATAAGTCTGATACCATTTTTAAATGAAGTCATTAATGCAAAATACTCGGTTAAATGAAATATTCTATGTAAATTTGTGCATTTTCACAATTTAGTTGAATAATGACAGAAAATCAAAAGCTATATCAAAGCTTCTTTCCATATTTTATAATGATATGAATTACACACAGGGATTTTTTTTTAGAAAAAATAGCAGGCTGTTATACAACAGCTCAACTAAGAATCTGTAAAAAAGGAAAAAGAAAAAAAAAAAGGAAAGAAAGATGGACAAGTATCTCAATAAGTAAGTCCCAACCAAGCGGCGTCCCACAAAGACCCTCTTGTGTCTGAAACTACTATTCAAAGAATATAGTCATACAGGTTTGCAACAACTTTCACACTTTTTAAATATGCAAAAATTGCACGGAGTTGAGAGTACTACGCTCTTACTCGCATTAGTAGCTGACAGATAGATCAAATTAACCCAATATTTCATAAGCAAACACATAAGTTGCAGGAGATTTGTAGAACTTTGCAAATGATATCCATTAGAACTCTCCATTATAATATAGGCACATGCCTACTAATCATCCAATGCTTTTCCATTGCATTTGGCTTCTCTCTAACTTGGCCAAAGCGGCCAGAGACTGACGCCTGCATTACCGTTGTCCTGCAGAGGCAGATCACAGACACAGCATGGCTCCAACAGAGCTGCTCCATTATCATTTGTTTGATAAGCAGGGCCTGCCTGCAGAGCTGCATTATCTGTCTAATAAACCCAGAGATCCTGACACCTGCTGAGAAGCCAGCTGAAGGGAGCGCTGCATAACTGAAGCCTGTTTTCCCTGTTCTTATCAAAGCTATTTCTACTTTAAAAGGTAGATCATTGAGGTAAATGGAGCATGAGGGCCAACATCTCCTGCTTACGACCCAGAATCTGGAACTGATTTAAATATCTGAGGAGAGGAAAAAAGAAACCCTTAAAAGAAAGAGCGAAAGTCTTTTCCTGTGGCTGAAAATAAAAAATATACCACGTGTTACCGTATCTGACCTCTTTAAAGAGCATAACCCAGGCCTTTGATACATGTGCCACTCTAAACAGCTGGTAACTGCCACGACTGTTGGATACACATTTCTGTCTTTCATCAAATTCTACAACCGGTAGAATGCATAAATCCCAGAGCTATATTTATTAGCATGGATACAGTTTGTTTCGCTTAAACTTCAAGTACATGCTCTGCAGCGGCAGTCATCTGCCAGATCAGAACAAACATAAAAAAAAAAACAGCCAAACATTAAGCTGCGCTGCTCCTAACGGCCAGGCCTGGTGCCACAGGAACATAAACTTTTTCTTGGGCGAAAGCAGTCAGCTTCTTTCCACCAGCAAGAAGGTTAGTGAGAAACAGGAAATATCTGACCACAAGAGAATAGGAAAGCAAGAGCATTTCTCGGACTGCTGTGTTCACACTTTGTCTGAGATGACTAGTGGGTTTATGTGTGTAAGGCACGGGTTGCTTGCTGGAGGAGTGTCATGCTAACCTAAGCTGTCCATACTCATAGAAACTAATGAGATAATGAGATTTAAACAAGTAGCCTACACTTAGTGTACAGGCATCAATGTTTATATTTGAATAAAAGCCTAAATTAAATCTTTTCATCATATAAAGCCTGGTTCACACGGGACGATTTTAAAATTGTCGGCCGATTTTCCAAACCTGAGAGACCCCACACACGGCGATAAAAAATCACGGGTCTAACAGTTTTGGTCGTACAGTGTGTGGTGCGCAGCCACACGGCAAAATCAACACATCACACACGAACCGATTTGACTCCCGAGCATTCCCAGGTCAGACGGGAAATCTCGCAAAATCCCTCGAGATCAAACGTGACTTCAGAGTAAACAATCATGGCGGACGAAGAGGATGCAGTGGCGATAGTTTGTAGTTTGTTTTTAACCGAAAAAAAACGTTATCAAAAGAAAATCTCTGACGTCCACCGGACTTTCTGGTGCGCCATGCCGCCGGCTGTTTTGATTTTGTTTCCCGGTGCTTCCTCGCCGCCTCGTCACCTCGCTTTCTGATTGGCTACACGCCACAGTCCACAGGCTGCGTGCTCGTTTGTCCCCGGGGGACACCACACACGAGGAGAAATCGGGCCAAAAAAATCCAACATGTTGGATATCCCCGATTTGAGATTGGAGCGGTCCCGACGTCCTTCCGAGCAGACGAGAGCAGTCTTAACACACCACACACGGCAGGAATATCTGATAAGATTATTTTACGATAATTGGAGCATCCTTAAGATTGTCGGAAGGGGTGAATCGGGGCTAAAATCGGCCTAATTATCCTGCCGTGTGAACCAGGTTTAAGATTAAGACAAAGTGATTGTGTCTCTTCTGAAGACTTGAATAAAACCAACTGATTCATATGGATTTATTTTACGATCCCTTTATGAATGTTTTGCAGCATCAGAGTTTTGGGTGAATATACTTTCAATGGAAAGACAGAAATCTCTAAGAATCTCTAATCTCTTTTGAATCATATGATCCGAAGTGAACAAAAGTCCTATGGATTTGTAGTGACACAAGGGTGAAAGAAATGATGACAGAATAAATTTTTTTTTGGATGAACTATCTCTTTAATACACAGAATGACAGTCTGACCAAAATAAAATAAAACTGAATAAGAAAATCCACATTAATTACTCAGATGAAAAAAATATCTTACATATATCCTACTGTATATCAAGTTTTGCGCTGTCTTGCAAATTCTAGGTGAGGATGCTAGAGTTGATGCTTAAATTCTAAATTTCTCAAACTTTTATTGAAACTTTGGAAAAGTAAAAGAAAACTGGCAAATAAAGTATATTAAAAGTTGAATGTAATCAAGAAAGACCTGCTCTGATCAATCTGGTTTCTTCTCTACAGTGAAGTCACGCCTCTGCTCTTCCAGAATTCTAGGGAAACAAGTGTTTGTGTCACAGAGTAATGCTCTTGACACATTGTACCTAAATCTCATTGGAAACACATCCAGTAACTGTCTTGCCTTAAGCTCCATATCGTATTGCTCTACAACATAATAGTCACTTCACCCAACAATGAACCCTGTTAAATGAACCAGGTGCACTTGTGTCTGACATAATCTATTGAAGCAATTTCAGAAAAGCAATTTCCTTATTGTTTATTTAAAGCTGCAGTCCGTAACTTTTTTGGGTTAAAAATTATGCAAAATAAATTTGTGAGCAAATACATAACCAGCCAGTGTTCAAAACTATCTACTTGCCTTTGCTCGATTCAAAACGGTAAGTTGTAATAATGTTTTTAATTCCAGTGGTACAGGTGGATTTCCGCTGGAAATTCGAGCATGTCTTTGCTTCATTACGTCACATCTGTACACATAAAGAAGGAGTCTCGGCTAGTAGGCTATATTGCATGTGAGGATGTTGGAGGTGGAGATTTATAGCCTTTACTCACAGCACTTGATATAATTAAACTTATCAATTTGATGCCGGATCCAGAAAGGTTCAACCGACAATCACCAGTGACAACTAGAGATTCACCCGTTGTAAAAATGCAAAAGACTTCGGAGTGGCTACAGAAAAAAACAGACTGCAACCTGGCCCATGTGAAAACAAGGATAAATATCGGAAAGGCATTAAATGTAGGCCTAGTCAATGCAATGCTGATGTTGTTAATAGTAACAATTTGAGAACAAAGTATAATTTGCACGGTTTGACGTGATATGATAAGCGATCGTTAGATTTAATCAGCGCGATTTACTGCAATGCTTTTTTCCCCTTAGTTGGTCAGAACAAAAGTGGATGTTGCTTGTTCAGATGACATTTTCTGGTGAAAATTCTTATGTTGGTCATACTTCCAAAAAGTATAATCTGTGATTCCGGATGACAGTATCCACACATTCACACTGACAGCCGCACATTCTCCTCAAAACATTGGAATCAGCCGTGCCAAGGCGCCAACCATGTAAAGTTGATAATTCCGCGGATAACTGCAATTGCAGATTTCAAACAGAGATGGTGACAAAGAGGAAAAACTACGGACTGCAGCTTTAATATTAAAGCTTGTAGAATGCCACTGTTTTAGCAATTCTACCAACATACATCTCATTCAACTCAGCCAAAGAGAAGCTGTTCACACACATGCCATATATCGCACTCTTATTTCCTCATTCCCTGCTTTTAACACACAGATAGTGGGAGAACAAGGATCCAGCATTCCAAGAATGGCTGACAGGGGAAAAAAGAGCAATCCAAGGACAACATGAATTGGGAACCCCTCCTCAAGAAGGGCTTATAGCACACAATGAGGAATAGAGTCAACAAATGGACCAATAAACAGAGAAGACAATGGATTGTTTACTTAGTAGAGGTCAGGCTCTGACTTGTGGGTTAACCTGGCATTATATGGGCGCAATAATAGTAATCACCTTTAACAGAGTAAATACCAGAGTTAACTCATCCAGATTTTTTATGCTAGACCCAATAATGTTGTTTTAGATAACAGTGACATAAATGGCCATATCTACAGACCATAATAGACCATAAATGGCTAAGCCATCATAAAAGATAAAAAGGTCTGGTTTCCCAGCATGAGTTCTATAATTAATGTATTCAGTTTAAAAGACTTTTAACCAAGGATACTAAAAGATGAATCTATAGCATTACCTAGAAATGGCTTTATCTTTCAAACACATTTATTTATTTCCTCTGGGAGACAGAAAAATGTCCTTTGGGCTCACAGCAGGGAGATGACCCATGTGGAGAAGTTAAACACCTTTCTGACTCAACTCTCCGATACACAATCTCCAGCACAGTAGGTGTCATTAGTTTGAGTTATGTAAATTGCTTTTCAACTTGGCAGGGAACACTGAATTATGTACCTCTACATTTCTGTTACAGTTCAAGGAACAGGGACCTCTTGTTTGGTCTGAGACACCCCAGTGCAGATATAGATGTAGGACTTCAAAAGAATGACTTTATGTGTGTGTGCGGTTAGTCTGCTGTGTCAGTAAACACGGCACATGGCTGGGCCCTTCCCTAATGTGCTTCAAGTAGTCAATAAACATATTGGGCTGCAAAATGTTGCTTTTTAATGTTAATGTTAACCTTATAAGCTAACAAACTAAAATAGGTCTTTGAGCTAGTAAGATTAAATTGTAACAGTAGCTTCAGTAATTTCAGCATAAACATTTAACTCTGCAATTAAATTCAAAGAGGCTGAAAAAGGAAAAAGTGCACTGAACTTCTCACTGCAGGTTATCACTTTAATTTATATATATAACAATAAGGCAGCAATTAAACTAAGTGATTTTGGTAAATTTGAAAGTTACAGGGCAAAATACACCCACAATTCATAAAAAGCCATGTGTAAAATGGAAAATGATGTGCATTTATTTATTTGTGATAATTGGTTTTGAACATTTATCCTTGAATTTCTTTCTAAATTTAGATGAACAAAGGTTCAAAAAGAAAAAAGTGGTCTTCTAAAAATCACACTGAAAGCTGTTATTTATGATAATATAAAATCTTCATTAGACGGCTAACTATTTTTTTGTATCGTCAAAGGACAAGCTCTCTAATGAATGAATAAAAGACTCGTAACAGACAACACGACTCACCTCTCGCTTCACATGACAGCGCCACGATCAAAATCCCAGTGAGAAAAGTCAAGCTTCCTCTCTTTGGAAACATTTTATGATGACACGCCACTAAAAGAAACAATGAGAATCAAAACGATTCTAAGTTTTACACAGCATACACACTGCCAGCAAACCGACGCGACAACTTAGGCTAAAACTCAACAGCAACTTTTCCTAATAATAGGCTAATGGTCGCGTCGTGTCATGGCGTTCGTTTGCAGAGTAAATGTGGTTCAATTAGCCTATAGCCCAATAAAGTAAACAGCTAATCTGTACAAGCAGTGTTACTGTAATTAACTACTTACATGTCCGCCGAAAGGGATTTAATATTGCGAATGAATCAGTTTCTTATTGAAAGATGAGATGAACACTCTTGAGCAGCAAGGTCTTCTTTGAAATGACTTCAGATTTATTAGTATATTGTCCAGGAGAAGAAAAGTTCAGGAATAGTTAGGTTCCACTCGCCTCTTCTCTTGACATGACCCGTCAGCATCCCTGACCATGGAGAGAACTGAAGCTCTACAGCTGTGAATCACAGCAGCGCTCCTACGAGCCAACAGCTGGAGACCAGCAGAAATTACACTCGAGCGCCCCCTGTATGCGAACAGATACAACGCAACTCCACCACAACCTGTAGAGAAGGCACACAGCCATGGCAATTAATATCCATCAGACTAGAAAACATACTAATCCGTTAACAATTTATAGAGGATTATGCAGAACTCAGAGGATTACAGATAACTATGCAACATATTTTCTAAGTTTTACCAAATAATTGAATACAACAAACAAACAAACAAATAAATATAAAAGCTGCACTACCAATTTTTCTTTTTCTTTTTTCTTTTTCTTTTCTCTTTTGAATGAAGGTCCCACACCCTAATACCACCTGCAATCAAGTAGCAAGAAGAAAATAATGGTTCAAGGTTGTGCTCTAATAAAAAAAAACAACTTAATTTTATACTAACTGCTTCGGTGGTTTAAATTACTGAACATTTGATGCATTTTAAACATGTATAAAATGTCTTGAACTTACTATTTATGCATATTTAAAGGTAAACCCTGGTGAAGGGTCAAAAGGCCCATTAGAACCTATATATATATATATATATATATATATATATATATATATATATATATATATATATATATATATATATATATATATATATATATATATATATATATATATATATATATATATATATATATCAGCTTAATAATTATTTTATTTCAGATTTTTTTTTTACTATCTGACCTTTGACCCTCTTGGCCTACTTGTTCAAACCTAACACTATGGCTGTATCTGAAATCGCATACTCTCTTGAGTAGGTACTTAATTGGAAAAAGTAATTACTTCACGGCTGCTAAAAAGTACGTTTTATATAGTATGCAATGCATGTGTGTAGTATGAATGTAATGTGGACTTACTACATTCACCATGTTGTCATTATCATGTGATCCACCAGTGACATCGCTCGCCATTCGCAAATTCTCTCCCGTGGCCTCATGGGATTGTAAAGTGTCCATCACATGCGCAGTAGGTCACCTACTACAGTATAGTAAGGAAGTATGCGATTTCGGATGCAGCCTAACGCATGAATCTCCACCTCTTAAATATTTTCTGAGGCAGAGTAGGCTTGGTTTCCAGTTTATTACAACTCTCAGCCACTAGATGGTACTCTAAGTATGTTTGATTTCTCCAATCTCCATCAGAATTCCCTTCCCATCAAAAGACATTAAATTTCAGGTTCCTGGGGTGTCCTGAAGAGCTTTTAATAGCTAGATGTATTTTAAAATTCTCAAAAATGTCTTCTTTTATGTTCCACTGACTGAAGAAATACACAACTGTGGCTTACTTTTCAAGAACTGTTATTTTCAACTGGTTCGCTCCATTTCTATCTCCGTAGCTGTGCAATTTGATGTCACTGCAACCTCTTCATGAATCAAAAATGAGATTCTGTGGTGTGCAGAAACTCCTGGGGGGCTTACGGTTTCTTCTCCTCCTTCCCTTGCACATGATGCGGATTCCCAGAGCGATCTGGCACTGGATGAGAAACCTCACATAGGTCTCCCACCACCCCCGTGGCCCCCTGGCAGTCCTGCTCAGATATCTGGGATGAAGATGTCCTCAGCATCCACCCACTCTGAAGTCTGATGGTGGGAGGTGATTTAACGTGCTTTGTAGCCATAGGAGAGTCTGGCTCATTTCCTCTCTGGTCTCATGCTGTTTTCTCCTCTTGCTTTTTGGATCGCCTAAAAGTTTGGAGCTTTGGAGTTTTACGACTCTCAGCAAGTGCTTGCATAGCTCAGCACCTTATAAACACGTTATATTTGATTGTCTGGTGTTTTTACAGTTACAATGGTGTTTAAAATGCTTTGCAGAGATTTTCACACTAGGCTGACTAGACATTCGTTGAAAGGAATTGTCTGCTCTCCTGACACTCTGCCGCAATACAGCGCATAGACACATTGAAAAGATGATGTCAAAACTAGCAGGTGAACACAATCATTTGAGCTGTTTGAAGGCATTTAAAACCTTGGGTTTGATTGCAGACTGATCCAAATTGTCACAGCATTGGTAAATATTGACAGAGTTCCCACCAAGACCACCTGAGGGAAGCTTGGATCACAGAGATGAAAATCCCCAGACAAAGGCATCTTTCTACCTGGGCTTTGTGAGCTAATGTTGTGTAATGTAGAGAATGAGCAGTCCTGGCTGTGGTTGTGACAGGACCCGCTGTCATTTTTAAAAGTGCACAACTGATTGATGGCATGAGATGGCATGAAATGTTCTCTACCACAATGATGCATGCATTTGTAAAAAAAAAAAAAAAAAAGTGTGAAAAATCATCTAAGCATCACGTTTCTCGACTTGAGACAGAGAGAAGAGAGGGAACGCAGGCTAAATCAGGTTAAGATATTTGAAGCGCAGATAAGAGAGACTTGAAGATTGAAATCTCTGCAGTGTGTGTCTGTGCATGTTTAAAAGCAAAAGTCCAGCCAGACAGAAAATGTTCTTATCAAAATACACTGTTCATCACGTTAACAAAAGTGAAACATAAAATGTTGGATGCTTCTGTATGTGCTACATCTGGACAAATCAAAATTGTCTCACCAAGGATGCATTTATTGGATAAAAAATACAGAAAGAACAGTAATATTGTGAAATATTTTTAAAATGACTGTTTTCTATAAAAAAAAAAAAAAAATTAAAATATGATTTATCCATGTGACGGCAACACTGAATTTTCAGCATCATTACTCCAGAAATCATTCAAATATGCCGATTTGGTGAAATAATAGAAACTATGTTACAGTTTTTATTTTCATGATTCTTTGACAGAATGTTCAAAACTAAGAACTATATATATATATATATATACACACATATATGTATGTGTTTCAATTCTGGTATATGCGAGTCATTCTCATGGTTTAAATAGTCTTAGCTTCACATGCTTGGTTCAAAGGTCTCTCTCTCTGTCCATCAGAAAGTTGAAGTATGATAGAGGCAAATATGGGAAGAGCTTTACAGAGCTTTAATCTCAACCCCAACAAACCCCCTCCTGTGTCCTCCATCTACACCTTTCCTTCCCCTGATCTAGGCTACTTCATGTTGAGAGTCGCTTGCTGATAAGCCTTCTATTTTGCCTTTCAACTTCTGATCCACTTATTTTTACCACAGTTTCTGAAGATCTCTCACTCACATTTAAACACTGTTCTTATCCTCAACGTCCATGTGTCCCCTTGTTTGCTGTACTGTATCTCTTCCTCTTGCATTCTTGCTCCATCGTTCATGCACACAATCACTCTTTCCTGATTAAAGAAAAAAGGAAACACTCAACAAATGTGCATGAGTCCATGCAGCATGCTGTGATTATAAACTTAAGAGCTTCCATGCGCTTGACCTGATATCTGGCATAACTCAAGTGGGCCATTTTACTTTCTTTCTCCAGTTGACAATTCCATTATAAAATCTCATTACGACTGGTTTGTATAATGGGACTAAGTGCAGCATTTGTCGAATTTCAAGTGCTCGTTCTGAGTGCTTCAATGAGACGAGGGCCATCTGAACATGCATAGTAGTGAAAGGTGCAGGTACAGACATTTAAATTTGGTGATCAGCATGAGGATCCAGTCATTTCTGTAATAACTCAGTGGTCTGTTTAACTAGCTAATCTTACACCTCAAGGATTTTAGATATTTGATCTTATTCATGTTCAGTATAGGCAATCATTTGTTTGCAAAAAAAAAGTCCTCTTGTTTTCCCCCTCTGTGCATGTTATTTATAAAGTTGAGGACAGGGTCTTTCTTCACAGAACCACTCATTTATTCAACACTGGACAATGAGTGTTTCTGTACTGGGCTTTACAGTAAATAACAGATGAGACAGGTGAGAGGTGAATAAAAAGAAAGCAAAACAAATCTCTTTTACAAACAGATGATGCAACAGGGGTAAAACCACAAAATAAGCAAATTACAATTGTGCAGCAGAAAGTTCTTTTATCTACAATTTATAGTCTATCATTACACCAGTAGATGGCACTGTTGGTCCATGTGGAGTTCTGAGTGTTCATAAAGTCTTCTGAACCCTTTTCAGTCCTATAGACACCATGTGTCTGTTTATACCAGTATGCTCTAAAGCAGAAACACAGAACAAAATGGCAGAGACCCTCTCTTAGATTAATAGCTTTGTAAATCTCATTAAGAGAATTAACTTTTTTGTCATTTTTTACCTCAAGCCATTTATCATAAAGAGAAAAGAGAGATACAGAACGACTCAAAACCCCATAAATAGTTGGTCATGTACACTGAAATGTGAAGTTATCTCCAGGTCTAAACCTTTAAGTTCTTTCCACCTTGAAAATGAAACGTATAAGACTGAAAACCAAGCAAAAGTCGGGAACCATCTGCCAATCTCTGCTGCAGCCCAGGCTCACTGGAAAAGTGTGTGTGTGGCGACACTTCTGTTAAAGGCACACTATGCAAGATTTGTACTTTAATATAACAGCTTCGAAACCAGCAATGCAAGTTTGAGAGGTGGCGCCCCCTGACAAATCTCGCGAGAATCACGACTTGCTTTACGGCACGACGTCACATACATCAACAACATATGAAGCAGCCTCTATGGAAGACTCTAGCACGCATTTCAGACGTGAATCATGGCAGAGTCGACGAAGAAAGCGCGGTCGGAAGAGTGCAGAGACGGCTCTGCGTTAGTGGGATTTACGACAGTAACGTTAAATACAAGTACTCCACAGAGACTCTAGGGGTCGCTGTTTGAGAAAAACGGAAACTGCATAGTGTGCCTTTAAGCAATATTACAATGATTCTTGCATGTTTTGAGGCACTTTCAAAGTGAAATGTCCACTGAGTGGAGCTAAACGTGCTTTCAGATTGCAACCAGTAGCATTAACAAAAGCAAATGCAAGACTCAAATACAATTGCTGAAGTCACTATGCAATTTTGGCTTGCTTCTACAAGATTTTGATCTCTTTTACCATAACTAGAGAGCTTCACATCGCATATTGAATGCTGTACCAGGTGCTACCATGCAAGTTTACTATGTGGTGAAAAAATCAAAATGTGTTAGTTTACAAATCATGAATTATGGAAGGCTATGTTTTGAAGTGATAACATAATACTATTTAAGAAACCACAAGTCTTTATTAATCGATAATCTGCCCCTGTAATCAAAATCTTTGTGAAAAGGAATATAGGTTGTTGCAATTTCACCTCCTCTAGTGATAATTTCGGCTGGGTACTGCAGTGAACTGTTTGTATAGGCTAGTTACATTTTTGGAGTTTTGTAAAAAGAGGCAAGTTTTCCAATGAGCCCATTGCTCTCTGCATAGCTTGACGCTATATACGACACGTGATGCAAAATGCATGCACTTTTGGTGGCCGAATTAAAGTGCAGTGGTGACTTTGGATGTAAGAGGAGACCAGGTTTGCATACTTGAAGAGATGGAGTGAAATAAGATAAGAGAAATGTTAACCTAAGATGACCACACATCACATTGTCTTAATTCCCCTTTGAACATGTCTAATTCACCATTCTCTACTGTACAAGACCAACAGTTATCTGTTGATTTCATTTCACAGACATTAAATGCTATGCACTGGCACATTTATTTAAATCTTATTCAAGGCTGCATTGGTTTATCCCATTTTTCCCCCCGTTTAAAAGGTACTTGCAGAGCAAGATTGTAGCTTCAAGGAAAGAGCAAAACAGGTCCATATTTGTAATTTACAGAAAGTAGCTAGTGAAAAAACTGCTTTCAAAAAGAATAGGCGGACAAAAGCAGCAGCAACAGGATGTAAAGTTTGGCTTTCAACAAATCGATTGCTGAGCAATTTCTTGTGCCAGCGTTGACAAAGAGAATTATTTATGGCCATCGCTCATAGGTTAACATTGTGGCCTCTGTCTTTTCTCTGGACGCAGTGGAAGATTTCATAGGCTGAATCGCAAGACTGGATACTGACCTTGTCAAATGAAATCTCACAGAAATCATGGCTTGGCTGCCCTTGCAGATGTTAAACAACATTTGCAATATATTACTACAGCTGCACGTCTAAATGGATTATACATACAAAACTGCTATGGAAAGGACTTATTAGTGGTAGGCTATCAACGATGATATAAAAAAGTAAGTCATTATTAAACCGGAACCATTCCTTTCCATTCTTTCAACCGTTGGCCTTTTTGGTCTGAGAGCACCACACCACTCAAAATGATGGGGTTCACTTTATTTTGATGGTCCCTTTGACACATTCTGTTGACTAGGTAAGATGCACCTACATGTCTACTAACTCTCATTAGAGTATTAGTAGAGTATTAAGAGACTGGTATTGTCAGGCTTCTGGGTGGATGAAGTAGGAGACGAACACGAAGATGATGAATTCCAAGATTTTAATTCTAAATATAAACAAATACAAACAAAAAGGGAGCGTGCGCTCAGAACAAGGATAAACCTAACATTAAACATTAACATTGACCGACAAGTGATGAGTGAACAGAAGGAACTTAAATACACAGACAGATGAACACAAGACAGGTGATGCTGATGATGATGATGACAAACAGGTGGGTAATGAAGGGAGTGAGTACAGGTGTGGAAACAAGGAGGATTCTGGGAACTGTAGTGCAGACAGGACGATGACAGACAGTGAATGTGACATTACTCCCCCCTCCCGGTAGGCGCGTCCTCGCGCCGTAGAAAGACCAAAGGGGTGGGAGGGTGGGCGCCCTGGAGGCTGACGGGGAAGACAAGGCAAGGGAGACAAGGCAGGAAGCCTCCAGGGCGGAGCAGACTGTGGGTGTGGTCACGGTGGAGCAGGCTGTGGGCGTGGCCAGGACGGAGACGACCCCTCGGGCGGCCACGGCGGAGAGGACCCTTCGGGTGGCCAGGGCGGTGATGTCCCCTCAGGCGACCACGGCAGTGAGGACCCTTCGGGTGGCCATGGCAGTCCGGACCCTTCGGGTGGTCAAGGCGGTGCGGACCCTTCGGGTGGCCAAGGCGGTGCGGACCCTTCGGGTGGCCAAGGCGGAGAAGACCCTTCGGGTGGCCACGGCGGTGAAGACCCTTCGGGTGGCCACGGCGGTGAAGACCCTTCGGGTGGCCATGGTGGTGAAGACCCTTCAGGTGGCCATGGTGGTGAAGACCCTTCAGGTGGCCATGGCGGAGCCCTATGGCCCCCCCCCAAAAAATACTTGGGAAAAGTCCCGGGTACCAGAGAGGGCTCGGTGCTGGGCAGATCCAGCGACGAGGGCTCGGTGCTGGGCAGATCCAGCGACGAGGGCTCGGTGCTGGGCAGATCCAGCGACGAGGGCTCGGTGCTGGGCAGATCCAGCGACGAGGGCTCGGTGCTGGGCAGATCCAGCGACGAGGGCTCGGTGCTGGGCAGATCCAGCGACGAGGGCTCGGTGCTGGGCAGATCCAGCGACGAGGGCTCGGTGCTGGGCAGATCCAGCGACGAGGGCTCGGTGCTGGGCAGATCCAGCGACGAGGGCTCGGTGCTGGGCAGATCCAGCGACGAGGGCTCGGTGCTGGGCAGATCCAGCGACGAGGGCTCGGTGCTGGGCAGATCCAGCGACGAGGGCTCGGTGCTGGGCAGATCCAGCGACGAGGGCTCGGTGCTGGGCAGATCCAGCGACGAGGGCTCGGTGCTGGGCAGATCCAGCGACGAGGGCTCGGTGCTGGGCAGATCCAGCGACGAGGGCTCGGTGCTGGGCAGATCCAGCGACGAGGGCTCGGTGCTGGGCAGATCCAGCGACGAGGGCTCGGTGCTGGGCAGATCCAGCGACGAGGGCTCGGTGCTGGGCAGATCCAGCGACGAGGGCTCGGTGCTGGGCAGATCCAGCGACGAGGGCTCGGTGCTGGGCAGATCCAGCGACGAGGGCTCGGTGCTGGGCAGATCCAGCGACGAGGGCTCGGTGCTGGGCAGATCCAGCGACGAGGGCTCGGTGCTGGGCAGATCCAGCGACGAGGGCTCGGTGCTGGGCAGATCCAGCGACGAGGGCTCGGTGCTGGGCAGATCCAGCGACGAGGGCTCGGTGCTGGGCAGATCCAGCGACGAGGGCTCGGTGCTGGGCAGATCCAGCGACGAGGGCTCGGTGCTGGGCAGATCCAGCGACGAGGGCTCGGTGCTGGGCAGATCCAGCGACGAGGGCTCGGTGCTGGGCAGATCCAGCGACGAGGGCTCGGTGCTGGGCAGATCCAGCGACGAGGGCTCGGTGCTGGGCAGATCCAGCGACGAGGGCTCGGTGCTGGGCAGATCCAGCGACGAGGGCTCGGTGCTGGGCAGATCCAGCGACGAGGGCTCGGTGCTGGGCAGATCCAGCGACGAGGGCTCGGTGCTGGGCAGATCCAGCGACGAGGGCTCGGTGCTGGGCAGATCCAGCGACGAGGGCTCGGTGCTGGGCAGATCCAGCGACGAGGGCTCGGTGCTGGGCAGATCCAGCGACGAGGGCTCGGTGCTGGGCAGATCCAGCGACGAGGGCTCGGTGCTGGGCAGATCCAGCGACGAGGGCTCGGTGCTGGGCAGATCCAGCGACGAGGGCTCGGTGCTGGGCAGATCCAGCGACGAGGGCTCGGTGCTGGGCAGATCCAGCGATGAGGGCTCTATGCTGGATGGGACCAGCGGTGAAGGCTCTGTGCTGGACGGGACCAGCGGTGAAGGCTCTGGGCTGGGCGGAACCAGCGGCGAAGAGGGCTCTGAACTGGACAGGACCAGCGATGAAGAGGGCTCTGAGCTGGGCAGGACCAGCGGCGAAGAGGGCTCTGAGCTGGGCAGGACCAGCGGCGAAGAGGGCTCTGAGCTGGGCAGGACCAGCGGCGAAGAGGGCTCTGAGCTGGGCAGGACCAGCGGCGAAGAGGGCTTTGAGCTGGACAGGACCAGCGGCGAAGAGGGCTCTGAGCTGGGCGGAACCAGCGATGAAGAGGGCTCTGAGCTGGATGGGACCAGCGGCGAAGGAAGCTCTGAAAAAAGGTCAATTAAGTCCTTCTCGTCCGGACTCTGGCTGAGGACAGGAACAGGAGATACTGGGCGGAAAGTCTCTGGCTTGACGGGCACGACGCTGTCAGTCACAGGTGCAGCGGGCATAACGCTCAGTCTCAGGGGCGGCGGGCATGACGCATACTGCCTTGGCTTCGGCAGATCTGGCGTGAAGTGCAGGCTCGGCTGGACTGGCGTGAAGTGCAGGCTCGGCTGGACTGGCGTGAAGTGCAGGTTCGGCTGGACTGGCGTGAAGTGCAGGCTCGGCTGGACTGGCGTGAAGTGCAGGCTCGGCTGGACAGACGTGAAGTGCAGGCTTGGTTGGGCTGATGAGAGGAGGGAGATCAGAGAAGTCATCCCTGGAGATAGGTTTGATTGTGCAGATATATCGCCCATATCCTCCCCTGTGACCTCCACGGATACCCCAGAACACAGCTTGGCGGGTTCCCACAAAGGCCTGCCTCCATATCTCCATCTTTTCCTTTTTTATGGTCGGTCAATCTGTCAGGCTTCCGGGTGGATGAAGTAGGAGACGAACACGAAGATGATTAATTCCAAGATTTTAATTCTAAATATAAACAAATACAAACAAAAAGGGAGCGTGCGCTCAGAACAAGGATAAACCTAACATTAGACATTAACATTGACCGACAAGTGATGAGTGAACAGAAGGAACTTAAATACACAGACAGATGAACACAAGACAGGTGATGCTGATGATGATGATGACGAACAGGTGGGTAATGAAGGGAGTGAGTACAGGTGTGGAAACAAGGAGGATTCTGGGAACTGTAGTGCAGACAGGACGATGACAGACAGTGAATGTGACAGGTATAGGGTTAGGGCTAGAATAAGTTGACGTGTACTTGCAAAGTTACTTATAGCCAGTTTTATGTCTGTTGGAGGACCATCACAATAGCAGATATTAAGCAGACAGTCTACTAATAATGAGAGTTAGTTGACATGTATTGCAAAGTTACTTATAGTCAACAGAATGTTCAAAAGGGACCATCAAAATAAAGTGTTAAATTATGTTGTTGTTTTTTTTGTTGTTTTTTTTCTATTGGGGATGGATATAATGGTTCTAAAAACCAAATAGGAACAAATAAGCTCAGCCAAGGTGTAGGTTTGAACAGCCAAGTAAATAATGAAAAAGCAATAAAAAATTAAGACTAACTGGGTGTTGGTGTTGTCAGATCGACATAAATAATCCTGTCAATTGACTGCATGTGTAGTATAAGTTCCTTGAGCAGTCTGTAGATGTAATATGTTAAAGCCTATCAAAATGTGAAACAAACATGCTGGCAGCTGACAACTGCTGAGGCAAGGAAACAAAATTAAACATGTAAAAGAAACTTAATTGGGTTACCATTAGTCTGCCTGACAGACTCAGGCCCACAACAGGAAATTATTTGGGATCAGAGCCACATATTCATTCATAGGAACAAACATACACCTACACACAAATAAACACACACAATTATGGTGTGCTAAATATCAAAAGCGAATGTTTTGTTTACCAGTGTCTGAATGCATCCGCATACAATTGCATGCAGTGAACAAAACAGTCATGGGGAGAGGAATCAATACAATGTTTTTGGGGCAAAAAAGGGCTTCTGTTAAAGTCTGAGCTTGTAACCTAAAGGTCAGATGAAGAGTTGCTGAGCTCCTCTTTCACCGTTGAGCCCACTAAACCCCAGGCTGCTCCGGAGGGACTGTCCTTGCTTTAAAAATGCTTTGGATAGAAAGCACCTCCTAAATGTCAAAAAACCATATTGAGCACAGATCCACAGTGCATAAAAATCATCAGCAGGATGCCAGTTTGCATACATCTATCAAACAAAACAGACCTATACCATTTGTAAATCTCTCATCTGCTTTTATAAAATGGTTAGCACATTATAAAAATGACAAAAATGACATTTTATTTCAACGTTTGAGCATTACATTGTTAATTCATTAAGTGTCATCATCATTTTTATCATTAACAGTCTACCTATCTGTGCGGTTGGAATTGTTCATTCAGGAAGGAATGAACCAATTAAAGGGCTACAATAACTATTGAAGTTTTAATCCAAATATATGAGAACAGAGAAGTCCACACCACAATTATAACAACAATGAAATCACTTTCAGAATTATTGTTATTATTATTATTACAGCTGATAGCTGACAATAAGAATTCACACAATTTTACAAAGCTTGAGCATTTAAAGTGATAGATGATAAAATAAACAAAGTGATACACGGATCTGTTCGGGGGAAATGGTCATAGATAAAACGTGGCTATTTACCAATCAGCATCAATGAACTTTCCAATTTTTAATTATCTATAACTATCATTATTAATCAAATCACTCAGCGCATTCACTCAGCATTCCACCATTACTCACATTGTGTTGTCCAGAGACGTGCAGTCTTTAGCTGTGCTGTGGCTTTGTTTTAAACTATTTTCACTGGTGGACCAAAAACAGACAATTTTCTTTATAAGCTGCTATTAGTATAAGCTGCTCAATATGAATTTCTTTTTTATGTAACTGTTCTGTAAAAGCAATCTCACACTTGCAGTAATGCGGTGAAATGCTGATTAATTTATTGTTCAAAAGAACAACAAACCGAACCAATAGTAAAAAATAAATAAAAATAAAATAAAAATAACTTAAAAGCTAATAGTTACAATAAATAAAACAATAAAAAAAAAAAAAAAAAATACAATAAAACATAAAAAAATAAAGTGCACTAATACTTGAAGATGTGTGAGAGATTTTTGTTTCTTTTGACATTTACGCATGTATGTTGGTAGGGAGGAATTCGGATTCAAGAGAGTAATTGGTTTTAATCATGAGCTGCACAAGCTAAAGACAAGGACAGGAGCCAAAATCAAGACTATTCTTCCACACGCTGAAGAGGCACCAATCCGTCTGCTGTGTGGTGTCCCTCTAACACACACACACACACACACACACACACACACACACACACACACACACACACACACACACACAGTGTAATCCCGTACACGCACGAGCACACTCCTTTTTCGCTTCTCATTTGTATCATCAGCTTAATGACTGGATTGGGCAGTTTGCCTGAATCACTCTCAAGCTCAGGCCAGAGTGCCGGTGGCTTTATTAACTTGGTCTGTTTCCAGGCTTCCCATTACCAAGTCCGGCTGTAATTCCCATCCCATTCTGCCTTTCCGCTCTGCATCATTTCACCCGACATCACCCTATCCACTCGCATGGCCTATTCTCACAACCCTCCATTCCAAAAATTAAATTTGCCCTGCAGAGAGAGAGATAGAGAAAGAGAGTGTGTGTGAGAGAGAGAGACATAACTGAACTATGCAGTATATATCTGTATGGTGCAGTGAAACATGCGTGGAAAAGCTCTTCCTTTTTTTCTCCAGCAGTTAGAGTCTCACTTTGTCTGTGTTTCAACTGAGAAAATTCAATTAAACTATAAGAGTACAGTGAACACACACTCAGCCCCAGACAGTTTGAAAGTTATACACTTCTAATGCTTCTTTCTCTAAGTAGATACAATAAAAGTTATCTTTTTCTACTTCTCTGGGAAAAGACTTTTTCTTCTGTTTTTATTGGTTTCCTCGGGCTAACAGTGAGGGAGCATATAACAAAACTATTTTAAGCAGACATGACACTTAATGATAGGAATGACAGCAGTACCAAATTATTTAATTGGTCAAATGATGCATATCATATTAGAGTTATATAAAGGTGTTTTTTAATCAGAGTTTTTTAATACTGAAAGATAAACAAGTAATATTGAAAGATAAACAGTGCAGAACACACTCAGAACATCTCGAACTTCACCCACCCAGGTATATTTGATAATAAAAAGATAAAAAAAAAAAAAAAAATCAAAATCATAATCAGAAGAAACTTCTGACTTCAGTTTAGGGTCCAATTCTCACTATTAACTAGTTGCTGATTAGCATGCATATTGCTAGGATATTGTACTATTTAGTACTTATAAAGCACATATTACAGTTTTTCTCGATTGCTTAAACACTATAACCAGGCTTTTGAATTAAAATTTCAAAACCATAATGCCATTTATCAAAAAGCACACCCATTTCACTAAACTATAAACACTATTCCCTGTTTTGACACATGAGTCAGATTTGTTGAACTGTCACTGCAAAACTCTACACACAAATCCCTTCATTTCTCATTGCCTACACCATGTTGTCATTTAGAAAGCACTAGCATTCAATATTGTTCACTCAAGGCAGCACAGCTTCAGCTCAGTTAGCACACAATTACCCAAGTGGAAACACTAAGAGTCAAAATTTAACACACATCAATCAGAACCTTCAATAGATAGATAAAAGGGCCCAAATCAGTTTATTGAGTTTTGGAACAATGTATCCAGAAAGACATGAAGGAAGAGATCGAGGATAAGGAGGAGGAGGAGGAGGAGGAGGAGGAGGAAGGGCAAGAAGACAAGCAGTCTCAGATGAAATTCAAGCCACTCTAGTTGCCCATGTCTTAGTCAGTGGTATGACTATGAGGGAGGCTGGGCTACGAGTAAGGCCAAATTTGAGTCACTTTACCGTCGCCTCGAGAGCCTTCAGGGAGGTGTGGTGACAAACAAAATTCACTGAATAAAAGACAAACATTTCCAATAGTCTTTGATGAGGTTTATTTTCTTGCAAGAAAAGGCCAGCAGTCGTACAGTCACACAGAGTGGCTGCAGAGTGTGACAGTGAAGGGAGGGCATCCTTTCTCCTTAATAGTCTTGACTCCCAGAATGTTATCTTTCTAGGCAAATGATGGTATTTCAACCACATGTGGAACATTCTTAGACGTGTTCATCATATTGTCTCCTTGAGTGGAGGCCCTCCTGTCACGACCAACACTCTTTACCATTCCAATACAATTCCATATTAGACTAAGGTTTGTGTGTGCTCTTTTACTGTCATATGATGGTCACACACATCTTAAGTAAATATAAAAAAAAAATTAGAGGAGAAAAAAAAAAAGGAAAAACAGGGAAAAATTTTTTGTTTTGTTTTGTTGTGTGTGTGTTGTACTGTGTAGTACATGAATGAATAAAAATGTGCCAGTGTATCCATTGGTTGTGTCTTTTGTGTTCATCATGTGAAAAGGTTTGTGGGGGGGGACTATGTTGACTATATATATAGATATATATAGACTATATATATATATATAGACTATGTTGTAGTGTGTGTGATTTTGAGGGCTTGTGTGTCCTGTCTGAGGGCAAAGTTAGTTTTTTCAGCAAGAGTGAATGGTTTTGAGTGTAGAGATTCATTTTGACCTGAAAATAGGATGTTTGGGGAGTTGGGTGAGACGTTATGGATTTGTGTTTACAGTTTTGAGAATACGAGGCATAGTTTCAAGAAGTGTGTTTAAGCAATCGAGAAAAACTGTAATGCCTTATTCTGCATGACCATATTATACATCTCTTAATCCTACCCAGTCCCTAAGCTAAACAACTACCTTACTAACTATTAATAAGCAGTTATTAGGATATTGAGACAAGAGCCGTAGTTAATAATGAGAATTGGACTCTAATCTAAAGTGTGATCAAAAGGGTAAATCTTTGAAATAGCATTTTTTTTTTTTTTTGGTAACAATGTAAAAGTCTTTCCTTTCACTTTTGATAAATTTAATGCATCCTTGCTGGATAAAAATAAGCATTAACATCAGCAGCAAGAATGTTTTACTCTCAGCCATACAATGCCGTATATCTTAAGTAGTGAAATAATAACAAATTATCTTGAATGTCATATCTAAGTGGTTATAAATTGCAAACAGGAGTCCATATTTTGTAAAACTCCTCCATTTCCCCTCAAACGATATGCCAACTTTTCCAAGGCAAGACAGCAAGACATTGATTTAACCCACTAAGTAGAGGAAGGTCTTTGGATATCTTTCTATTTTAAAGCAATTACATGTTTGGTCTATATAACAAAAAATCTATTACCTTGTGTTTTCTTCCATCAACTTCTCAAATTACAGGGTATATATGCAATACATGTAATTTGGCTTCCACAAGAACAATTTCTCCAGTTAAATAACAAATCAAAAACTTCCTTCCATATTAAAAGCTCTACACTCCCACACAGTTTAAGTTGTTATGACGACCAGATACACAGCAAGCTGAATTAGACATTCTAAACAAGGTTCCTTTCCATCCCGGCAACATAATTCAATTGAAAAGAATAAACCATGATGTATTCTCACCCTGTGCTATAGACCACACGGATGAGCGAAAACATTATGACCACCTGCCTAATATGCTGTTGGTCCTCCGAATATCTTGCACCAAGACGTTAGCAGCAGATCTTTCAAGTCATGTTGCGAGGTGGAACTGCCTTGGATTGAACTTGTTGGTCCAGCACATCTCACAGATGCCCAATTGGATTGAGATGTGTGGAATTTGGAGGCCAGGGCAACACCTTGAACTCTTCATCATGTTCCTAAAACCATTCCTGAACAATGTGTGCAGTGTGGCAGGATGCATTATCCTGCTAAAAGAGGCCACTTTACAAGGCTACACCATTGTCATGAAGGGGTACATCTGGTCTGCAACAATGTTTAGGTAGGTGGCACGTGTCAAATTTACGTCCACATGAATGGCCGGACCCAGGGTTTCCCAGCACACTGCACAGAGCATCACTTGTCGTCGTCCACCAGTGCATCCTGGTGACATCACTTAAAGGGTTAGTTCACCCAAAAATGAAAATTCTGTCAGTAATTACTCACCCTCATGTTGTTCCAACCATGTAAGTCTTTCGTTCATCTTCGGAACACAAATTAAGATATTTTTGATGAAATCTGACAGAATTTTGACTCCTCCATAGGCTTCCAGTGTGACCGAAACTCACCGGCCCAGAATAGTTATTAAAACATCGTTAAAATAGTCCAAGTAACTACAGTGGCACTACATTAAGTTTATCATGCGACGAGAATACTTTTTGTGCGCAAAAACAAACAAAAATAACGACTTTATTCCACTTTTCAATTCCTTCTCTCTGGGCCTCGTAGTGTTTTTGCGCTGCGCGTCTGTGTTGCACGTCATCACGCAACACACACATGACCGGCGTCGGCCAATAGTGAGCCTACGTGGTGACGTGTAACACAGACGCGCTGCGCAAAAACACTACGCGAACCAACTAGACATCCAGAGAGAAGGAAATGAATAGTGGAATAAAGTCGTTATTTTTGTTTGTTTTTGCGCACAAAAAGTATTCTCGTCGCTTGATATACTTAAGATTGAGCCACTGGAGTCACTTGGACTATATTAACGATCTCTTTAATAACTTTTCTGGGCCAGCAAGTTTCGGTCACACTGGAAGCCTATGGAGGATTCAGATATGGCTCAGATTTCATCAAAAATATCTTAATTTGTGTTCCGAAGATGAACGAAGGTCTTACGTGGTTGGAACAACATGAGGGTGAGTAATTACTGACAGAATTTTAATTTTTGGGTGAACTAACCCTTTAACAAGGCTGCTCACGTGATGTAAAAGAAAATTCTCCAAACCAGTCGACCTTCTTCCACTGCTCCAAGGTCCAGTTCTGACACTCACTTGCCCATTGGTGCTTTTGACAGTGTCATCACAGGCACTCTGATTGGTCTGCGGCTATGCCGCAGGGTCATTTCGTGTCATTTCGTGTTTTTCTGGTGAAAAAAAATACATAATTGAAGAAGAAAACCAAAATATTAAATGTCATGGATGTATATTTGGTCATGCGAGCGTTGATGGGCTCCATTTGCTGAAGTTATTTGCACTGTTCGCACAAGTAAGAGGCATCTCTGCTCCCTTTGTATCAGAAGTGTGTCCCTTTGCAAATACAGACAAATAAGAGAGCCCTGTATGACAGTGGTGCAAAACTCAGTTCGTGGAGGGCCATGCAGAGTTTAGCTTCAACCCTAATTAAACACACCTGATAAAGCTCATTAAGTCCTTCAGGCTTATTTGAAAACCACAGGTATGTGTGTTGGAGCAGGGTTGGAACTAAACTCTGCAGGGCTGTGGCTTTCCAGGAACTGAGTTTTGCACCCCTGCTGTAGGATTTCTAGAGCTGATATAGGGCGATTTGTTCAGCAGAGTAATGTAAGCTTCATTATGATTGCATCATCCATGACTTAAAGGAATAACACGATGCATTTCATATCATGTATGACACAATACCAGCTTCAGATTGCATAAAAAAGCCTAAAAAGCAAGAACTGTCCAAAGTCATAGATTTATTCATAGATCCAGTCAAAGATGAATTTTAGTAATTTCTGGTTTAAAATGAGATCCCTTTCCTTTATAACTCATTTATACTCCGACATTCTCAAGTCAAAGGTCATATATACTGACCCTATAGCATTTCTTGAAAACTAGAGCCAATCAACAATTTTAAGCATGATTTTTGTTCTCAATGACCCAGAATTAGTAAAGTTTCACTACATTTATTTCTGAAGCATTTTGACTGAAGACCAGTGTAACACCATTGCACTTTCTGCACGGGTTTATTCCTCCTACACCATTCAATATTTCATGTCTGTTAAAAAAGGGAGGTCGGTAACATTTAGTACCTATCACGTAGAAGCTTTGATACAACATCAGGTGTCTTAAGCGCTAAGTCTGTCACTTAGTTTGAAAAACATCTAATTATGGCGTGCTAATTTGCATAGTCTATTTAATGAATTCCATTCTAGCATTTCAATGTGATTCATAGAATTGTCATTCTAATTATAGTCCTCTTTTGCGCCTCGCCAGTTAAAACATAACAGTAGCTAATCCCACTAAACATGAGTGTTTGCACATCCATCTACATTGACAGTAATAGGTTTAGAAGTGAGTGCTCGGTAGATGATGTAAATTCTTTGGCTTTCATTGTGCAAGTATTCATCATAGATTTTCTCGTCTTTGCATTGGAGCATCTCGTTCCCCAGATGATACTAATCAATGATGTCATTGTTGACCTTTAAAATGCCAGAGTCCATGGCTGAGGGTCTCTGTCTCTCCATCCTCATTCTTGCACACACACAAACAAACACAAAGCACAGAATATTTCTAAACTTCTTTATGGTGTGCCATTTGAGTAGAAGAGCAGACCCGATCAACATTTTGGATCCCATCATAAGCAATACATAGACTGACAGAGATGTAATTGCTTTGTTTATTAGAATGTCAAAGAAGTTGTCAACATATTGTGCGATTTAGCGGATAACGCGGATATCAAAATCCCTGTATTGCCTGAAAGCAAACATTAATCACTGGATGATAAGAAGTTAATGGGATTCACAGGTGACAGTGTGGACACCTCCTAGCAGCCATGCTGAAATGAGACCAATATCAGCTCATAACAGACAGACACACACACACATACACACTTATTACACACTCAATAAATCTTATTACATTGGAGATAAACTTTAACGACAGAGAGCAAAACTTCTATTAAGGACCACCTTTAGAAAGCGCAATGGAGGGAAACACAAAAAACAGCCTACAAACAAACAAAACATGACCTATTGATATTCACAATGCATCACAAGAGTACATTTTACTGTTTAATTCTCTATAGATTGACTAAAAAGGTTGTTTTTTTTCACTCAACAAGAGACAATTCTGTCAAAATTGACCTCTTGTGACCGCACTGCTATTTCTTTCAGAAAATGCAAATTTTGTTGTAATCTCAGCTAGTGTGATTCTGTTGGAGCACCAATCATATCAACTATCATTATATTGCTATCTGATACCATCACTGATTATGCAAGCTACAACTAGAGTACTTTTTTTGTAAGAGTATGAACAGAAGCATCTACTGCGTGTTTCTGTAAATATGAAGAGATCAGGACTAAGACAGTCTGTTTCTTTGATGGCGGCTTAAGTCTCTCACATGAACTGGTGATCAGCCCACTCAAGCCATAAGCCATCACACTATCATTTCTCAGGAAGTGAAGGGGAGGAGACTGACCTTCTCAAACTGCTTTCCTTTTCTCTTTTCTATTCGCTAAGCTTCTCTCCTTCCCTAAGCCTCTCACTCGGTTTCTCTCTTCCTCGTTCTCACGTTAATGGTATGATTGACAGCCTCTAGGATGGGTTTTTAATGATGTCTCATAGCACATTAGGCTGATGGCTGTTAGATTGGGACAATGTGACCTCCTCTCCTCTTCTCAGCACCTGAACTCTCCATGCATAACACACATATGCTACTGTGCGTGTGCATGATGCACACACACATACACGGACACGAACCACAAACTAACTTATCGAATCATATTGTGCACCCCATTTCAACTCAAATGACTGGAATCTATATTGAATTGAAACAATTTACTTTCTATTCCAGTTATCTTAATGACAGTCCGTTTTCTGGGAATATGTCAAGATAAACTTTTTTTCCCCTTCTTCTCTCTAATCAAATTATAAATCTGATTCTTTCCCCTTCGTCAGGCTTGTTCCCCAACGGTGGTTCTGTGCACTCTGTCAAGTGTTTGTCATTCATTGCCTCTGACTTGCAATAAGGTCACATTGACCGTTTCTCAATATGCGTTTTTAAAGGGTTAGTTCACTCAAAAATTCTGTCAGTAATTACTCACCCTCATGTTGTTCCAACCCCGTAAGACTTTCGTTCATCTTCGGAACACAAATGAAGATATTTTTGATAAAAATATGAGAGCTGGCTCAGTCCATCATAGGCTTCTATGTAATCGATATCTGCCATCCCAGAAAAGTTAGTAAAGACACTACATGAACTCACGTCAGAGGCCCACACAGAAGAAAATGAATAGTTGAATAAAGTCGTTATTTTTTTTTTTTTTTGTGCACAAAAAGTATTCTCGTCGCTTGATAAACTTAAGGTTAAGCCACTGTAGTCACTGCTATTTTAACAATGTTTTTACTAACTTTTCTGGGATGGCAGATATCGATTACATAGAAGCCTATGAAGGAGTGAGCTCTCAAATTTAATCAAAAATATCTTAATTTGTGTTCCGAAGATGAACGAAAGTCTTATGGGGTTGGAACAACATGAGGGTGAGTAATTACTGACAGAATTTTCATTTTTGGGTAAACTAACCCTTTAAGCGATCTTGCGTCCTTGTGTTCTCGTACTACGTCGTCATCATCAACTATCGAAGTTCAATTCCAGTACTCAAGAATGCAAGTACAGAGGACGCATGAAAGCACCCAGATGTGTTCTTGATATCGAGGATGCATCAAATGCAGACCTGAGAGAATCGAACCGTTAGAAATCCCAGAAGACGCTGCAGGCGGACAGCGCTTTAAACTTCTCGTTCTCACTTCAGATTCACGCTGCAAGGTCGCAAATACGTGACGGATCGTGAAAGTAAACATTTGTCCATTTGTTTTGCTTAAACATTTTAATGAAGTGATAAAAACCTGAAGAAAGCATGCAGTATTTTTATTGGCATGGTAAAATAAAAAGATATAAAAATAATGTCTATAATAATATGAAAGAAATGTTTTAATTGTGCATTAGCCGCTACTTATAATATGCTGGGATGGTCAGTTGAGTAACAAGATCGCAGCACATCTCAGTTCTCACAAGGGTGGGTTCTGTGTCCTCACATCCTTCCGAGTTTGCTCTTTTAAGGTAGCCTGGCGAGACCAATTTCATTGCATTCTTGGAATTGAGAAACAGCCATTGACTCCGATTCCTGCATAGGCCAAGGTTTTACTCATTGGAGCTCCAAAATGAGATGAACAAACCCAATTTGCCTAATATGAAACCTAATGAACTATTCAATTAGTTTCAGATTAGGTCAGAACTTTACCTCCTTCAACCTACGAGGGCTATTATTGTTTTAAATGGAAGAAGTAATGACTTGGGTTAAAGTTCTCTGGCTCTGGAACTCTCCACAATCCCCCCCCCCCCCCCCCCCCAAAAAAAAAAGTGTTTCAAATTTCTTCAGCTTGTTTTATAGTTTGTCTGTGTTATCTGTGGTCAGGAGGAACTATATTTGAAGAGTTCAGATGCAAAAGCATCTAAGTGCCATCTGAAATTTCCTTCTAGAATTATCATTTTTATCAAGCTTGTATATTTAAGTTCAGTAATTTCACTTAAATGACAATTCATAGGTAATTTTCATTGCCATTTAAGTGAAATTACTGAACTCAAATATACAAGCTTGATAAAAATGATCATTCTAGAAGAAAATTTCAGATGGCACTTAGAGGCTTTTTCATCGGAACTCTTCATTTAATCTATGGGATACTGTTTAAAGGAATATTACAATACTATATGTATTTATCAAACAAACAAACAAACAAACTAAAAATTATTTAAACAGCTTTACACATAAGTCTCCTTCAAAACTGGCCCCGTTCATTTCCACTGTAAGTGTCTCAACTTAACTTTGATTTTTTTAAAGAAAACAACAGACTTCAATCAACAATAATCAACATTATGCCACAAATGCTGTTGATTGAGCTTGAGTTAAACATGGAATACGTCTGCAGAATATATCTTCACACATTATTTCGTTTTTGACACTAATGTTGACAAATGACTTCAGAGACCAAGTGTCTATAAGGAAAGACCCAACAAGAACATGATGGACATGTCCTCTCATTTAGGGATTCATGAATAATTTGATGTATAACAGTGATTGCACTTTATAATTGCAGCAATAATGTGTGTTGTGTTTTTTGGTTGATTTGACTGTATTCAGAGACCTGGCAGGTACTCTACAGCTGTGGAGCAATTCCCAATCACAACACACTCCATTACTCACTCTGCCATAATTATGGTAACCGTGATTTTCATCTCGAAACCAAATTAATCTCTTATTTCACGCTGGTGAGCCCTTAATTCAGAGACACTCCTTTGTTGTGATGTGCATATGAGTACTCAATCACTTTCAATATGTGTGGTGGATACATTTGAGTATTAAAATGCATATGTTGTGTACACATGTATATAGTGTACAACTATATAAGTACAGTATATGAACTATAACACATCATTTATGTTGCGGTAACATTAAAATGAACAGATTTGTGTGTGTATGCAAGTCACAATCATTAAACCATTTTAATGTTAAATTAGCTAAATGGGTTAAATAAACGGCATATCATTAACCAAATTTAATTGTATTATAAATATAACATATAGATTGATAAAGTAAGATTCACAAACATTTGTGCATCTCTAAAGTTATTTATATGTAAAAGAAAGTACACTGAAATGATACGTCTCAGTATCTCTGAAAATATATGAGTGCTAGAACCACAACATAAAAATATCTCTGAATATAAATGAGATCAAATTGTTTGTTGTCACCGATACGAAAGTTTCATTTTTTATTTTACAGTGAAAAGTATGTTTACCCGAGCTTCAACCAATTTAACCCATCAAAAACAACAAAAAAAACTTTTATTTAATAACATCTTTCTATTACTTTGTTTGCTACATTTATGCCGGACAATCTATGTACACCTGCAGTGCAATCTTATTGTTTTGTAGTCAATGCATTTGAATGTCATTCAGCCTCTTATTTATGAATGCATATCTTTGTAAATCAAACTATTTTTTTTTTTTTGGCTCTGGCATTTTTGATGTATGAATGGTTTTGATCCAGCTACTGCATGCTTATGTTCTTACATTTTCTCTCTGGGGGCCATTGTAATGACTACCCTGGTGTACAATCAAAGTAAAATGATCATGCCTTATATTCTAAAAAAGCCTTGCAAGTAATGTTAAAAGATAAAACGCCTCATCGTCAGCCGCTTCATGTCTCTAGGTAGTCAGCGAGTGCTGTTTTCACGCCTGCCGCCTCTTAAACGTTTTCTTGCTGGTGACTGTCAGAAAGAAAAACAAAAACAACAACACCTAATTAGACAATAAATGTGCTCATGAGACAAGATATCCCTCGAATGACCTTGGGAGACTGCTTACAGTTTATTAACATCAAAGAACGCTTACTCCCAACTCAAAATTTAGCCACGCCGTCAGCATAGAGCCGATTTCTGCGGATAATAGATTTACATATTCTTGCACAGAGGTCAAATATATGTAAAATACCTTGTTTGTCCGAAGATCTGAATCTGTAGCCCATGTAATGAGGACTCAAGTGCACAATCCACCAAGTCAAGCTACCAGTTAATTAGCCAATGCGCTAGTGGACACTCAAGAGAGAAGTTTCTCCAACAAACAGCCCACATGCTATAATCGACTATGTTATATTCTATCATACAAAAATGCTGCTGTTTGTTTCCTCACATTCATAGTATAGTAATATTCAAATGTCACTTGCCTGGCTCGGCAGGAGTGCACTTGTAAAGACAGCCACCAAGCGTGATGAGCGGTAATCACTGAGAGACAGTGAAGAGAATCAATATTCCAAAAACAGACAGCGATTTTTCTGCATTAGCAGCTGACAGGGCTGATCCGCATTAACCTTGCTCACATAACTACATTGTTCAACTGTGAAAAGAACTGTCAAAAAGCACAGCAGAAAAAAAATCCATCTCCAAGTCACAGTAGAATCGTAGACCAACACAGTAATCTTCATAGCTAGCACAACAACGTTGCAAATTTTGAACTTTTTTTGAACGGTCTTTTTCCTGGGGGGAAAAATAATGACTTCCAAAATGCTGCAGAAGCATCATTACATTGTTGGTATGTTCTCTTTTGGCACATTTTATAAACCTCATTACCATGTTCAAATATCGCCAAAATGTGTCTACCACATATAATATCGCTGAGAGAAAAAAAGAGATCAGATATGAAACTCCACTGTTGTCTTTTTATAATTCTTCACAACTAACTTTGAATGATTCATGATAACATTTGATTTGTTTATCCAAAGAATAAAAATGCAAAAACACATTCTGACCATGACATCTTGCATCTTGACAGATGGATTTTGTTTTTAACCACCTACAGTATAATCGTTTCCATATTTTCCCATTTACTAAGAAAAACTAAACACATTCCATCTAAATAGAAAATCAAAAAGAGAAGTACCCAGAAACGCATCAGAGAAAGGTCGTTTATGATTCAGGGACCACATGGAGGTGTGGAGGTAGCTTTTTGCGTTAGAGCATGAAAGGAAATGGCTTTGAGTTTATCTGAGCCCTTTTCCGTAAAGAGGAAAGGGAAAGGACTGCCATTTTCATCTCCATAAGAATTACTAACCCTAAAAATGAGGCAGCGCTCCATCTGACACAACACTCCATCTTCATTCGGACCACCCTTGCAAAACAATTCTGCAGAGCTGGAGAAGAATACTTGTGCCGCAAGGACACGACAGCTCGTTCCATTAAAAGCCAATGTGCAACGTTTGAAAAACTAGTTTAATTCAAAGTTTGATTCCACCGCACCTTTGCACTTTCTGCCATTATATATTAAGCTGTTTAATTCATGGATTATTCCTTCAGAGCATTTATTTGTGAGACACAATCTGTCTTTCTTGGATTTGGAGGCTGCCTGAATACCCAAGAGCGTTCTACAACCTCAGGAACTTCCACTTGGGAATAACAGAACTCTTTCTTCTGCAAGATTAGTGACACACAAATGAGATTTTCTGAATAAAGAAACACAGACACAAGTCCTTAAAGCAACAGTTCACCCCAGAAATAAAATTCTGTCATCATTTACTCACCCTCATGTCTTTCTTTCCTCCATAGAAAACAAAATAAGAAATTCGCAAGATTATACAGGTCATTCTTTTTCATGCAAATATGAACGAGGACACACAAATGTGCTACATTCCAAGTACTCTATACTCTTGCTTTGTGTAAGAAACAGTGTTATTACTGACTAAAACTATTAAAAGAGAGAAACAAATGAGCAATGCTAAATCAAATAAGTTAAAGTATTAAAATGACTAAATTAAATAAAATATGAAATAAAACTAAAACAAAAATTTTAATAAATGAAATGAACTATTTATGGTAACACCGTAGTTTAGCGTCCAATTCTGACTATTAACTAATTTCAAGATTACTATTGGCTGTTTATTAGTAATTACAAAGCATATTTTAATGCCTTATTCTGCATGACTATTCTATATCCCTACATATTCTACATTCCATAATCCTACCCAATACCCAAACTTAACAACTACCTTATAAATTATTAATAAGCAGTAATTAGGAGTTTTTGAGGAAAAAGTCGTAGTTAATAGTTAGTAAATAGCGAGAATTGGACCCTAATCTAAAGTGTGACCCTATTTATTAATATATAAAAATGGCAAAAGCACAACAAAATTCTAAGAATTAAACTAAAATTAAAATGAAATACAAAAATGAAATAAACATTAATAAAAACTGATATCACTGGGAGAAATAGGCCGGAATTTCAAACCACTCTTGTGAACTGGATCAACTGATTCCTTGAAAAGCTTCAAAGAATGATTTGTTCACAAACAGGAAATGTCAAATTTTCTAATGAAATGAAAACTAATTTCAATATCAGTCTCTTCCTCACACAAAGATACTGAAGAATTGGAGAACTTTAGCATGGAGAACTGTCTGCAAAATTTTCACCTTTCCCAGAAGAAATAAAGTTATATGGGTTTGAAATAACATGAGTGTGAGTAAATGATTTGAAAAAAAAAAAGTTTTATAGGTGAACTATTACTTTAGCCATTGTCTTTTGGAATATTGCTTCCCATTCCCATTTTTACAATCTAAATGAGTCTCACAAAATCTCTCTCTATAGGTGTCTAAAGTCATAAACTGTTCACTTCTGTCTCCAGTGGGACTGATTCTCTGATGGTCACACACATATACATATACACACCTGCGCATATACACACTGTCACCACAGTAATTGAGTTGTGGGCTCTTGGCAGCTGAGGCAGTGTATGGCAGCGAGGCGATTACGGAAATGAAAAAGCTCCATCTCTGAGTGGGGCTCGAGGCAGGGGTGGGGGTGGGGGGTGGCAGGCCAGGGAAAAGCCCCCTGGGGGGTGATTTGATTTGGGAGATGATGTACAGCCGTAAACTGATAATATCACTCTATAAACTCTGCTTGCCTTTCTCAGGCGGCACTGCTATTTCAGACCCACAAACCATCCAGCATTCACTCCTAGAACACACACACACACACACACACACACACACACACACACACACACACACACACACACACACACACACACACACACACACACACACACACACACACACACACACACACACACACACACACACACACACACACACACACACATCTTCCGGTGCCAGTGAGATCTAATCATGATATAAGTCCATTCATATGTATATTTTTTGGAAGCGAGACTGAGTTTGGATTGTATCTTTCATCCTTTCTTTGCAGGGATTGAAAGAAAATCTGTATTCAAGGGACGTAGACCGCTTTGATTTAAGCCCACTGTTCATTCTGCTTTCTGCCTTTGCCTTAGCCATTATTTGTCTAGCTTTATGGCATCACATTTGTTTCGAATTCGTATACGCGCATGTGAGTGTTTATGCGCACGTGTGTCTGCAGAGAAAATAAACCTTAAAGATTCAGACGGAGGTCAGATGGCCCGCTGAAACAGTTTGCAATTGTGGACACCACTCACATGGAAATGTGTTACACATTACTGGTTTCATTTTCAAGACTTCATGAAGACTTATACAACACATTACCGAGCTCTTTTATGAAGCCTGACTGTTATTACCTTCCCACAGTCACTCACACTAGTTTTGAAATAGAACATGGTGAGTGCCGGTAGTTTATGTGTGCCGTAAGCATGTGTAATAATGCTCTCCATGGGTTCTGAGTGCTGCCTTAGATCACACCAGAGCATAGACAATGTGATTTAATAAGGCAATATCACTGTTCCATGCTACCTAATCAAGTTAAAGGGGTTTAAGTGTGAATGTATGCGTGACCATGTGCTTACATGTCTAGTTCTAAAGCACAATCCGTAAAAATGTCTCTATCCTATCTGTAGTTTTGTCAGAAGAGCATTGTAAATGAAGTTAAGACCAATAAAGTCAGTTTTGACATCAATATTATAAAGTAGTTAAAAGAGACTAGTTTACTATGGCTCAGTGGTGAAAATGATTTGAGTAAATGTAATTAGTTTCTGTTCTTAAATATCTTTTTGGCTACTTTGTACTTTGAGTATCAAATATATTTCAAGTTTTACTCTCTAGTTGACAGTATATTTGAATAAGTACTCTTTACTCCAATACATTTCTAATGAGTAACTTGTTACATTTTGCATGGCACCTAACTTTTTCTGTAGCAATTTATTTCTGCCAAAATAAGTGATATCACCATCTACAGGGCATTGAAGGTACTATATTTTGTGCATTTTGCCCTTTCTTACCCAAACTTGTCAACAAGGCTACTTTACATGAATGTGAGTGCATTAGGAGATATTTGCTGAATTGCAGGTGTTTCATATATGAGATGCGGTCACGGCTGCAGCCGGCGATGAATTCTGAAACCAGCACGTGCAAGTAGACTTTGACTATTCAATTAACATTACTTTATTTCACAGTTATACTGAAGAGAACTTTTTGAAGGATATTGGTTTACTTATGACCTTTTTGAGCACTTGAGCTGAGACTTGAGTGTTTAGATGTTTAAGAGGCTGTTGTGTCGACCTTGATTAATTGCAATTTTAAGGTGTTCAGTTTTATTTTGATTTTTAGGAAATAAACATTTGTTTGCTCTCGTCAAAAATGATCTATTTCTTGTTTTTCACTGGCATGTCTCTCAGGTATTGAGCATCAGTGTATCTTTGAGCCTACATTCAGTATGAGTAAAATACTTAAGTACTGTTAAAATCAGATACTGTACTCTGAGACTTTAACTCAAGTCATATTGCAACAGGGGACTTGTAACTTGTAAAGACATCTGTACTTTTACTTAAGTATGGTTTTCAGGTACTCTTTACACCTCTGCTATAGCTCCTCAAATCTGGTTGCCCTCACAATGAGCAACTGACAAAAAACTATTGTTTTATTTAATTTCTTGAATGAATGGTCAGTTGCTGCTGATTAGCATTAGTGCTATTAACTAGTATTCCAAAAAGGAATTCTGCATTTGTCTCGAACAAGTCTGAGGAAAAATATCTGTAGAATATTGAATAATTCATTAATATGTTGAGCCTTAAAGTTTTAAAATATACAGTATATATATTCTTGAATACTTATAAGTCAAGTCTTGAAAAAGTCATGAAAAAGAATTGTGATAAGACTGTGGATCATGATTCGGCCTGAAACAAACAAACAAACAAACAAACAAACATTTTTTTGCCATATCTCTCACCCCTTTATAGAACATTAAATTAATCTGTCAAATTTTTTAAGCTATATTTAACTGAAAAACTATCAAAATCTCAAGTTAATATTACATAACACATTTTCCTCATTTTCGTGCAGATGTCATTTTATCTAACCAAAAGAAGAAAAAAAAAAAAAAAATACCATAATATTAATTGTAAAAAGCTTAAATGCCTTCTTGAACATTTATTCTTTCTGCAAAACGAATTTCCTGTTCACACCAAATCAATTCTCTGAGAAAAAAATTCAGATACCTGAATGAAAGCACTTCTTTTTCTTGACATAGACCACAAAAGAGTTAACTCCTCCTCAGATGCTCTTCTGATGTGGTAAAGTATTGTTTGGGATAAAAAGTGTCAAAAGTGGGACAAAACAGAGATTTCAAATAGAGTTAGGGGTGCTGGACATTGACCTGCCAGTGTAAAATAATCTGATCTCCATTGTTTTACAAAAAGAAAGAGGTGAGAGATTATCCTCAAATCCATTCTCTCCAACCACCACCTCACACCTGCAACTTACATTCTGCATTTCCGTTCTTACAAGGCAGCATGGACTTCTATTATTCATCTCCTCTTTACTCAGCTTCAAAAATTGCCTTTTTTTTGGCGTCCTGAGCCATAGGTATCCCATTGACCTTCCCTATCCTTCCGGTCCCTCTTTCTAAAACTCTTTTCTCAGGCATTGAGTCAGAGGCATGCTATTATCCTATAAGGCTGACTATGGAAAGGAGAAGGAGGGCACCAGAGATCACTTAGAGAATGCAAGGACATCATGGTCACATCACCTCTTTTATCTCTCTCTTCTTCTCTTCCCCTCTCTTTAATGGAGTCTTGCTGCATGGGCTGGCAGGGAAATAAGGATGGACATGCTCGAATGTGAGCAGATGCAGCCCCTCTCCTCCTCCCGTACAAAACAGGATAAGGTCTTTTCACTAACCTGCCCTCCCTACGAACTCCGAGCACTCTTGTCCTCTCTGTCTCTCCTTTTAAAGTGAAGAGGAGGGATCATTACCTCTGAAATGGACTGAATGCAAGAAAGGAGAGCAGTGCAGGGAGGAAAGGAAAAAAACAGGGACAGGTGCCCCAGTTCACATTTTTTTTTCATCCTCTCAGATATTACAGAATACCTCAAGGCAGGTCTATCAGAGAGAGGAAGAAAAAGAGAATTTTAGCGATGCATTATTGGAGAAAATTACACAAAGTAAAAAATACTCTGATTATATAAAGAACCCCCCCCCCCATCCCATAAACTTTCATAAGTTTCATAAACTTTTTTTTTGGTGCCATTTAGATCTTCATCACCTCCTGAAACACAAACACAGCATCATACTTGCAATCAACCCTTACTATCATTAATCTGCATTCATTAATTGGTGCATCTTGTTGGGTAAAAGTCATGTTTTAAACCAGGGTTATAATAAAGTGATGTCTGATTTGTGAGTCAATTATTCTATTCAATTTGAATCAGTTGAATTGATTCATGTTGAGCGTATCAGTTTTTAGCGGAGAAGTCTGATTCTTGAGTTTCTGGCTGAAGTGAATCACTTTAACTGGTCAAATAAGTTCACTGAATTATATTTTATTACAGTTAGATTCCTAGGTTTATCAATTGACTAACTAAAGGTTGTTATGTATTTTACTTTTCTGACTGTAATGCTAAAATCTTCAACCGTTAAGTTCTTTGAGTCAGATAGAGAAAATCAGAATTTTCGCATGATGAGCTCATGTTACTGTTTTTGAACCTGTACAATTCAAAATACTTCACAAATGATTTATCCATGAATTTAGTGCTATTTCTATTCTTTCAAAAGGTACATTGAAACTTTCTAAAATGTAAAAAGTATCTGTTATTGTCATGGGCAACAATCCCATGTTTTTTTTTTTCCGAGATCTCCCATTTTAGAGAACCAATCTAAAAGTGGTTAATAAAAATATAGATGGACAGAGAAATATACAAGACAGTAAAAAGAGGACAATACCTGAACAAGCTCCTAATGAACAAACTGCATTGCTTATTTGATCAAGAAGTTTTTTCGTAAACTCGTAAACGAATTTAGGGATATATTTGATCATCTAGGTCTTTAGTTAAAGAAAAGCAAAACTTACCAAAATTATAGGAACCCTGTTGCCATGGTTCTGTGACTTTTGGAGCTTCTTTAGTGGATTCAGAGGATGGTAATGATTCAAAAGGAAGGAAAGTGTGCCGTGTCATTAAATGCAATACACTGATGAACAGCATTATGTGATGCCTCCCAGGTTTCAAAATAACAGTGTAATAGAAGAGCGAGCACAATGGACACACACAGACAAGTGTTTACACACACTTTCCCTGGTGATTCCATGGTTAGTACGATGCCTAGGCTATGCGATTTATACATATGTTTTTTCTCCAGTCAATACGACGGAAGTCAATATCAATCAAAACGATTTGGTTCTGAATGATTCAATTGTGAATTATGATTCAGTTCAACTGAAGTTTTGTTTTATACGGACATGAAAATTGCATGAGTTTGAAACGACATTAGGGTGACCAAAGCTCCCAGAATAAGCATATCACCTAACATATACACTGTGACATTTTACAAAATCCTAAATGAAAGGGTCAAATTCTTCAAAAATTGCTGAAACGTTTTCTTTCCTTTTTTCCTATATTTTCTCACATTTTTTCACACATTTAAGCCAAATTTCGATCTAAGGCATACATTTCATTTCATGTTAATGTCAAAAGTGCAATATTTGAAAAGTTTCATTCATGAGCTCTCAGTAAGGAAGACAGCATGTCAAAAGGCGTTATATTTACATCTACAGTATTTACATTTGAGCATCTCAGTCTTTGTAAGCAAAGATGGGTCATGGCTCATCACCAAATATCATGAGAGAATTGTCAATTCAAAAATCACATCTCAATGCAAGATTGCAAAGAATTTAGGTATTTCACCATCTACCATTCATAATATTGTGAAAAGATTCAGGGAATCCAGAGAAATCTCAGTGCATGAAGGGCAAGGCAGGAGACCTCTGTTGAATGTGCTTGACATTTGAGCCCTCAGTTGACATTGCATGAGAAACATGCAAACATACAGCCACATGTGCTCAGGAGGACTTTGAATAACTGTTGTCACTGAACACAGTCTGACGCTGCATCAAGAAATGCCTCTTTCTGTTACGCAAGGAGAAATCTATACATCAGTTTGATGCAGAGATCCTGGCGACTTCTCTGTGCCCAACGTGATCTCATGAGAATACGTGTGTATTTTTACGTAAAGTGTAGTTCTACCATATGTACATTTATTTACGTTTTATACACACAGAAACGTATAATACTGACGTATTTACAGCACTAAAACGTATAATATTTACGTATTGACAGCAAAAAAACGTAAATTATTTACGTATAAACAACTTTACCGACGTACAAATGTGTACGTATTCCTATTTAACTTATGCATATTAAAATCGTGGCATTAATGTTTTGACTCTATTGCATTCAATTGTCTTATCAATTACATTTTCAGTAGCATTTATTAATATAGTTTAACGTTACTCGTATAATATAACACAGTCTCACCCCCAAACGTCACATACTGACGCGTCTTGACCATACGGCAACATACGACGAAAAGGGTACCCCTAAAACGTCCATATGTGACGATTTGGGTTATGGGTAGGTTTAGGTATGCGTTAGGGTACCGCTAAGAGGCGCTGCTGGTGCGCTTATGTCTTCGTCTCATATGGACGTTTTAGGGGTACCCTTTTCGTCGTATGTTGCCGTATGGTCAAGACGCGTCAGTATGTGACGTTTTGGGGTGAGACCGGGCTGTATAATAACGTTACTCATAAATAATAACATTTCGCTCTGTTCGTGCCTTCTGCTGCAAACTCATTTCGGAGGATTAGCCTACATGGTGTTAAACAAGAATACACTTTAAAACCTTAAAAATACCTTCTTTAATCGTTTAACCATTTTTGTAATATTTGGTTTTATATACTGTGAGACACAAAAGGCGTTTTCTCCTATAGACCCATAATACACTAAAACACAACATAAATTCACAAAAGACATCAATTTTATTAGCTTGATGTAATCCAAATCTTTAGAATCCATACGTTTGCAAGAAACAGATCCAAATTCTGCCCTTTAGCCAGTGATCTTCATCTCCATTTCTCAGCAGAGACCGTAAACGTCAAATCCCGCGCTCGTAGTGAATTCAAATTCAAAAATTGCGCCCGAAGCGTTACGACATGTTTTACGGCAGTCATATCAAACGCTCATTGGCTCTCGCATGCTTCGTCACAGATTGCGACGTGCCGTGTTTAAGTTGGTGGTGTACTACATTTGAAATGGAGACGCGCCCGTGCCTTCACAGAGCGAATAGCGAACCGAAAACGGATTAACATTTTCATGGATTAATAACTTAAATTCTGCTCTGTAACGTTACCTCATACAAAACTATTATATACTGCCAGAGAGGACTGCGACACATCGTCATGTGAACGACTTTTGGTACCGGTTTTGACATTTTCTCACTAAATTATTGTGATTATACGTGTCTGTCTGTTGTCTTTCTTTATAACTTAATAACGTAGTTTTAAGAAATTGTTAGGTTTAGGGGTAGGGGTAGGATTAGTGGCTCAAATTATCTTTTAATGCTATATTGTTAATAAAACTGCCACTTCCCTACACATAGGCTATCTGGCCATTAACAGTTACGTTTTATCCTTTTAATATTGTCTATAAAATGGGTATGTTTAGGTGTGGGAGTAACGTTAGGGTTAAGGGATCTTACAATCTATAAAATGGTAAAAGGGAAATTATACAGATATCTTTATGATATGAAATATTCGTAAATAGTTTACGTTTTTTAGCTGAAAAAACGTAATAATGTTACGTTTAAACGTTGCAGATACGTCCATATTATACGTTTCAGCATGTATCCAAACGTACAAAAAGGTACGTTTTCTATCTTTGAAAATTACGTATTAATACCTACGTATTAACAATGAGATCAGGCTGCTGTGCCCGAGCTCATCTCAGATGATCCAAAACACAGTGGAAATGTGTGCTGTGGTCAGATGAGTTCACGTTTCAGCTGGTTTTTGGGAAATAAATATCATCGTATCATATGCACGTAAAAAGTAATTTTCGCGTATAAATTGTGCGATAAATAAAATGCGTGCTATAGAGACGCATTTCATGAGATCGGGTTGGGTACAAAAGCAAACCTCTGTCATGGTATGGGGATGCTTCAGTGCAAGCGGTATGGGTGACTTTCATATGTGTAAAGGTACCACTGACATGGAGGCATATATTGGGATTTTACAGAGACATTTCATGGCATCGAGATGACATCTTTCCTAAATAAGACAATACCAGGCCTCATTCAGCATGTGCTACCACAGAGTGGTTTTGTAGACACTTTAGTCTATACCGTAGAGTGGATGTGCTTGACTGCCTTCCTGCAGTCCAGATCTGTCTCTTACTGAAAATGTATGACCCATCATGAAAAGGAGACTCAGACAATGATGACCTCAGACTGTTGAGCAGCTGTCTTATTGTGCAAAAAATCCACTTTTAAAACTGCAATTAGTATCCTCAATTCCCAAACTATTAAATAGTGTAATTAAAATAAAAGGTGATGAGACACAGTGGTAAACATGCCTCTGTCACAACTTTTTGGAGTGTGTTGAAAAATGTTTTTTTTTTTTTTTACAAAATATGATGTTTTATTAACAAGGTTCGGGAGGAGCACGTTCAGATAATTAACACAAGTGGAGAGCACTCAGCAATCATGGTAAGAGGTATATATACTCAGCAGTCTCACCTCATTCCATTGACAGTTTTTTGCAGCATCCCTCCACCACGCCTTCTCCACACTTCTAGTCCTAAACACTTACATACGGGGGGAGTACTCTGGGTTCGGGCCGAACTCCGAGCTCGGAGCCCTCCCTCCGGACAGCACGCCAAATACGCATTAAACTTTACCCCTTCAAATTATATGTAAGTGTGAACTCGTGAAACAGCTATTCAGTGAAAACACTGGAACCTTTTCTTCATACTTTTGTCAGGCAAATAATGTTGAAAGAGTATAAACAAATCACAAATTCTTGATTTTATTGCATTTTGCAAAATTTGGGGTTGTATATTTTTCTCAAACTCTTGTCGCCTAGGTTAACATTTCTATGGCAAATTTAATTTCAGTTTGTGGTTTTGGATGTGTATTAATGTATTCTATTATTTTTGTGAAAATGCATTCAATATCCACAATCTCATGGTTTTCACTGTGACTGACAAGCTGAATGTGGGAGCTTAAGTGCAGCAAGCAATCTTAGCAGAAACCTGCAAAAGCATCTGTTTATAGAAGCCATAATAAAGCCTTTGCAATTAATAAAGCATGCCGCAATTAACCATGAGCTTTTTAATCATTGAGTGTATACAAGTACAGCTTGCTAAATTGTAATTGAATTTATACAAATCAATAGTAAAATGAAGCCCACAGTGTAAAACACTTCAATTTCATAATACACTGGTGCTAATACTGTATTTGGACACTTAAGCAACACTTAAAACTCCAAATGGCATTGTGAAAACATTTAAAGGGGGGGTGAAATGCTCATTTTCACTCAATCTCCTGTTAATCTTGAGTACCTATAGAGTAGTATTGCATCCTTCATATCTCCAAAAAGTCTTTAGTTTTATTAGTTTCTTTAGTTTAAAGATAGGCTGTACCGAGTCTTTCCGAAAAAACCCGAGCGTCTGGAGGCGGGCCGTGTGGGCGAAGCCAGAGCCATAGAGAGAATCCGCTGATCTGGGCTTTGTTTATAAAACATTCATCGTCGAAATGCAGGGAACAAACAGTCTACACAACTACACAACAATCTGCATCCACTGTTCCTAACGCTGGGTTCTTTGGGAAGCTTTCCCTCACATCCAAAAACACACTTTGGAGACACTATGCAGCGCTGCCGATGATTTCCTGTTGAAGCGCGTTGATGTGCGCGGTCTCGCTCTCCTCTGGTCGACGTGTGCGCGGCCGCGCTTTTCCGGGAGAAATGCTCATATAAGGAGTTCCACTTTGGTCTACGTCATTAGATCCACGGTCGAAAAAAAACCAGCCGAAACTTGTACCAACCCGGAAGTAAGATTTTCGGCACAGAAATTCTCCGTTATTCGTCCAAAATATTTTTTAAAAACTTTGGCCATGTTCTGCATGAGAATCCATCTCTTTAACACTGTAAACAACTCTGAATACATGAAACACCATTGTACCCCCCCCTTTAACAATTTACAAGACTTGTTTTTTATTTTGTTGTTGTTTTTTTTTAAATCTTATGTCTGAAATTAATTATCACTTTAGGAGTTGCCCAGATTGCCAGTAAACTGCTTTGGGGAAAATCATTTGTTGGCAATGCAACTTGGTTTAATATCTAATGCAATGACATTAAGATACATTTATAAATATCTAAATATGTTTAGCAGTCACTCAATGAGCAATATCATGTAGTTGCAGCATTTCTGGTCTTTAAAGTTAATGGGGACACAGATCAAAAGCAAAGCAAAAAGCAATGATACCTACTGCCAACCTGCAGATGATAAGAAATCAAACAATGCAAGCTGCTCATTGCACTCATTTGAAAGACAAATAAATCCACCCAGACCTCACAATATTAATTTTGATTGTGTCATGTATGGTAATTTGACATTTTGGAGTGTCACACCGACAGAAGAAAACAAGGGAGTGATAGTCGTGCTTGTTAAAAGAATAATCAAGTTGACATATTTCTGCCCTATTTATATGATTGACACGTGCTATTGTATTATGTTCCTTTACACTAGAGAGAAACAGAGCACTGTGGGAAGTGCAGAGTGTGTGTGTGTGTGTGCATCTATATGTGTGTGCCAAGAAAAAGCAGATATGATTTAATTTTCCTTTTTTCCAACATATATTATTACCAACAGAAAGCGATGCATAACAAATGCGTGGGTGTGTTTTCATTTATTCAGACAAGGAAGAACTAGAGGCATCCTGATAATGGCTGTGATAGCTGATCCTCTGTGCTCTCTGCCCTCTTTGTGTCAGCGACTGAGCGAACAAAATGTCTGTATGGATGAAGGAGTGCATTTTGCCTTGCATTTCTGTGTTGATGTTATCCTCTGTGGAGCAGCGTTTATGCATCTGTACCCCATGTGAAACGGATGCTGAATATGAGCATCTCCATCAAAACATTGCATAGCCGAATATGGCGGACAAGTGATGGATTGTGTTTGCTATTCTGTGTGCTTTCCTTCTTGAACTCTTACTATCTAGACAACGGTATCACTTTTTGATACATTCTTATTTTGCTCGGGGCAAAATCTGAATTTCTGAGCTTTGGAACTCATGGTATTCATGGTGGTCAGTTAGAAAAAATACCTGCTGTCTGTTTATGCAGCTGTTTAGAACATTAACAACTGCTCTTAATCCTAGAATGCATAAAAGGATGCATGAAATGGATGTCATGTATATGCAGTACACTACCACTCAAATTTTGGGCTCAGTAATTTTATTTTTGTTTTTGAAAAAAGGCCAAAACATTAAGCTCACCAAGGCTTGTTTGATCTATAACTGTTTTCTGTTTTAATATATTTTGTAAATGTAATTTACTCCTGAGATAGCAAAGCTGAACTTTTAGCGGTCATTACTCCACTCTTCACTGTCACACGATCCTTTAGAAATCATTAAAATATGCTGAGTTTGTGCCCAAACACCATTTCTTATTATTATCAGTGTTGAAAACAGTTGTGCTGCTTAATATTTTTGTGGAAGTCACAACAGATTTTTTTTCAGGATTCTTTAATTAATAGAAAGTTCAAAAGAACAGCATAAAAAAAAAAAAAAAAAAAAAAAAAATATATATATATATATATATATATATATATATATATATATATATATATATATATATATAAATTGTAACATTATAAATGTCTTTACTGTCATTTTTGATTAATTTAATGTGTCCTTACTAATTTATTACAATAAATAAATAAATAAATAAATACATTCTCATGGTCCCCAAACTTATTGGTTCTGAAAAAAAAAAATAGTATCACTACCCCAGAACTCTGTAGAGGGGTCAAAATCACCCATATGCATTTTCTATGGAATTATGACTCACCCTAGCATTTTTTGCCATAAGTTTGGTCAAACACTATATATTTGTAAAAGCAAAACATTTCCATCATGATCATTTTCTATATTTATCAATAACGGGATTTAACGTGATTAATTGATAGACCATTTTCATATAAAACTTCGAAACACATAAGAATGAAGGTTAATGATCCAAAAGACCAAGAAGAGTATAGGCATGGTCTAAACATTTGACTGGTACTGGTTTCATTTCACCAAATGGAAGTGGTGTAAAATCTGCCTCAAAGCTTTGGGCAGAAAGGGGACAACTTTAATGTCAGATGTGTAAGATGCACTGGCTCTGTTGTATCTACAAGGACCATAGCTAAATAATCTGAAAAAGTGCCATTTGTACTATATCTTGAAGTCTGGGGAAAGCAGTGCTGACCGCCTAGCAGCTCTCTAGTGCAATCTACACACCTTTTGCAGTGCATGAGTGAAGAGTGCAATAAAGACTGTAAACTGGTTATTCTACATTTTGTTCTCAGTGCACTTAAAAAGATGAAAAGAGGCTTAGTTTGAATGAAAGCACAGATTACTTCCCCTTTAAATAAATTGAAAATGTAAGTGTGTTAAATGTACCATAATGATGTATGCAACTAAAAGGGTCAAAATATAATGCCATAAAAATGTAGAAAATGTTTCTGTGAAAGTTAGATTTAATGGTAGAGGGTCGAAAACATCCTCAGCTCTGTATCAAAACAACAGGGGCCGGTTCCATAAACCACAAGTTACAAGCTAGTCATCAATTTTTCATGTTCATATCTTTTTTAAGTCAGTTACATAAAAACGTAGATTGGCCTAATTTGATACCAAAAAGTAAGACTAACTTTCCCTTGACTAACTGCTAGTGGGTCATACTAGATCTTAAGACACAGTCTTAACATAATGGCTAAGTTCATGCAACTGGCCCCAGAAGTCAATAGAAAGTCTTAATTATGAGATAAAAAGATCAAAATAATGAGATAGGAAATCATAGTTAAGAGATAAAAAACCATAATAATAAGATTATTTCCGCTACACAAGCAAAAAAGACCCTGGACCAAAAAACCAGTCACTTGGGTCAATTTTTTGAAATTGAGAGTTATTCACAATATGAAAGCTGAATAAACAAGCTTTCCATTGATGTATGGTTTGTTATGATAGGATAATATTTGGCAGAGATACAACTATTTGAACATCTGGAATCTGAGGGTGCAAAAAAAAATAGAAACTGAGAAAATATTCACATTTAGTAAATCATTATTATGACATAAAAATTACAATTAAGAGAAAAAAGTCCTAATGAGGTAACTGACATACTGTAAAAGGTCAGAATTATGACATTGGCAAGTGACAAGTCTTAATTGAGATAAAGAAAAACTATGAGATAATTCACAAATTATGACACAAAAAGTCAAAATGATGAAAAGTCAAAATTCTGTCATAATTGATTTACCTCACAATTACCTTATGATTTTAGCTTTTTATGTATTGAATATGTTTATGTAATAATTATGATTTCTATGTCATAATTATTATTTCCCTTATCTCTTCCCAGCTAAAGGCTGGTGCTAAAAAACAGCATTTGGCCTAAAGGGGGCAATGTTGCTCTTCAATCGAGAGAACTAGGTGAATGGGTGAGCGAGAATGAGAAGGAAAGAAAAAGAGAGACTTCATATTGACTGTCTATTACAAATGACTGGAGAGGAAATTATATGCGTTCAGACCTCCCTGCAGTCTTCCCTCAACACACACACACACACACACACACACACACACACACACACACACACACACACACACACACACGAAGGCTTATGACAATAGCTTTTATTATACACCAACCACCAAACTCACCCACAGAATTATTACCTATACCACAATGAGAGAGAGAGAGAGAGAGAGAGAGAGAGAGAGAGAGAGAGAGATATCATGGAATGTGAGGGAAGACACATACACAAAAAAGGTTCAAAGCTCCACACTTGTTAAATCAAGAGAATGACCGTTTTGGGCTATAAATGGTGGTGCTCATATTACAGGTGAGCTAAACCAAAAACAATCACAGAAATAAATTGAAAGTAGCGAGTTGATAATGATAGTGACCCGTTGTCGATAGAAAAAAGACCGTAAAGAAAGGCAGAGAGGGGGCGAGATGCAAAGACCTAAAAATGTGAGGAAAAGACACGGAAATGAAAGCTTTATCGTAAGTTCTGCCAGGAAGACTCAATTGTTATGTCACTTATTACCGTCACATCTAACCAATCGTGTTCTAACACTTGCAGTATAAAAGATCGGTACTTACACACGTCTGAGTTCGCAGATACTGACGCTATCAATTACCTCCATCCTCCCCACCACCACCAGGATGGTCCCTGTCCATACCTCCCATGGGGGTCGGCTACGCCCCTGCCCTCGTCTTCAGGCAGGAAATGCAGATTCGGTTACCCTCGGATTGCGAGCTACGGACGGAGCCTACGCCAAAGAACTTTATAAATACTTGCTTGCTGGGATGTTAATAAATGTATGCTTTGTTACGCTATTTTGCCTCCCGAGTCTTTCTGGTAGAACTGATGGCGTGATAATAAAACTGTCAGTACTGTCACACCTGTGCGCCATAAGGCAGCAGCAGAACACTGGTGTTGCTCAGAGAAAGAGCAGGAGACAGTGAGAGTGATTCTCCTGTCATTCTTTCTGCTCTCCCCTTGTCTGCTACCTCTTTTTGTGTCAGCACTAATGTACTGCTTTTATAAGAGCTCAGAGCAGAGAGCCCTGCTGTCTCACTGAGAACATCATGTTCACAGCTGCACACATTAGCCACTGCTTGACACCCAGACATGTGAGCATCAGTGTAGGCATTTAAACTGGCAAATGGACTTGAATTTCTCATAGAATTTACACAGGTGAATATGCTTTTTATATACTAACATGACTTGAGAAAGAACTGTCCAACTAGAGCTGAATGGAGCTGAATTTTTTTATGAGAAATTAATTTTATTCAGCAAGAAATGTCTATTTCAAATAAATGCTTTCCTTTCTCCAGAATCCAAAAAAAAGTAGCATAGTTTCCACTACAATATTAAGCAGCACAACTGTTTTCAACATTTATAATAATAAGAAATGTTTCTTAAGCTCCAAATCAACATCAGAATGATATCTGATTCTGAAGGATCATGTGACACCAAATGATGCTGAATATATAGCTTTGCCATCACAGGATATATCATATTTGTACACCAGATTGCCAGGCTGGGAAACCAGCTTAAACCATCTAAAACTGGCTTAAACAAGCAAACCATGTAGTTTAAATAGTTTTTTTTTTCTTTTCTTTTTCTCATCAGGGACAAGTATCAAAATTCAGAGTAATTCAGAGAATTTCAACTCTTGAGTGAACTATTGCATAAAGTGTCCTTCTCATGTTGGCTATTGAATGAACATGAAGATGAGGATTTTCATATAATGAACAAGAGGAATATGACAACCCAAGATCAAAGGTCTCCTTTAACACAGACAAATGAGGCAGCTGAAATCTGAAAATTTGAAACCCCCGCTGATAATCACGAAAAGTAGCAAACACAGATAAACTAATGTAAATAACACCGCTTACGTGATCCGCATCAGTACAACGAGGCACAAATGGGATGAACGTTGCTTCTGATCGGCCGGACGACACAATTACGGATGATTTACCTGCTAAGACGGGAGGCGTGCTCCCAAGTGCTTCTGGGTAATGACTTTCAGTGTGACTGACATTGGAGGCGACTTAAGATGACACGGGCTTTGCGTGCCGTCGCTGGGGTAACCTTCACGCAGGTTCACGAGTTGCCATAAAGATGACAGTTCATTAACCCGTAAAACCTGAGGACATAACAAAGCAAACAGAGATCTGATAGATTCTCCTGGAAGGAAGGAACAGAGTAAAGACAACAAGGATGTGGGTGGACGCATTTGCCACACACTGATCTGTGTTAGATATCTATTGACAGGGGCGTAGCAATCATTATACAGTTTTTTAGAGAGATAATCATTATATTCAGCAGGCACATTTGCATGTAATTTGGAGAGATCATGTAATGGTCCGTTTAAGTCCTCGGGAAGTTCGTATTTACGAGTCGGGAAGTCGTGTTTACGACATCAGGTGCATTCAAGTCACTTTAGTAGTTGGAATAAGATGCCAATGTACCTTCTCTTAATGAACTACACATACACATTTTTAAACTCTACTTCTAGAAAAGGAACAACAAAGAATCTACATCATATTTTTATTGGTCCCACTTCATATTAGGTGTCTACTATGTACTAACATTTAAATCAATCATTTGATCCAATGCACTTATGTACATACATGCTTATATATTATAAATACCTGCATGTAATTACATCTATAATTACACTGTGAGCCTTCTCTTACACCTTAAACATATACCACCAAACTTGTCCCTAACCTTACCCGTATCACACCTCAATAGCAGCAAAAGTGTTTTGCAGTACAATATGAACACAATAAGTACATTGTACTTATTTTTTTTTATTGATTCATAAGATTAATTATAACAAATTTTACAAAGAATTTATAGATTTTAATTATTATTTATGTAAATACAAATAGAAAACAGAAAATATGTAATTTATGGCAAAATATGCTTTGTTTTCAAGGCAGTGACACAAAACAACCACATTATAGATGGTTCCTATACTGTATGTTCCCTTATGATAAATCTTTTCTCACTTTCCCACTTTTCATTTTACCAGTCCACAAACTTGACAATTGGTATGATTCTGTATGAATGGTCATTGTATTAAGCGAGTGCTCTAAAACGTGGGGACACGAAAAAGCCATTGGCGCGTTCTTTTAACAAAGATGCTTTTCTATCTGGACAATTTCATTCAACTCAGCATGCATGTGATGCTCACTGGTGTGTGCTGTATGTTGCCTTAGAAATGGAAAATGTCATACTTTGCATATCGCACACTAATCAGAATAAAGTAGGCCTACACAACACACACAAAAGCTCTGCGTCCATTCAACTGAGACTGTGCTCTCATCATGTCTATCTCTCTCTCTTTTCTCCCTCACTCATGACTAAATACAGTAGTGCATGTGCCTCGTATGGTTTGACAGTGCAGATGACACTGTGCTTATGTTCTTTTCCCCTGAATGGGCGCATTAAAACGTTAAAGCCTCAACTGCCTGTGTTTGAAGTTTAAATGTGCGCTGAACACCGTCATGAGTTTACCCCGTGCAGATGCTGTACAGTCTCAAATAAAGAGCATTCTTATTCTCTGAGAGACACCAAGAAAAAAAAATACCATGAATTATGGATCTGAAAAATCCTACCTGTGTCTGTGTGAAAAGCGTGATGTTTATTGAAAGTGAATGGTTTTCTCTCCCCATGCTCTCTCTCTGTCTCTTTCTCACACACTGCCACAATCTCAGCTCAGAGTTAGCCAGGAGAGTTGCCACTCAGTCCCTCCCCTGTGTCTCTCAGAGAGACACTCGTCCCAGAGCAAAAAAATAAAAGTGTCTCTCTTTTCCGCACAAACACACACGCTTCAAAAGGCATGCGTGAAGGGCTGAGGTGAAAGACTTTGTAGTATAATTAAATGGGATGAAGATTTATTCAGCATTAGCTTGTGAAAGAAGCAGGCAGTCGCATTCATACGTACTGCCTGTGCAAAGGATAAACAGTCCCCTTCTCCCTGACTTACTAATGCAGAGCTGCAGTGCTTTGATGTCCCTCCCTACAAATGAGAACGGTCTTCCCACAGGACCCGCTCACCTGACGTGGGAGACATCTTCAATAAACATGTTTTGAAAAACGTGTCGTTCTTAGACACATGATTGTTGCCAGTGTAGTTTGGACACATTGGTAAAATAAATAATTGAATGTAATTTAATTATGCTCTTTTGACAATGGTGATATTTCTGTCATGACATCTCTTGGAGAGATTGGCATTGTAATAGAGATTCCCTTACGAAAAAGAAGTACACTTAAGTAATGTTGTAATGTAGTAAGTATACTAATATCAATGTGTACTTGTAAGTGTACTATTTCAATACTGCTTGGGACTAAATTGGCCCACTCTTAGTATAGCCTTAGATAGTGTTCTAAGTAGTTTAGAACGAAAGTTTATTTCGTCTTCTTCCTCGTCGAATTTCTGTCGCTCTACATACGTCATCTGGTATAATTGAAACGATTGGTTATGATGAGCTACGTACAGGCGCATTTGATAGGCATTCGTAGCGCCCAATAAACGGCTCTGGGCATTCGTAAACCACGCCTCAAATACGAGAAAATGAACATGTGGTTCCCAGACCACGTCTCAATGAGAAGAGGTCTGACGTTAGCCAGGCTACAATCTTCTATCACTTGTTTCAGCTTCTTCTTCTCCTGTGTTTTGATCCGGAGATTCTATACTAGAAGATGTGTCGTAGCGCCCCCTACCGTACAACAGTGAAAATATGGATAGCTGGAAAATTCAGTCAATAGTGGGGAAAAGTAGAATGAGTAAATTCCTATACACTACCAGTGGACTAGCCTACACAAAGAATCAATATTCTAATCAATATTTTCAAACAATGTAAGTTTCATAATACTGTATATGAAAAACTATGTAAAAAAAGTATATTTAATAGACTACTCGATCAAAAGGGTTAACACAACTACAAGCCAAGTATACTTTGAATACTTAATTATACTTTTAAGTATATCTCGATCAAAAGATTGAGTACAAGTACAGGCCAAATATAGGTCTTCTTGGACTTCCACTGAAGTGTAATTTTAAGTATATTTTTGAGAAGTATATCAAATGTAGACTGAAAGTATACTTTCTTATTTTTAGTTTAAAAGAAGTATACTAATAGCACACTTGAATAAACTTCTTTTTCATAATGGTAATGAATATGGCAATGTTAATGTATTGGTCTTGGAGGAATAGGTCTGCTCAGCCCGGTCTCACCCCAAAACGTCACATACTGACGCGTCTTGACCATACGGCAACATACGACGAAAAGGGTACCCCTAAAACGTCCATATGAGACGAAGACATAAGCGCACCAGCAGCGCCTCTTAGCGGTACCCTAACGCATACCTAAACCTACCCATAACCCAAAACGTCACATATGGACGTTTTAGGGGTACCCTTTTCGTCGTATGTTGCCGTATGGTCAAGACGCGTCAGTATGTGACGTTTTGGGGTGAGACTGTGTTAGTCTGCTACACTGCTGCTGCTGAGCAAGTACCGAGACTTGCTACTGCCAATACACAGACATTTCTGTGAGTAGTATGACATGCTGCTGCTGCTGCACATGTAACATACATTTAACCCCCCGTAGCAGATCTATACAGGTGGAGCTGGGGAAGGTGGAGGGTTTCTGAAAGCGTGCTGCAGACTGCTAACAGCAACACAACCAGTATTTGAATGTTGAGCCGCAGCTCATTGGTTGCTGATGCAACAGCATCCAATCAGCTGTGCTATGTAGATAATGATAAGATCGCTACCAAATGAGATAAGTACCTATCAGCCAGCGCTATCTAGAGTTTCATGACATAGGTTATTATTATTTCTTGAGCACCAAATCAGCATATTAGAATGATTTCTGAAGGATCATGTGACAATGAATTGCAGGAATTATGCTTAAAATCCATCTTTGGCAACACAGGAATAAATTACATTTTACAAATATATTAAAATAGAAAACAGTTATTTTAATAAAATAAATGCAGCCTTGGTGAGCATAAGATATATATATATATATATATATTTTTTTTTTTCATATATATTTTTTAAGGTTTCCAAACTTTTAACAGATACTGTGTAATAAAATCGAATTAAATAAATGAAGTTTAGTGTTTCAAAGTTTAGAACAATGTAAAATAAACTATAGTACTGACTGGTTTAACTGCAGTTTAATATAATGGGCTGGCAAAATGCCTCTTTGGCGCTGATGGTGTACACGAACAGAGTTGCACTTAACAGTTTACAGGGATGTTTACAAGCAGACTTTACTTCTGTTCTGTTCCTCTCCTTCTTTCTGTACCCCTCTGTTTACCCGGTCCTCACTGTATCAGGTGTGTGTGTGTGTGGCAGCTTATGGCTGTGTATGTGTGTGGAGGGGTTTTAGAGGTGAGCCGGTTTCTTTGTGGCTCCAGTGACTCGTCTAAGCCATAGCTTTATGATGCGTCTGCCAGTGAGCAAAGCCATCACTCCCCTCTCTAATCCCACTAAAAAAAAAAAAGAAAAAAAAAAAGGGAAGCAGCCTCAATGATGGAAAACAACATACACACGCATAAAAAAACAAAACAGAAAAAAACTAAAAAATCTTCCCATGCATGCCGCTTTATTTGATCCCCCAAGACTCAGCCAAATAAAGAAACATGAACGCAAACAAAAGAGGCGGGAAGTGTTTGTGTGAGGAAGCTGATTGAAAAGCATAGACAGATGTCTTCATCTTCCTGCAGATGGGCTTACGGTGCTGTCAGCTCTGAGACAGGGCGAAGATTACTGTCTCCTGGACAAAATACTAAGGGAAGCAATGGGAGAATGGGAGCAATGTCTGTTTCTGTTATGGAGATACACACATGCATACCAGCTGTAACTAAATCCCAACTTATTCAGTTTTAGGCGTTCAGAAATGGAGAACATTCTCACCTGGGAATATTGCGGAGGACTCAAAGTGGTAAACAGTTTAGTGTAGTGTAAACATGGGGAAAACACCCACACACACACACACACACACACACACACACACACACACACACACACACACACACACACACACACACACACACACACACACACACACACACACACACACACACACACACACACACCACACACGTCCTGTTTTTGCTTTGCGGGGTCTGCAGGTCTGAGAATGATAAACAGTTGTACACCTGCCTCCGATCTAAACAGCACTCTTCCAGCAAATGGCAAATCTAATCTTAGTGGTCAATACAACTCTAGTGATTGCACAGCAAATGGTCTTACACTAAATGGTGAGCTTTTACCCTTACTTAACTGGAGACATTGACTGAACACATCCCCGTCCAGCCGCAACTATAAACAGAATCTCCTTGGAGATAAGAAAAGGATATCCAAGCGTCACTCTAATAACACTAACCTCTCATTATCTCATTTAAGAAATTGCAACATAATAACTAATAAGCCAAAGGCAGTGCATTACAGGGATTTTTTCAACGGTTAAGGGCTGATGTTGCATGCTGTGAAGAGTAACGCAATGGTCCTGATCTGATAAAATGCTAGCACAATTTAGTCCCTTTAGCCTAACAGGACACTGATCAACATAGCAGTTTTATTTGTAATTGTCAGTGGATTATTTGTGGTTCTAGAACACCTACAGTTTTGTAAGTTTGTGTAAACACTGAAATACATAATTATACTGACAGAATCTAAAACAGAGGAATTTTACATATTTATAGATATAAAATATATAAAATACAGTTAAATAAAGATTTTTACATTTCTAAAGCTGTGCATAATTTCTTCAATATTGTTAATATGATCCATTTCAGCATATAGCCAAAAGTACAAAAATGTACATGTAAACACTGCATTTGAACACCTGAAAATATTAACAAGATCAAATTGCATTGTAAGCACTGAGGAAAGCTTGTTTATTTGAGGTGTTTCTTGTAAATACACTGTATATAATATTGCTTTTTGAGCAAATTTCAAATGGGTCCAGCAGATATTATTCACTGGATTTCTGGATGCCCTACTTTAACGCAGGTGAGTCTGGCTTAAAGGATTAGTTCACTTTCAAATAAAAAATCCTGATAATGTACTTACCCCCCATGTCTTTCTTTATTCAGTTGAAAAGAAATTAAGGTTTTTGAGGAAAACATTCCAGGATTTTTCTCTATATAATGGACTTCAATGGCAAGCAACGGTTTGAAGGTTCAAATGTCATTCTCAGTGCAGCTTCAAAGGCTCCACACGATCCCAGTTGAGAAATAAGGGTCTTATCTAGTGAAACGATTGGTCATTTTCTAAAAAATAAATAAAAATGATATACTTTTTTAACCACAAATGCCCGTCTTGTACCACCTCTGAGGTGCGCCACGCATTACGTTGGAAAGGTCACGCGTGACAACGTTTAACATCCAGGATATGCACACGTAAGGACCATTTTAAACAATAAACTGACATAAATACATATAAATATGTGTCCTTTAACATACAATAACTTTGAATAGTTCTCCTACTCCAAACTTGTAAACACCGGGTCGGTACTTCCGACTACGTCACGCGTGACCTTTCCAACGTAATGACGTAAAGCGTGGCGCATCTCAGATAGTACAAGACGGGTATTTGTGGTTAAAAAGTATATAATATTTTTTTTTGTTGTTGAAAATGACCGATCGTTTGGCTAGATAAGGCCCTTATTTCTCGACTGGGATTGTGTGGAGCCTTTGAAGCTGCATTGAGAATGACATTTGGACCTTCAAACCGTTGCTTGCCATTGAAGTCCATTATATGGACAAAAATCCTGGAATGTTTTCCTCAAAAACCTTAATTTCTTTTCAACTGAAGAAAGAAAGACATAGACATCTTGGATGACATGGGGGTGAGTAAATGATCAGGACATTTTTATTTGAAAGTGAACTACTCCTTTAAGCTGGAACAAAAAGGAAGCTTCACTTGAGCTCTCCAGACCTCAGACTGCTGGTAAAAGTGCTTCAGTCTCCGAGCACAAAGCCTCCCAGGGAAAACTTCTGGCCTCCCATTGGAAATACCACTGATTGAGTCATCCGCCTTCGAAAGGCTCTTAGCGGGAAACCCAATCGGAGGAGGCTCTCCGATATTCCATCCGTCTTTTCTACCATCCCCCCCCCCCTCTCCCACGCACGATGGCCAAAAGCCCAGGGGTGCGATTTCTGCTATTCGCCTCTATTCACACGCTAAGACCTTCAGTCAGTACCTCTGGGGAAAGAAAGAGAGAGAGAAAGTGAGGCTGATTTGAGCTGGATGAGAGGAAGGATTTGAAGATGACCTGTCTACTGCCGATGGCGTGTGGAGGGATGTGGGTGGCATTGGCTTCTCTGCTGTGCCTTTCAAGTTTCTGTGAGCAGGGGTTTTAAGGCTGGCGACCAAGGGATTTGAGACTCGCGTCCATCATATCATGTTGTGCACCGTTTAGTAAACCAAGACTATATTAATACGCTTGACTGGGGTCAGAGGAACAAATGTGTTTGAATTAAAACAACATTATAGGATGACTCAAATTTGCTCTGTTGCCTACAATCCTCAGAGAATGATAAGGAACTGAATAATACGAGCACAGGATATATCTGCTCTATTCCGACTCCCTTGCAGCTTTAATAATGGAATGAATTTCAAATGTTAACAGCTGCTGTGCAGGGGCAGTCGATACAAACCGGATCAGTGCCTGGCTACTGCTGTTGTCCTGACACCGGTGAAAAGAGAGCAGGGCCCTCATTTTGCACAATGATAGGCCACAGATCAGCTTAGCAATTACTACCCTGGTGAGCTCATTCGATTTGAAGCTATAGAGAAGAAGAGATGAACAAATGAAAGAAGAGAGAGCGAGCGAAAGATGATGCACATTGGAAGCTGCAATCTAATAAGAGCAGAAGACAGAGGAGCAATTGTCATATTTATGTGTGAGACTGTGGGTCAGGTTTTGCCTACATTGTGGGGGACCAAATGTCCTCTTAAGGATAGTATGCACATCCACGCAGCTTAACTCTTTCCCCGCCAGCATTTTTGAAAAAGTTGCCAGCCAGTGCCAGCATTTTTAATCATTTTTGTTTCATGGCCCCCAGAAAATGTTGTTGTATGAATATATATCAAAAGAAAGAACAAACCAAAAAAACTGTTTTTATTCTAGCTTCACGCATTCTTTTTTTTATCAACAATTGAATGTGGGTAAGTTTCATAAAAAAAGCAACATTTTGAGCAAAAAGCAAAGAAAATCGTTTTTTTTGTGTGTGTGTGTAAAAGACAACATCTGGATGGGATTCAGAGCGATAATTAAAACATAGGCGGAGTAGATCGAGTCCATCAACACCCCCAAAGCTTCACAGTCTTATAGCTCGTCCTGGATCGACATTTCATTAACATAGTAACATAGGCAATTTTGATTGATATGCTTGTTTCTGCTTCTTCTTCACCTGTGTTTTGATCAGGAGATTCAGTATCTTTCAGAAGATGCCTAATAGCGCCCCCTACCATACAACAGTGAAAACATGGAATGATCTATCTATCAGTTTCTGGGAGAAGTCAATGTAAAGTCCTCAACAGGACAGAAATTACATTATGTCTTCATATATATTTAGTTTTGACCCAGTGTGCAGCTGGGTTTGATTCAACATTTGGATACGTGATACTGCACCTTAATGATAGGAGACTTACAGTAAAGAATACAATCACATGGGTTAGAATAGACTACTGTAAAGATCTTTAAATCTTCTGGTAAAGAATCAAATGTTCGCTGGACTGAAAATGAACGATGATTGAGATTTTACTGAAAAATAGCTTTTGTGGAATCTGATGTTGCACTGGGCTTCATTCAATGGTTGAACATGATTATATAATTCCTAACTATAATATTCTTACATTTCACTTTCATCTGAGTGATTCAATAGCCAAGAACAATAGATATGCCCTGTTCTTCATAAGATATAAAATCTTTCGAAACTATATTGATAAGCCTTTATGAAAAACTCAGAGGCATTTGTACGTTTTCTTATTACAGTAAAATACTGTTGTGGTTTAGGTGAATAAACCTATTAGGATGCCGTGGAAAATCCCAGGGGGTGAAAATGAAGCGTTTTTTTGTCTGCTCAGATATTTGAACACTTTTGTTAGACCCTGGTTTTCATTAGAATGCATTAAGGTCTCTAACATACAAAAGCAACCTAATTCAGGCTATAAAACAATACCCCGTGGAGCTCAGGTAATAATGCAAAGCTGAGATTCTTCATTAGCAACAAGACAGCAAGCAGCCATAATTTATTGCATGTTAAAAAGCACTAGCGGTTTGTCTTGAAAGTATTTCAAGACATCGTTCATCAAAGAGTTTGTAAATGGCTGCATTCAGGTTTGAATGCTCGACGCTAGAACCTTATTTCCATTTCTGTGGCTGGAGGGCAAAGAGAGAGAGAGAGAAAGAGATGGCAGACACATCAGGCTGTTTCAGTGTAACTTTTTAATTATCTTTTATGCTGATTTTCTTCATCAGGCCTTCAGGACAAGAGAAAGCATCATAAAAACAATTACAGAAGTGTTTGTGTTTTTCTTATCATCACAGAAATGCCACCGCAGGGCCCAATTCGTGCTCGCTCTCATTTATACACCTCTATGGCGCTATGCAATTCAAGGATGTTCTGCTGGGGACGAGAGACGGTGTTTAAGTGTCCTTAGGAAATTTCTCTGGAGTGCAAGTCCTTTTCAAAGGAATCTTATTAAGACATATCTGAGTTATTAGGAAAGCAGGCACAAATAGTCCACTAAGCACACGTTTATAAGGTATACTGTATGTTTAAACCAGACAATGCTATATTTATGTCCTTCAGAAACTATTGAGCTGCTAAGACAAGAAACAATTAATTCTCCAGCCTTTAATTTTGCCAACAGGGACATCTTTCTCTCTCTCTTTCTCTAATTTTAGCAATCTTTCTCCACTTCTCTCTCTCTGGTGAGGTAGCTGTGCTCTCTGTGATATGTCTGTAGCCTGCAGTGAAGCCAAGTGCCTTAGGCAAATTATAAAGTGAGGGGTCTGGTTTGGGGCTTTGTGCTCGAAGGGCAGCAAAACTTCTGAAAGAGACTCTGATGAGTTAAAGTACACTTCTTCAGCTTTATACTTCAGCCCAAGGCAAATTTTAAATACACACAGTCACCATACGCACTCATACACTTGGAGAATCAAGTTGAATAGAATATGAAACTGTGTAGTTGTTACCTTAAGGCAATATTTCTACATAATTTCACCTTTAAAATTACTTTTGTTGGTGTAACCTAATGTAGGAAGGTTAATTTAGTCATATAAAAATATTTCTAACTGGAATATAACCTTTAATTTATAGAGGCTACCAGGCGAATTTCACTAAAGTGTCTGATTTTTTGTTCGTTTGTTTTAAAATAAATGAATGCTTTTATTCAGCAAGGATACGTTAAAGGGGGGGTGAAATGCTCATTTTCACTCAATCTCCTGTTAATCTTGAGTACCTATAGAGTAATATTGCATCCTTCATATCTCCAAAAAGTCTTTTGTTTTATTAAATTTTTAACAGAAAGATAGGCTGTACCGAGTCTTTCCGGAAAAAAACGAGCGGCTGGGGGCGGGCCGTGTGGGCGGAGCTTAGCTGTGCTAACGCGCCGAGCTAGTGACAACACACAGAGACATTTGTTCAACAAACAGTTTTACTCACCGTCCGGTTCCAACGCACGACCGCGAACCTTTATCATTGTGACTGCTCGATCCTTAAGCATTAGACGATCTGCAAATCCGTAGATCTGGGCTTTGTTTATAAAACAATCATCGTCGAAATGCAGGGAACAACAGTCTTACACAACTCCGTTTATGCTCAGGAAAACAAACTCCATCCACGGGTTCCTTAACGCTGGGTTCTTTGGGAATCTGTGCAGGGTTGTCTTGCCCTGGCAACCAAAAACACACTTCTTTGGTGACATTGACTTCCCAAAAGCCGGGCAGGGCGCTTTGATGGCGAACTGCTTTCACTCTCTTGCTCTGGTCTACGAGTGCGCGCGCGGCCGCGATCTTACCGGAGAAGTGCCCTTAGGACCCATATAAGGAAATTCCGCCCTATCTTACGTAAGACAGAGCCATACTCGAAAAAAACTTTCCGAAACTTGTGACAAACCGAAAGGAGTATTTTTGGAACAAAAATACTCCTTCAAACGTACAACTTAGTTTTTGAAACTTTGTCCATGTTTAGCATGGGAATCCAACTCTTTACCAGTGTAAAAAACTCAGTATGCATGAAATAGCATTTCACCCCCCCTTTAAATTCACAACAAAGACATTTATATTGTTACAAAAGATTTCTATTTCAAATAAATGCAGTAATAATACTATATATGAATATTACTGTTTTACTGTATTTTTTATCAAATAAATGCAGCCTTGGCGAGCAAGAGACTTCTTTAAAAAACAAAAACAAACATATTTACCCTAAACTTTTGAATGGACATGTACATTTTTTAGGGTTACCTGACATTTTATTTAGATGGAATATTACATTCATTTTGAAAGCATATTATTCACAGTTGTTTTTTATTTTTACAGTAAGATCATATGCATTTCTAATCACTGGACACTATAACTCTGCTTTGTCAGGCAGCCTAAATTAGCCTGAATCTAAATGAACAGAATTTATTCAAGACACAAACATTATTATTCAATATGACCCTTAGGCCTGATTTCACAGACAGGGCTTATTAAGCCAGGATCAGGACATTAAGACATTAAAGTAGCTTTTATAAAGGTTCCTTAGTAAAAAGCATTACTCGTGTGCAACAGTTCACAAGAAGAAGGACGAGGGAGTCAGGGATGGTGAATAATCCAGTTTTTATTTAACTCAGAAAAATTAACAGAAAATAATCTGTCTCTGCCTATATAGCACCATGAATGAAAACAGAAAAAAACAGTCCTTATAATACTTCTATACTGCTTCTATACTGACAGTACTCATATGAAAAGTTTCAATGTACATCAGAAGAAGACACTGTTAAAATGCTTTCACAGGCATCTGGAATTAATCTTTTCAGCAATATGTGAATTATCTATTTTCTGTGTGAGACATTTATTGCTATAACAGCAGTGGGGATGAGAAGTCAAGCAGTGGGGGGTAAAGGAAGTCATTCTGTCCAACAAAGGCTATTGATTAAAGAAAAGAAAAAAAAAAGAAAATATAATAAACAAAATGTTCTGATTATGTTTGTGGGCGAGATGCTGGTTTGTCTGCTATTTTATAAAATTGTAACCATTTTTTTTTTTAATGGTGCTACTACAACAACGCACTAATGCATTGCTATTTGTGGGGTGGCATTTCAAATTAGCATATGTGCAGTTGAGCTTGTTCTGTGACTGGACATGGACGCTGAGAATTGAGAGAAACTTGCCCTCTGACCTCAGTCTTTCTCAAACTTCAGCAGAATCCTTGAAACTTTGAAGCAATTAATAACTCAGAGTTCTGCTGTGCACTGATCTCGTCCCAACCTTGGAAGAAAATGGAAGGGAAAAACAAGTTATGAACCTAAAGCGTTTAGCACTCCTCTTCAGAGTCTGACGGCAAGATGCAATAAATCAAAATACACAGAAGAACCTCCAAACACAAGGTATACAGTTGGTACTCAACCAGAATAATACTTTTCAATTTTTAAATTTGGGGTGTGTATTTGCTGCCTTTTACCGCTAAGAGGCGCTACAATCACCGACTTTGAAAAGTGTCAGTTACCCAATACTTAAAATTACAGTACAAATACTCTATTTTTTTCTATAGGCTAATTTAGAAAGGCTATGCATGTCAAGGTTAGTAGGCCTAGATTTATGAACTGAAACATAACAGTGAAATAAATTAAACAAAATTATCGTAAAATTAAAACATTGTCAGGACTTGCTAACCGATGTTAGTCGGCAGCATTGTGTTTTAGCATTAATTAATAATTAAATAGGCGTACAGTAGGTTGTTATGATTAGCACAATTTTCTTTAATAAATAATGAAAACATTTCAACATAAAACATTGCGATAGAAAATGTCACATCAATGAGGCTTTGCGTAAGCAAGACCACAAGTTCAGGCGATGGGGTCAAATTTGCTACATTCCAGTAGCCTCTGTTGCGCTGCACAGACGACAAAACCCGAAGGTGCTGTTTAAGGATATTATCAGCCGATCGCACCAGAAAATGAAGATGATAAAGCTCATCTTTAATCTGCTAAATTATTGTTTTGTGAATCATTCATGAAATTGAGATGACTGACAGTGATACCCAGCCATAGCAACGAAAGACATTTTTCAAAACAGATCCATAGCCTACATTGAACAAATCAGAAAAAATACTGATTTTGTTGACTTCTACAATCAAAATTTTTTTTTTTTTCTTTCATTCTTTGTTTTTGTTTTTATATCACAGACAATCATGTGATTCTGACATTGAACTGGATGAAGACTGGGAGTTATTCAGCAGAAAGCCATATACTGAGGGACATGATGACAGCACCTCATCAAGAGAGGAGCCCTATCCGTCACCTTCCCAGAGAGGTTCAATAACCAAAGAAAAACATAATCATAAAATCTGTAAATAGTTTGATATATAAACACACACACACACACACACACACATATATATATATATATATATATATAGTGTATACATAATAGACTAATATGGAAAAAATATTTTAATACTATAGCACTTGTTTTGTATCGTTATTTGCACAAATATTAGTTTCAAGAATTAAAAAAACCAACAACTCTATAATGTGTTTATGCTTCAGTTACTATGTGTCAGCAATTATTGACAGTGAATCTGGATAATGAATAGAATAGCTCTAAGTGTAAAGCTTTCATTAGAGCCCATTATGACTGTACAGTAAAGCATTCAAGAATAGCAGCATTTGTGTCTGTGGTTACATATGGTCATTTGGAGTCTCTAAGTGGCCTTTTTTTTGGGAAGCGCCTAGACATAAACTTAGATAAACGTGTAAAACACCCATTTTCTAAGGTATTGTTATCAAATAAGGCTTAATGCTGTGATCCCATTGTGTTTTCCAGCTAATAGCTCCCAGCTATAATTATCTGCAGGCATCTGTTTACAAAAAAAAAAAAAAAAAAAAAAAAAAGTAGACAGAAAGGTTTTTGTGTGTGTGTGTACTACTCCTGTAAGACTTACAGTGATTCTGACTGTTTAGGAACAAACCTCAAATGTATAAGATTTACAAATTTTAATTCATATAAGCAAAAGTTTATTCAATCTGTCAAGAAGAGAAAACAATCTGTTCATTATCTCCCTGCTCTCCTGTGATCTCCCTCCTCTGTCTCTCTCAGAAACTTCATGTCCTCCCTGATTATCTCGATCAGCTCATCCTCTCGGCCTCGTTTCTCTTGGCTGCTGCTGGTGCCGTTCCTCCTCCTATCCTTCTCGGCCCGGGGAAAGAAGGACGGTAGGCAGAGCTGCCAGGTCTGTGCAACAAAAGTAGCCCCAAAATAACCCATTGGCTCTTCTCCATCGGGCGGCCGAATTCTCCACTGGATTTGTGCGTCTGAGGGTTGTTTTGGCGGAGTTGGAGTGCCGAAATCGTACTTACAGGGGTGGAAATCAACCCGTGGAAAAAATGTTTACTGCGGCAACAACTTAAAAGTATCCCAATTCCGCGGTAAAACCTCCGACTTGGCAATACTGACGGTAAGCATTAGAAGGATCCTTCGAATTGGGACAGCCTTCGTCGCGCTGCTGTGACGCAATCGGCCTTCAAATGCGGCCTCAAATGAGGATGCAGCCCCTGACTTGTTGGGACACAGCTACAGTCACTTTGTCTAAAAGCACAAAATGCAAGCCTCAGTCAGCGTCAAGTAAGTCCCACGGTGGCATTATCAACTGTGCCACCTTGGAAATTCATAAAGTAGATATAAGCTTTCAACAGATGTTAAAAGAAGAATCTATAATTATGCCACAGATGATACTAGTTCAAAACTATATGGACCTTAACCAAGATAAACTATTAATATTTACAGATGGATCAAAGCAGCCAGAGACAGGCGTACTGGTGCTGCTTTCTTCATTCCTTATTATGAAATAGCAGTCCAAAAAAGAACAACAGATCATTTATCGGTATACACGGCAGAGCTTTTAGGAATTTTATTGGCAATACAGTGGTTGGAAGAAAATAATCAGAACCCAAATGTAATCATAGCTTCTGACAACTTATCTGCATTATCTAGTATACAATCTGGGAAAGCATCATGCAGACAATATAATATATCAAATATTAAACTAGCTTTTTTAATACTTTGGGTTCCTGCTCATGTAGGGGTGGAAGGAAATGAGATAGCAGATGTTTTGGCTAAAGGATCAATAAAACATGAAAAAGTTGATATACAAGTACCGTTATGTAGAGCAGAAATTAAAACCATTATAAAGGGACATATAAAGTAGACATAAGCTTTAGGCAGGGCAGAAATCCAAAAGAAGAAAAGATAATTACTCGACTTAGAATAGGTCATGCTGGTTTAAATTTTACATTACATCGAATAGGAAAACACCCCACTGGACTTTGCACGCATAACACACAAGAGACAGTAAAACACATTTTATTAGATTGTAAAAGATATGAGGAAGAAAGAATGGCATTAGAAATACAAGGTGGAAAACAAAATATGACACTAGAAAATCTGCTGGGAAAAACGATGTCTTGGAAAATGTAGTCTCCTAATGAATTATTTTAAAAATATTGGAATAAGTGAAAGAATTTAATATGAATATATAAATTTTTTTCCTTTTTTTCTCATCCTTCCTTCCATCAAGCTGCTGTCCATACACCAGTCTAGTAGGTGGCGGTAATGCACCTTTAAGTTGGTTTGCCAACCGCCAATAACAATTAAAAGAAGAAGAAGAAGTCACTTTGCCTGGTCTTATTTGAGCAAAGGATTCACTTACCTGTTGATTCCAAGTTCCCAAAGTATGTTGCCTCTCTCCAGCGGTTCTCCACCGTCTTCCTGTTCCTCATTGTCTCCAGCGTCTCCTGTTCAGTGTTGTGTCAAATTGGATACTTATCTGTTCCTCATCGAGGTGTGTGCTCAGTCATCTTTATCCTTCCACGATCTCCACTTGCAATACAGAGACTGGCAGTATCATTCCATTATTCATCTGCAAACTGCCATATGTCAACAAATACTCACCAGCATTACTTATTGCTCTCCTATGTTAAATAAAGAACTATATCTGTCTTGAGTCTCTGTTCCGTAACAATAATATGCTATAATGCATAAACATTCATTTCGCATGAAGGAAGACCTTTGACTATGTTTGTGTACTTTACAAGTTTTTTTTTTTATTATTCTTTGGCAAAATTATATTGACATTTAAACTGCAAAATGCAGTTTTTGTGAAAAAATGACTATTTAGTGGTCTTTTAATGGTCTTAACCATTTTAATTACAAATCACTGGCAGGAAATTAGCTAGAATTTCACAAATACTCTAGATAAAGTAACTTATAGCATGGAATAGCCTTCCCCAACTTGCAGCCAGCTTTTTTACAGGAATAAGTCAGTGCTGTTCCACTCAGTGTTAATGGCTTCAAACAGTTCATGAGTAGTTGAAAAAATGTCTCCCAGTTTGTTGGAGTTTAATGTGATAGCAAATATTCCCAAATATAGGGTTCAAATCTGGACTCTGACCAGACCGAAACTTGAGCCTGATGGACTTGTTCTCAAGCCACTTCTTGGTTGTCTTTGCAATTTGGGCAGGCTTATTATCTTGTTGAAAAACAACATCTGATAAATCCTCTTTAGAAAGCAACCTTTTGTTTGTGTTGAAGCAAGCCATTCAGCAATATTCTCCTGTCCTCCAAAGCAATAAATTACTTTCCACAGTGAAGTACAGTAGCTCATCAATACCAGCAGCTAAAAAGGCTCCCCACACAATGACACTCTTCCTTCATACTTAACTGTTGTAGAGATGCATTTATCATTATATTTCTCAACAGATTTTCAAGGACACTGCTTTGGAGAATCACCAGGCAACTCGATTCATCACTCCACACACAACTTCCCATATTCTGCCAAAAACGTCCTTCTTTTTGGAGACAGCAATGGGTTAAGTGGTGCATTGCTTAAATTTCCTGACCAATAATTTGTAAAGACAATTAAAAGCTTAGTGTTTTTGGGCTTGGCCCATAGAGTAATATATATCTTTAATTAAACATTGGCTTATGAACATGAAATCTGTAAATAGACAAACCAAAAGTAGCAATACATAACAGAAATGGTTTTCAGTTCATTTCATGGTTGGGAGTCAGATGTGAACCTTGTAACGGCTCTGAATGATTCACTGAGTGAGTCTGATTCAAAAGGATAACTCAAGAGTAAGTTTGAAGATCTCTAATTAATCTTTATGACTGACTCATTAAAAATAATCAGTTTATAGGAGTCATTTGTTCACAAATCAGATATTGCATTGTGTTCATTCGTTAAATGCAGCATCCGATGAAGCTGCAAATGGAATCGTGGCAACTAGATACAAAGTTAGTTGCAAATGTTTGTTTATTTTTTTGGAGAGTTTGCAACTATTTAAGGAACCGATAAAATTAAGTGATCACTTAAATCCATTAAATACTACAAGCTTTTATAAAAAATCTTGCTGTTCTTTCTATCAGACTTGAAACTCTCCCTTTGCTCCACTTGCTTCAAGAACAACCCATTGAAACACACGCACACACACACACTGAAATATACTTTTTATTCACTCTCATTCAGTCTTAGTGACGTCTCTACAGTAGACTTTATCTTTCCCTCCATATGTTAGAGTGAGGCAAAACATATTACAGCTGACACTCACGCAGACTATCATAGAGCAGTGCAATACAAAAGAAATGACTTGGGAACTGTAGTGATGGTTTTTGAGGGCTATATGGCAATATAGCAATGATTAGAAAGAGATGAGAAAAGTTTTTCAAAGGGCTTTAAGATATTGTAATAACATAACGCCCCATAATTCCCATCCAAATCAAATGCAAATCAAGAAGTGTGTTTGTATTTCAGCATTGCTCTTGTAGATCTATCACCCTTTTCAATCACACTTCTTGAAGATTTATAGTGCATGTCTGCTCATACATGATATTTCTTTTGCATTTTTTTAACAAGAAACTTAGGATTTTTTATTATCCAGGAACTTAGTTTAAGTTCACACACATAAGCCATTCAAAACCACAAAAAAATAAATAAAAAATCCTTACCCTTACTACATACATTGTCATGACACTATTAATGCAACAAGAACATTAGAACATAATGTGCCATCTAAGTTAGATAGTAGTAAACAAAATACCATAGTAATATTAAAAGTGCAATTTTATTTTCAAATGCATCTAGTCCATCTCAGTTCAGTTCTCACACAACAGCGTCAGATCAATAACATTGTTGAATATTAAGGATCAAAGACACGGTGCAACTTTAATATTGAGTGTCCAGTAAAATCTCCCACTCTCAGATCAAGCCTTTCTATGCATACACAGTTTATACACTATCAGGAAAAAGGTACAAAAAGCTGTCACTGGGGCAGTACCCTTTCAACATGATGTAATACACTTTAATTCCTATGTTTCTTTAAGATTCTAATGTGCACTTTTGACCTATTTATATGTTATCTACAAAAGACTTCTATACTTTAGATGTAGGCCTAACAGTTACTGTATTTCTTTTTTTCCCCCATATCACTGGCCTTTATGTTGTAATGCAGAGTTTGGTTAAACTGTTCATGGGTAGGCACTGTGGTTTAGTATTGGACATTGGATGTTTATTGTTCGCATGAATGATGGCGCATTGAAGATGACTTAGTCATCAGTCTGGATGGGAATCCCTGTACTCATTCTTCTTTCCTTTTATCCATTTATGCTTTACACATCCGGGAGCCAGGCTCTCATGGGTGAGAGGGCTTTGAAGAAGCCTGACAGCATCGTCCATCACACCAGCATTATTTACATTTAAATATGACTGATAAAGGGATAAGAGAGAGAGAGAGAGAGAGAGAGAGAGAGAGAGAGAGAGAGAGAGAGAAAGAGAGAGAGAGAGAGAGAGAGAGAGAGAGAGAGAGAGAGAGAGAGAGAGAGAGAGAGAGAGAGAGAGAGAGAGAGAGACTGGGTATTCTGACCAGACAGAATCATATATTATATATTTGCCTTTAAACATATCCATTATTCCTTTTTGGTAACTTTTGATTGTCTATGCTTGGAGAGATGATAACGCACATAACCACACTTTCTCTCTCCTGTTGTTTTCTTTTCACAAACAAACTGTCAAAATCAGGCATTATTACACTTCAACTTCATTTCTTACTGCCCACTTAATTCACTACAGTATAAATATTTACCTTTTTTGCTTGAATCTCTCTTTTGTCTTGTTTTCCCACTCTATCAACCTTTAATGCAGCTTCTATTTTCCACCAATAGATGGCACTGTGGTATTGAAGTGACAGCCACATTTCCAACCATTTCATCTGAGAACAACAGCTAAAGGTGGAGGAGTAAAGCGATGGGTATGAGGGAGAGGGTTGAAGCAATGGAGAATTGAAATGAGGGGTGTAGGCTTCACCGAAAGGCTATTACATAAAGCAACTAATATAAGCCTGAAAGGTAGAGAGACGCACCATTCCTGCTTAAAAAAAAAAGGCGTAACTAAGCTGGTTTGATGGTCTTCCAGTCTGGCCAAGATGGTCTATTAGCTGATTTTAAGGCACAATTAAGCAGTTCTTTTAAAAATAAAGGTTCTTTATTAGCATCTGTGGTTCCATGATGAACCTTAAATATCAATTGAACCTTTCAATTGCACAAAAGGTTCTTTATAGTGGAAAAATGTTCTTCATAATTCTTCTCTTCTCTTCTCTTCTCTTCTCTTCTCTTCTCTTCTCTTCTCTTCTCTTCTCTTCTCTTCTCTTCTCTTCTCTTCTCTTCTCACTTACATGAGACCACAGCAATACCAAACCACAACAATCCAATCAATTCCTGATGGACAAAATCAAGTTTTGCCCTACATTTCTCTTTATTTTTTGAGAAGCCGGTACTCAAATACGTCTCAAAAGGATGAACAAATATGTCAACTTGTGTTTTATACCCCTATAATACTATCTTAAATGTTCCTAATTTTGTTTTATAGGTCTCCTACAATAGGATTACATGCATCCAAGGTAAAAAAAAAAACCCTACCCTGCTCTGATTGGTCAGATGGCAATCTGTTGTGATTGGTCTGCCGTTTACAGCACATGTTGCAAACTTTATGCCTATTGCCATATCTGAATTTCAGCTCCGTAGGCTTCCTCAGCACTTGTATACACAGTGATACAATGGCGTCGGTTTTACCTTATCAATACGAGCCTGAGTCCTCATTCTTTTGATGTGCATGCAAAGTGGATTTGTTTTTGTAGAGCAGAAAACAGCATTTTCTTGGCATGTCAACAATACGAACCAAATTCTTCTAGGCCTCAGCTAGATCTACAGTGTTTGAGGGCGGGTCAAAGTAGATGGTGTTCGCGGGCAGCCAATGAAGAGCATATAGGCTGGCCCTAGCAAATGTGTTACAAACCTATGTTTGTAAGTGAGACTGGAATTGTTGATGACTCTTTTCGGCAATTCAGAATGGTTTCTTTCTTTTAGGAGATAACTTGCTGTTCACTTTGATCTTTAAAACCTTGCAGAACTTTTACATTTACAAACGGATATTACAAACTGCATGAAAGATAATATCCGAAAAAAGCATAATGGCGGAACTGCTGCGAAAACCACATTTTGAAACCTTTATTTTTAAGAGTGCAGCTGAGCACAGGTGTGAGACCAGCAAATTATCCTAGGCTGGTTTATGCTAGCCTTGTTTTTTTTTTTTTTTTTTTTTTTTTTTACAGGGCTGTGTACTGTGAAACCATTTCTATATACTAAAGGTGCTGTGGAAACCCTTTCAAATCCTGTTACAGGAGAGATCAGAAACAATTTGGGGACCAAATAACAGTGTGAGCCTACAAACAGGTAAAAGGACACTGAAGTGTCCAAACACAGCTGAAAGACTTGACAGGACCTTTGGTGGTTTGAAGTGTCTGATGTGACAGATAATTCTGTGTTTTAGCTTTTGTGAGAGTTTTAGTCACTCCCTCATGCTCTCTTTCTGGAGAAAGCTTTGTAACTATATGTGACCAGCCTCCTCATGACCTCTTCTAACAAAATATTGATCGAGATCTCTGTCACCTGCCCACATCAGGTATCACTCAATTTATGAGTGGGCTTATGTTTGTGTGTATGCGTATTGATGGTGCTCACAGGAGGTCCCTTGTGAAAATCTCTGTGCTGGGTCACTAAATGGGTTGCGCCAACTCACTCTGAACCTGCAGGGCCCATATGCCTATTCCATTAGTGTGCTGGGCATCGAGTCAAATTAACTTGTCCAGCTTGTTTTTCTGGCTTCCAGCTGAATTCTGATATGGCACTAAATAGGTAAAATTTAGCAAACACTCACATTTAAGTGCATTAGCTTAAAAAAAACAAACAAAACAGAAATATACAAAATATCAATGTAGGCAACCAGAAATTTTGTTTTGAATGCTGCAGTCTGTCAATTCTGTCATCATTTACAGTACTCTCCATCATGTCGCCCCAAACCTGTATGACTTTATTTCTTCTGCAGAACACAAAAGAAAAATATTTCAGTGGCGAGCAGTGACTTTTTTAACCGGGTATGCTGGATACGGTTTATGTCAAAAATGCACCTGGTGCAGATACGTTAGATGGGTTTTGCGTTCGCTGCTTAGTTGCTTACTCATCACGACACAAAGCAACACAGCTAAAGTTTTATATATAATATATTAATATATCTGACCTTTAATTGAAAGTAGCACCCTAAACACTCACAGTCTTCCTACGAGTCCGCACTTTCATGACGTAAAGCCGCTTTGACTGTCAGGAAGAAGTTAGCAGTGGAGCTCGCTTCAGTGTGGGCTCAGCAAAAGTGCACACCGAGGGTGCATATCGACTGCAAGGGGGACCCCCCAAAAAAACCTAAACTGACAAATGGGACACCCTACAGTCTTATGGACTTCTTATGGTCTCTAAAGGACTCACGCACGTGGCTGCCATTGTAAGTCCACAAGACCGAAAGTGCATATGAAATGTGCCATTTGGGACAGGGCCTTAGATAGTTCTGGGAGATAATTATACCGAACCACATTGACAATAGAGTTTGCTCAGGCATGTGCAAAAACATGGGTCCGCTGGTTAGTCCAGTTATGTCGTCCCATCGTGCAAAGTCACATGATTTTTTGATGCGCACCGAGGAATTTATTAGTTAATGTGTTTCCATCGTAGTTTGTGCGCATGTTTTCTTATCGGATAAAAAATGTATCCGACTCAAACGAGAGCATAAGTTTTTGTATGCGCATTTTTTGGAATTTATGCGCATCTTGGCGTTTCCATCCAGCAGTTTTTTATGCAATATCCCAAAATGAGCATAAAAATAGGTGGCCAGAAACATAGAAGCTACTGAATCAAGCAAATACATGTAGCTGTACACTCTGTATTTGTGTTTGTGAGGGTATCTGTTTGAGATAGGTACTCAGTATACCGGTGTGTGTTTATTTACTGTTAACTACCCTCTTATTCACAAATTAAAACTCAGCTAATGAAGGGCTAGGCTATTACTGCTTTGTGAGCAATATCCTTAGAGCCAAAGCAGCATTACCTCTCTCATTTATGAATTAAACCGTGGGAGTGTGTGTACATGTGTCTGCAATTTGCACTCTAAGTCATCAAAGGCCTCAATGGAATATGAAGCCAAGAATAGCCCACGTTGCAATGGGACCACCATTTCTCCTAATTGCCGATCCCTTCAAATGATCTAAAGTCAGTTCACTGAGTGGTTTTTCTCTCTCTTGCTCTTCATGACTAAATTCTAAATCTGGCTTTATTGACTGTGCCTTGAGGTCTTAGAGTTTCCAGACTGGCCTCTAGGGCTTCACAGGCAGTTAGAGGGAGGAGAGAGAAGGGAGGGGGACTCCAAAAGGTCTAAACCCGAGACTGGGGTTAAAGATGGTTCAGAGCCTATACTGCAGGGCTAGTACTAATATTGATCCCCCGCAGCCATGTAGAGTGAAGTCATGCATTTACCAGTGCTGAAGGCAGACAGCTCATCCACAAGTCAATCACAGTGACAAATTGAACATCATCCCTTCTGACAGAACCAAACAGGACATGCTTCTGTGGTGTTTCTGTAGATTATAGGCATGTGACAGAATCAAATTGTCATATCACAAATTCCTTGAGCTTTTATCATGGTATATGACGGAATTGAATTACATTACAAAAACAGTTTGCAAAATTTAGTGCTGTCGTCATCTTAATTTTAATAACTTTAAAATGTAATAAAAAAACTCTACAAAATATAAATGTAAAATGTGTTTCAAAGTGATTAAAGTGCAAACGAGTCAAGTCAAGTCACATTTACTTACACATAGGGCTGGACAATTTTGGCTAAAATCATAATCGCAATTAATCAAACAAGTTACCTCGATTACGATTATTGAACGATTATTTAAAAAAAAAATTCCTATGTCACTGGCAAGGCTTATACTGTAAATACGTTCACGGTTATTTTTTCTAATGAAAGAGTTAGGGATGTCCCGATACCACTTTTTCACTTCCGATACGATACCGATGCCGCAGCTTTGGCTATTTGCCGATACCGATATCAATCCGATATCTTTATTTTATTCTTGAACTAATACTACTAATAATAAAATATACGGAAGCACTTTCCTCAATTAGCCACATAAAAACATCTCACTCAAATGGAGACATACTTCTCCAGTATATCCACAACAACAGTTGATAATGAAAGACTTGCCACCCTTTATTCAAAAGGCCTTGAGATATGTTTGGTAACCTGAATGAATTTAAAATTAATTTGCTATATTTCAGATCAATATATTTGTTTCCTTAAAATTTAAATTAACTTTAACTTCTCATCTGAATTATAAATAATTTATTTCTGTATAAAATAATACTACCATTAAAAACACATTTTATTTTATTTTTTAATCAATGTAGAATGTGTAACTTAAAAATAAAAAGATTAGTGCTCTGTTTTAGGACAAGAAATGAAAACCAATGCAATATGATGAATGTCCAAAAGATGAGATCATTTTTTCTTTTTGATAATTTGATAAAAAAAAAATGTACACAGTGTGTGTGTGTGTGATTTTGGTTGGGTGACAGTTGTAGGTTACAGTTTGACAAGAGTTTACAGTTTGACAAAAGCACAATGTTTTACACAAATATAAGTAGGCTAAACACTTTGCAGTTTTAATGATGTCCTGTATGAACAAATTGACGTTGATGTTATAATGACGAATGATGTTTTTATGTTTACACTGTTCGATCGCGCCCGTGCCTCTCTCTCTCTCCGACACACACACACAGCATTGCAATCTTGACATCGCAGCCTGTTCATTATGCTGCGTTCACACCAAACGCGAATAGAGCGTCAAATTCGCGTCTAGTTCTACGCTTAAACATTTTGAATCCATTCGCGCGTCCAAAGCGAATAGGACGCGCGTAAGCGAGCGTTGAAGCGAAATAGACGCGCGTTCAGGGACGGGGCGGAGTCAAGTGACTACACGCGGTAATATATTTTAAGGGGAAAGTACACACACAGTAGGCGGAAATATTAATAGGATTAAAAAAACGAAATAACCGACTTGGTAAAATTACGTCGGTTACAGGCTCTGAATTTCGGTTTCGATTACTTTTCGATTAATCATCCAGCCCTACTTACACAGCGCTTTATACAGAGATTGTTTCAAAGAAGCTTCACAGTAATAAACAGGAAAATAACAGAAACAATTATGCAAACTTCATCAAATATGAGACAAATTCAAATTCTGCTTTTAAGCAGATCTAAAAAAAGTGTCATTATTCAGCTCAAGTCAGGCTACCTCTACATTAATCCGGATACATTTGAAAACGGCGTTTTCGTTTATAAACGCTCTGTCCACGCTAGCGTTTTCAGGCGTTTTCGGACGTTTCAGTGTGGATGAGAAACTTTTGAAAAACGCCTGAAAACGCTAAATTCACCTTACTGCGCATGCGTAAAACCCCACAAAAGATCACTGATATGATTCAGATGGAAATAATAGTTATCGCGCAACTCTTCTGACAGGATCATTTTAGTAAAATATCTCACCATTCACTGATGCGGTCCAGGTCGCACGCAGTCATATGTTTGGTCTAAAACGCGACTGCTCTCATGTATTGCCGCAGGACAGCAAATGTGAGTAAATTCTGTCATCTTTGCAGGACTGTGATATGAAGAGTGTGCAATGTAGAATATTTTTAGCAACAGTGTGAAAGTGAATAGCACATATCAGGCACAATACTGGTATAAACATGAATATATATTGGTACAATATGCGTCACATGACTAAATTTACGTCATCGTTTTTAAATACCACCGGTTTCACAGTCCACACTACAACGTGAAAACGGTGTTTTCAAATGTATCCACTTTGGAGTGCTTTTTCAAAAAAGCTTAGTTTTTATTAATAAAAACGCCGTCTCAGTGTGGATGGAAGGCCAAAACGGAGAGAAAAATATACTTTTTCAAACGAAAACGTATTAGTGTGGACATGGCCTCAGTTCATGTCACGTGTATGTTCTGTTTTGGTTAATTCTAGTCCCTGTTTCCTTTGTTCTAATATTTCTATTTGAATTACACACCTGCTTCAGTTTCTGTTAATTAGCTTCCTATGTGTATTTAAGCCCTCTGTTCATTCAGTTATTTGTTGTGTCGTCTATATTGTCATGGTTATTTTGCCAAGCTTTCTCCTGTGATCTCTAGTGGTGGGCTTCGTAGAACACTGAAGCAGTTGAAGCAAATGTGACGTATTGTGTCGATGCTTTTAAACGATCCGACACCCATCTAATGATGGGAGAAACATTAGGCTTGGACCGATCGATTTGTGACATCAAAGTACAGCGAGAGTGATTCAAAACCATAAGGAGCCGTCTACTCTCTATTCGCTCTTGCGGTACTTTCATGTCATTCACCAATCAGTCTGTGCAGCGCTGGTTCAAGACGAACAAGCCTAAAGGCCCGTTCACACCAAGCACGATAACTATAAAGATAACGATAAAGATAACTATAAATGCGTCCACACCAGCGACCGATAACGGTCTTTTATTTTAAGCACGCGTGTGCCCGGAGGATCCAGATCCATTTTAAATGCGCGAGACCTTTAAATTAGAATGGATTCTGATTGGCTGTCAGTGTTTTATCGTTCGACAGCTGGAAAAAAATCGTTCTGAAAGTGATCCCAACGATATCGTTCCTCATATCTTTATCGTTATAGTTGTGGTGTGAACTCTGTTATTCTTTAATATGGAGAACGATTTTTAGAATTATATCTTTATCGTTATCTTTATAGTTATCGTCCTTGGTGTGAATGGGCCTTAATGCTTTTCGAAACTTTGAATCAATTGAACCAATTGCTTCACAAAATGATTCACTGTTTTGAAGCACTCGAAACGTCGTATGCTGGTGACCCCTGCTGATCAGAACGATGTAAATGCATCGACAACTCAGTCCATACATGCATTAAAAGCATTTTACAAACCAATCGCAAATGTTTTACTGAAAGTTTAATCTATTCAATGCAATTAACAAATAATCTAATACCATTAAATATGAAGTGTATGTATAATATGTTATTTTATTAAATTGTTATTAAATTGTTCTTGCATTTTATGGAGAGCTTGGTTAATCAGGCCAATAAGAGACTATTCACAACAATTCTTCCTCTTTATTATACAAATGTGACAACAAAAATGTCTACAAATGTATAAAATCGATCATACTGTAGATCAGGTAAAAACCCATAGACTGTAAAAAAAAAGTCTCTTCCATAGGTGAGAAGTGAAGTGTCCCGATATGGCGCTGACATCTTAGGACCTGAGTCTGCGCAGTAGTGAGCAGGAAGTAAAGCCGCGAAATCAAGGCCCCGCCCTCACTCTCACAGAATCAATCGTAAGTAGGTTCACACGCTCCTGCACTTTTTAAAAAATTAATTATAGATATTTAGATATTAAATTTAAAGCTCCAATCTCCTCAGTCTTCCGAAGATCCCGAAAAAAAGCCTGTTGGTGCTTCAGTGACTACTTCGCTCAGAGAACCTGTCAATCACAGCTGTCAATCATGATGTCACACCAACGCATCAAATAACTAACTAAAAACAAACTTATTATAAAAACAAACACCTGAACTTACATCAGCGTGATAAAAACTACAGTAAATGACAGAAACCATCTTTGGAAAAAATATATTTGAAGTGTAATTTAATTGTTTAGTTGGTCTCACGTGCCGTTAAATAACATGGGGAGGCAGGGTTTATAGGACCAGTCACCGGGGGGGTGATCGAGACACTTTGGCTTCACTTTTTAGGGCTTGTGCGGCAGGCTTGTAAAAACCATATAGACACTGGTTCATTGGTTAATCGCCCAAAGCAGCGAACCATTGAAATTTAAAAACATTTCTAAACAGTTGTGCTGTCACAAAGACTCGTTTACTGAAATCACGTGACTCTGGCAGTTTGAAATGAGCTCTGAATCACTGGTTCGAAACAAAAGATTCACAAAGGTTTCGAAGCTTCACGAAGCAGTTAGCTATAAGCTTAGCAGGTAAGCCTAGGCTTCGATAATAATAATGGGCATGTTATTTACCGCAATATACCGTATTATTTAGAGCTGCGCAATTCTGGAAAATTGAGAATCACGTCTTTTTGTTTGTTTAAAATAGAGATTCTGAATAGACATCTAAACAAGATAACATGTAATGTACTGAAGGTTCTGTTAAAATGTAATTTGTTGCAGTCTATTTCAAAATATATTTTAGTTATTTTAATTAACAACAACAACAATTAACATAAAAAACGTTTTGAAAGAATGATTCAATGACTCATTCATTATTACTTCACTTGTTTCATTAATGGATGAATCAGTGGCTGTGTCCAAAATCGCATCCTCCAAGTAATTATTTCATGACCGCTGAAAAGTATGTTCTATATAAAAAGAGTGTGTATAGAATGTAATCTGCATGTGCTACAATCGTCATGTTGTCATTCTCATGCCTATCAGTTTCAGATGCATCGCTTCACTGTCATTCACAAATCCTCTCTCGTGGCCTAATAATAAATTGTCCATCGTATGCACACTCGCCATAAGAAGCCTAGTCATCCGGGTACTTTTTGCACACTCTTTTATGAGTAGCTATTGTGAATTCGGACTTCTTTTGTCACATTCTGTTTTTCATCTACTACAAAGTAGGGAAGAATGCAATTTCAGATGCAGCCAGTGTTCGGAATGAATCTCTTGAATGATTTAATGACAATTCATTTTTTAAAAGGTGATTTACTCTAGTTTGATCGCTAGACATCAGTGTTTATATACGAACTAAAAACTTTTAAATGTTTGTAACGCAGAAATAATGATACTGTGCGGCTGAAAAGACTGTTTATGAAATTGTTTCATACCTGCACATGACACCTTCTCTCTCTGGGTCAGCAGCAGTGCCACCACACATTTGAATGTTTAAAATGTTGCTTAAATTGCACCTCTATAGCACATTAGTTCCGTTATTTTCATTCTGGAGATGCTTTGACCTGCTTTGGATGCATTCCACAAAATGAGATCTGTTATCTGAGAGGTTGTTCCAACCACTGGTTGAGGTACTGTATGCAGTGTCGTTTTTGGGCAGGTAAGGGTGGATGAGCCTGTTTTAGTGAGCCCCAGGGCTTCATGCCTTCTTAGGCAAAGCACAAAGTGAAATAGTCACACTGAAATATTCTAAATCCGCTGCATATCTGTGTGTGAGCATGTATAATGGGGTGTGTGTGTATAGTACGTTCACATTCCTTTTACAATGGGTAAGATCACAAAAACATGTGACAGCCTTAGGTGTGTTCGTTCATCCATTGTGATGCAATTTTCATTGAAATCTTTCTGTCATGTCAAATGAAGATCAGAGTTGACATTGTGGTACTGATTTCCTTACAGGCAGATAAAGGATTTCTCCGATAGGTGATTGCAACAAATGAGATGCAGACCACACACACATAAACACATTTACGCACAAGTTATCTCACAAACACACTTAGACACAAAGGACGTAGATTACAGTTACCGGTATTAGTTTGCACCTGTGGCAAAATCAATAGGTGCACTCAGACAAGACAGGAGTACAGAAACATCCTCTCATCTCATGTTGTTAACTAAAGCCTATATGCTCACATTTTGTAGATTAATCACAAATAAATAGGATTCAACCTGGAATGAGGGTGTAGGCCTAGATATTTTATGAAATGCATTATTATGTCTGACATGATAACTATGTTCCTTTCCTTTTCATATAACACAATGCTGTGAACAGACTGTTCTTTGCTTAACCAACAGGCAATTTAAGCATAAAGAACTGCCAGCAAATCTAGCCAAGACTCATGTGAAAAAATACAAAATTATCAAATGGTTCTCATTTGCATATTTCTAATGGGCAAGGCACTGTGGGAAGGAAATTGGCAGAGGGTGTTTAAGGCTTGGTAAAGCTTCAATGTGTTCAATACATTTCTACAATAATTTTTTAAATAGACACATGCATCTTTGGGGTCGATAAGATTTTGCTTACTAAGGCTGCATCTATTTGATTAAAAAAGTAATACTGTGGAATATTACTGTAATTTAAAACTGTTTTCTAATTTAATATATTTTTTAAACTAAACTTATTTCTGTTAGCAGCCATTCCTCCAATCTTTAATGCCACACGATCCTTCATAAATCATTTTAATAAGTTGATTTGGTGCTCAAGAAACATTTCTTATTATTATCAATGTTGAAGACAGCTGTGCTGATTCATATTTCTTATGGAAACTATGATGCATTATTTTTTTTACGATTCTTTAATGAATAGAAAGTTCTAAAGAACAGCATTTAGATCATAAATGTCTTAACTGTCACTTTGGATCAACTTAAAGCAGAACTCCGGTCAATTTTAACATTGAGCTAATTTTTTTGTAAATTTGGAGTGCTGTCAATACAGAGAACAACGACAAAAATCGGTGTTGCCTACACCATGTTATCCTCTTTTTAAAATTTGCACCCTGTTGACTTCAATGGGGAAAGTTTTAAACCTGCTTTTAGCCTCTTAACATCCTTGATGTGTCATTACAAGTGCACAGCCATGCGAGTGATTCCTTCAGAGTGAACGCGGGTGAATCTGACTGCAGTAGATGTGAAAGATATGGATAAAAAATGATGTTATTTTAGCCAGCGCTCATACCTGTATTTACATCCTGTTTTCGGTTGAAGGCCATAGTAATCGATTGTCGAGTTCACGCGCATATGTTTAGTTACCTATGATCACGCGCGTGAACTCGACAATCGATTACTATGGCCTTCAACCGAAAACAGGATGTAAATACAGGTATGAGCGCTGGCTAAAATAACATCATTTTTTATCCATATCTTTCACATCTACTGCAGTCAGATTCACTCGTGTTCACTCTGAAGGAATCACTGTCACGGTTCATGAATCGGCTGTCTCATGCTGATGTGTCTGTGTGAATGTAATTGTGTGGGTGTGGTTACTCGTTGTGTCGATTAGTGTCACCAGCTGTCTTCAATCCCAGTTCCCTTTATATGCCCAGTAATTTCCCTCTCATGTTGTCAGATCGTTGTGGTTGTTCCTCGGTGTGTGTCCTGTTCCTGTGCCTCGTCTGAGAAGTTCTTCGTCTGGATTTTCGTCAGTTCTTCGTGTCGTCTGATGTCCCACGGTTCCTGGTTGTTTCACTCGAGCAAGACAAGAGGCTAAAAGCAGGTTTAAAACTTGCCCCATTGAAGTCAACAGGGTGCAAATTTTAAAAAGAGGATAACACGGTGTAGGCAACACCGATTTTTGTCATTGTTCTCTGTATTGACAGCACTCCAAATTTACAAAAAAATGAGCTCAATGTTAAAATTGACTGGAGTTCTCCTTTAATGCATCCATACTGAATAAAAGTGTTTCTTACAAAAATAACATCTTACTACCCCAAACTTTTAAATGTAAATAAAAACACATATGATGTACCACAAGTCAAACCACATGGTGATATTTTGGATTAATTAGTTAGATGGTTAGCCATGTCTAAAAGCTTAAAAACTGTTTTATAGGCACAATTTGCACATGAAATCACAGCACATTTCCAAATAAGCATGTTTCAGTGAGTAAACAGACCTCTCATAGCAACAGACAAAACTGCACTGTTATCAGAAATATGAGAGCAATGTGCTGGAAGTTTGCTTGATTAGGCAATATCAGCAGTAATAAGATATTCTCAGGAGTAAAAGAAAAATAACTAATTGGAAGGTGAAACACATGACACCGGCTGACATTTTGATCCCCCCCTCCCCCATTCTTTGTCATCATTTACATTTACGCATTTGGCAGATGCCTTTTTATCCAAAGCAACTTACAGTACATTGCATTTCAAGGAAGGCCTACACATTTACATTCTTATCAGTTCTTATAAATTTGTTCAATCACTAATTTGTCCAGATGGCAATCCAAAATGCTAGCAGGTAACATTGGAGGGCTCTAAATAAGGCTGTGATGTTCACAAAGCCCTTGTTCTTAAGTTAATAATGAAGCAAGGTAAACCTCATCTGTCTATCTCATCTGCAACATCTGCAACCTCATCTGTCTATCTCATCTGCAACATCTTATATAGCAATATATATAAGCCTGCTTCCATCGCTTTAATTACGTCACTAATTGGGGGGTGGAGCAGGCATTTAGTAAGCCACTTAAAGTGATGGAAGCAGGCTTATATATAGACATCTGGGGTCCTTAGACTGGGACCGTGTCAATTTACTGCTGGCTCTGCATGGTGTGGTGAATCAGTGATTCAGGTGCTGTTTTTGAGTGTTCAGGTACGTTCAAAAGCGTTTTCACTGGGGGTTAGTATGCCAAGCGAATGTTTGTTTTAATAGTGCGTGGAGGAGCCGACGCTGACTGAGCTGCGGTGCGACATTGTTTACCTGTGAGACCATGAATGGGCGAGCGAACTATGGCAAAGTAATGCCAAACTACTTCCGTGTTTAACAAGCGTCGGCTGGATACTGTGACTGGAGTGGGATGTTTACATCCAACTTAGTGTTTCCCATTCACCGTTAACGCTACGACAGGTATGTTTAAAATTATGTCCTGCCCGTATTTGTGTTCCACACTCTTTCCCTTTGCTGTTTTAACTAATATATGTATATGTTTGTCTTGTATCCTTGTGTTACGACCTGTGTTTAGCTTATTGTTTTCTATTGCTCTGTGTTCCTTTTCTCTTTTTTGTTTTCTCTGATTTCAAACAGGTTATCCAATCATGGGCTGTAAGAAGCCATTGGTTGCCCAGTCGGGGCGGGGTCTTTATAAGGACGCTGCTGGCACTCAGAGGAGCTCATTGTTGGTTCGGTCGCACGTGGGTTGAGAGCTCCGGAATCCCTCCTCCGGCCGATGATCAAATTTGTATTGTGTGTATTAGAGACTTTATTTAGTGAACGTGCAAGCTTGTGGTAACCTCTGAACCGTTCTCCTATGTCTAAACCATCCTAACAGTGTGAAGCGTAGGGGTGTCCTGCCTTGTTATCTTGAAATTGTTTGATCTCTGTTTTTGGCAGGGAGTTAGGTAAGCTAAATGTATTTTCTTTTGTTATTTGATTAGGTTATTATTTTTCCCCTCTTTTCTTTTTATATTCATTTTGTTTGTTATTTTGGCCTTTGGGACACCCTGAAGAGATGCTCTTTATTTCACTTGTTATTCTTTAATAAATGTATTAGTTTTTGCTTAAATTTGTGTATTTGTTTTTGATTATGTGATGCGTGCTGGGACTCCATTTCCACAACCCAACAATTATTTATTACGCCTCTTTAGTGTTTTTATATTCCCCTAGAGTCGGGGCATAATAATTGGGGGCTCGTCCGTCCAATTCTATTTGTTTGATTTGGAAATTCGCCCGATCCAAATTGAGAAGTTTTCGGCTTTGCTGGTGAGTACCATTTATATTTTATAGTTTTGATTGGCAGTTTTTTTCATGCGTGTTGGGGAAGTGGTAGGTTGATAAATGGTTGATAACGTTGATGTTGCGAGTTCAGATCCCATGTTGCGCTCACTTAGTGGTGTAAACTCGGAGGATTTAAAACTAGCTATTCAGTTAAAGCAATTAGATCTCGAAATAAAACATCAGGAACACACTACTCAACTGTTATGCTTTAGGCAGTGCGAACTAGAAACGCATGCTGATGATCGTCGTTCCAGTTCAGTTAAGACTCATTTTAATGTACCCTCTACTAGTGTTGACTATCATTCACCTTCTGTGCCTTTGTCTGTGGCTCCTGGTCATTCTGCTGATTTTGAGAGTTAGATGCCCGCATTTAGAGATAGTGAGGTAGATTCATATTTTGGCGCATTTGAGCGTATAGCTGCTGCGTTGTGCTGGCCGAGAGAGGTTTGGTCTCTTTTGATACAGAGTAAATTAACTGGGAAAGCCCAAGAGGTTTGTTCTACCTTATCTGTGAGTGATAGTTTGGACTAAGATAAACTGAAAAGTGCGGTACTAAGGGCGTACGAATTAGTGCCAGAGGCATAGGCAGAAGTTTTGTGCAGATGTTAAAAATGCCTCTCAAACTTGTGTGGAATACGCGTGGGAGAAAACTGTGGTTTTTGATAGATGGTGTCACTCCAGCAGAGTCGCTAACTTTGAAAATCTCCGTGAGTTGATTTTTGATAAGATTTTAAAAATTCATTGCCAGACAGAGTTGTTGTCTATTTGAACGAAAAGAGAGTTTTGACCCTTGCTCAGGCTGCCGTCTGTGCAGATGAGTTTACTCTGACTCACAAAAATGCGTTTGTACATCGCAAATTTTATTCTCCGTCCTCAGAGAAAAAGGCTAAAATCCCGAAAGTAGGTCTGCCTAAGCAAGTAATACCAGTTGAATCCTGTGAATGTTTTTACTGCCATGGACTTGGTCATTTGATTGCGAATTGCCCTTCATTGAAAAATAAAAATAAAGGGAAGTCAGCCAAAAGTGTTCTTTTTGTTAAGAAAATTGGCAGTCAACTTAGTTTGAATATTGATGCCGCATATGATCCTTTTGTGTGTCAGAGGATGATTTCTCTTAGTGGATCTGAGCGAGACTTGGTTCCTGTAACCATGTTGCGGGATACAGGGGCCAATCAGTCATTTGTGCTGGCTAGCATGTTGCCATTTTCTGAGAAAAGTTATTGTGGATCTGATGTTCTCATTCAAGGAATTGAGTTGGGGGTTGAAAGTTGAGTTGAAAGTACCATTACATAATGTGTACATTCGATCCGGTTTAGTAACAGGTTGTGTAAAATTGGCAGTGCGGCACAAGTTACCTGCGAATGGCGTGGCCTTAATTATAGGTAACGATCTCGCTGGAGGGAAAGTACTCTCATTTCCCGAGGTCGTTGAAAATCCCGTGTATGATTCCATTACTTCCAGTGAGTTGGCATCAGAGTTTCCTTCAGTGTTTGCGGCATGTGTAGTTACGCGGGCTCAAGCATGTAAATTTGGTGATTCGACTGGTATTTCGGATACCTTTTTGGCAGCTGAGGACCAAGTTAAGTGAAGTTCGCATTGTACAACCTGAGCTTTCTGATCCCGAGTCGCTGTCCGCGACTAGTGGTGCTGAATTAGAATCAGCTGATCTGTCGTTGTCCATTTAATAAAGATGTGATTTCTGCTGAACAGAAAAAAGACACTTCTCTATTGCGTTGCAGGAATGTAACGTTTAATTTGAACGAGATTGAGAATAAATTGATAGGTTATTTTTGGGACAACGAGGTGTTAAAGAGAAAGTGGACTCCAGCAGGGTCTGATGGTTTAGGTTGGGATACTGTTTTTCAACTGGTTGTGCCTAAATGCGTTCGAAAACAAGTTCTGAGTGTGGCCCATGATAATGTAGCAGGACATCTGGGTATTACTAAAACCTATTCTCGCATTTTGCGCTATTTTTGCGTTTTTTTTTATTTTTACTGTCGCTCGTGCCACGTGTGCCAGGTTGTAGGAAAACCTAACCAGATTATACATCCTGCACCACTTAAACCTATCCCTGTCATGGAGAGCCTTTTGCACGAGTAATCTTGGACTGTGTTGGACCGTTACCACGAACAAGATCTGGACATGTTTATCTGCTTATGCTTATGTGCGCGACAACTCGCTATCCGGAGGCAGTCCCGTTGCGTTCATTAAAAGCGAAGGCTGTGGTGAAAGCCCTAATCACGTTCTTCTCTACCTTCGGCTTTCCACAGGTGATCCAAACGGATCAGGGAACTAATTTTATGATACGACTATTTAAACAGGTACTGTCCCAACTGAAAATGAAGCACATTACATCTAGTGCCTATCACCCAGAGTCCTAAGGTGCTCTCGAAAGGTTCCACCAAACTTTGAAGACCATGCTGGGTAAATATTGTGCCGAGTCAGGGAAAGACTGGGATGAGGGGTTGCCTTTTCTTATGTTTGCTGTCCGTGAGTGTTCAGGAGTCATGATTTAGGATTTAGTCCAGCAGAATTGGTTTTTGGACACGGTAAGGGGCCCACTCAAAATTTGGCTGACTGAGCAAAAATTGGATTGTAATCTACTACAATATGTCAGTTCTTTTAGAGCGCGATGCATAATGCTTGTAAATTAGCTCAGACTGCACTGGAAAGTAACTAAGAGAAAATGAAAAGGCGTTTTGATAAGAATGCTGTTTCTCGCTCGTTCTCTGAGGGGGACGAGGTCTTGGTTCTATTGCCAATCCAGGGTGCTGCATTGCAGGCTAGATTCTCTGGTCCGTATGTCATTGATAAGAAGCTGAATGAAACAAATTATGTTGTTCGGACTCCTGATTGGCAAAGAAAAACTCGCGTGTGTCATGTAAAAATGCTGAAGCTGTATGTGAGTCGTGGGGAAGATATGGAGTTAAAAAGCTCTGTTATCACTTCAGTAGCCTCGATCGTGATTGTTTCTGACAGTGATGTTGATGAAGATGGACTGAGTCTACAGAGTACCCTGATGTTGGGTGGCAGATTGAATAATTCCATGATTTTGGAGAATTTAAATTCTCATCTTGCGCATTTATCTGACTCTCAGCGTACTGATATAGTAAAGTTGATTAATTCATCCTTGGGGTTGTTTTCAGACGTTTCTACCCGCACTCAACTACTGAAGCATGATATTGACGTAGGTGATCATTCACCGATTAAGCAACGTGCTTATAAAGTGAACCCAGTTAAACGTAAAGTTATGGAGGCCGAGGTAAAATATTTAGTTGCGAATGGATTGGCAGTTCCGAGTTTCAGCGCCTGGAGTTCACACTGTTTATTAGTCCCGAAATCGGACGGAACACAACGGTTCTGCACGGATTATGGAAGAGTAAATGCCGTGACAAAACCAGATTCGTTTCCCCTCCCGCTTATGGAGGATTGTATCGATAACGTAGGCTCTGCGCGCTTCATCACGAAACTCGACATGCTAAAGGGGTACTGGCAAGTTCCCTTGATGGAGCGCGCAGCCGAAATATCTGCGTTTGTTACCCCGGATGATTTCCTTAATTATAGGGTGATGGCGTTCGGACTGCGGAACGCTCCGGCTACATTTCAGCGCTTGAGTCAAGTGCTGGGCGGTGTTTCAAACTGTAAAGCTTACCTCGATGATATTGTTGTTTATTCGAATACATGGGATGAGCACTTGACAACGTTAAACACTGTTTTTAATCGTTTACTGGATGCATCTCTCACTCTTAACTTGGCTAAGTGTGAGTTTGGCAAAGCGACAATTACCTACTTAGGGAAACATGTGGGGCAAGGGCAAGTTCTACCTGTTGCTTTGAAAGTGCAAGCTATTACAGAATTTGCAGTGCCCCGTACGAAACGTGAACTCAGGAGATTCCTAGGAATGTCTGGCTATTATCAGGGATTTTGTAAAAATTTCTCAGATGTTGTGTTGCCTCTAACAAATCTGCTTCGCGTATCACAAATTTTTGAGTGGACTGATGAATGCCAGACTGCATTCGATTCTGTTAAAACCCTTTTGAGTAGTGGTCCTGTCTTAACGGTTCCAAATTATTCATGTGCATTTCAGTTGGATGTTGATGCAAGTGCTACTGGTGGTGGTGCTGTTCTTCTGCAGGAGGATGAAAATGGGATTGAGCATCCTGTTGGGTAGTTTTCAAAGAAATTCCTGAAACATCAGTTAAATTACAGCACCATTGAGAAGGAGGCGTTAGCATTTTTAATGGCTTTACAACACTTTGAGGTGTATATTGGCTCTAGTTCTCTTCCCGTGGTTGTATATACAGACCATAACCCATTAGTTTTTTTGTCTCAGATGAAAAACTCAAATCAACGAATTATGCGCTGGTCTCTCTTTGTCCAGGATTTTAACCTGGAAATTCGCTTTAAAAAAGGCAAGGATAACGTGTTGGCTGATGCACTATCACGGTCGTTTGATTCCGAGTAAATATACTGTACTTTACCGTATGTAGATTCTTTGTGTGTGAGGGTGTTACGACCTGTGTTTAGCTTATTGTTTTCTATTGCTCTGTGTTCCTTTTCTCTTTTTTTGTTTTCACTGATTTCAAACAGGTTATCCAATCCTGGGCTGTAAGAAGCCATTGGTTGCCCAGTCGGGGCGGGGTCTTTATAAGGACGCTGCTGGCACTCATCGAGGAGCGAGCTCATTGTTGGTTCGGTCACACGTGGGTTGAGAGCTCCGGAATCCCTGCTCCGGCCGATGATCAAATTTGTATTGTATTGTGTGTATTAGAGACTTTATTTAGTGAACGTGCAAGCTTGTGGTAACCTCTGAACCGTTCTCCTATGTCTAAACCATCCTAACAGTGTGAAGCGTAGGGGTGTCCTGCCTTGTTATCTTGAAATTGTTTGATCTCTGTTTTTGGCAGGGAGTTAGGTAAGCTAAATGTATTTTCTTTTGTTATTTGATAAGGTTATTAATATTAATTATACCCTCTTTTCTTTTTATATTTGTTTTGTTTGTTATTTTGGCCTTTGGGACACCCTGAAGAGATGCTCTTTATTTCACTTGTTATTCTTTAATAAATTTATTACTTTTTGCTTAAATTTGTGTATTTGTTTTTGATTATCGACCGGAGTGATGCGTGCTGGGATTCCATTTCCACAACCCAACAATTATTTATTACTTTAGTGTTTTTATATTCCCCTAGAGTCGGGGCGTAATACCTTGGTATATGAAGACAGTTCAATATAATATTGACCACCTTTGTTTGTGGCCATTTTATCATGGAATGTGTGAAGACTGCATCTAAAATGTGATTTGTATTGACTGTGAATCATGATCAAACAAATATTCTTAATGGTGTGGTTGTGTTTACAGACCTGTACAGCTACACCTGAGTTGCTGGCTGCTGTTCTCCATATTGTGTGATTTGAATGTGGGGTGCTGCTTATAGCATAAGTAGCTTTTATTATTATTATTATTATTATTATTATTTTTCTTTTCTTTTGTTGTTTGTTTTTCTCTAGCCTGTTGGCTATAGCTGTTATTGTATGTGAGTGCATGAATTGTACGTCAAAGGCTAGAGTGGGTTGATTTATTTATGTATTTATTTTTGTATTTCCTTTATTCCCAATTCCCCCTTTTTTTTTTTGTTTTTTTTTTGTTGGTAAACAGCCTCGGTGTGGGCGGAGCCAGGGTACTGCAAGAGACTTCACTGGAAAGTGGGTTTTGTTTCGTTTTTTTTTTCTTTTCTCTTGCTCAATTAAGATGTTTGCAGTGCCGTGTAGTGTGAACCTTAATGTCTTTAAACCATATTTATTAGAGTGCTGTGAGTTTGCAGTGTAGACATTGAGCTCTAGTGTGTACTACTTAAAAGGCTCTGTGCCTCTGTTCACGGGTGGTAGTGAGAACTTAGCCTTCTCTTAGTGCTTTCTCAAACCGCTCTACTGGCTCCCATGCTGATGGCCTGGAGATTTCTAGTTATATATTTATTTGTTTGATTTATTCTTTGTTTTCTTTCAGGCCAACCAACACCTTCAACCATTTATTAATAAAGATTGTATTTTTATACTTTTCTATGAACCTGTGTTTGTACATTTTATTGGGGCAGAGTTCCCCTTGCTACTTGCAGTTAAGCTCAAGGGGTGGCGTAGTCAGTTATACAATTAGGGGCGCCACACTCGTTTTCTTGGTCTGCTCTTAAACATGTCTTACAAATGAAATGCATGTGTCACATCACACAAAACATAAACACGGAAATAAATGGATGCAGACAGGGGCGGACTGGCCATCTGGAGCACCGGGACTTTTCCCCGTGGGCCGCTGGCCAATGTGGGTACACGGTATATATATTTTATATATATATATATATATATATATATATATAAAATGACGGAAATCATTACATTTCTTTTCTACGCAAATGGATGAGTGAGTCGATCACGCGGGCGCGGCCGACAAGTGTTTTTTGAGTGTATTGCCCTCCCTCCCTGGGTCTATACTGTCTTAATGGACGGTGAGGATGAAAGTTTGAGTGGCCAAAGACTCTTCAAGGATCACAGATGGAGAATTGCAGAGATTAGTTGAGTCTTGGGGTCAGAAAGCCAAAAAAAAAAAAAAAAACATAAAAAAACCCTACATCCCCACATGTTGTTTGGGAGGGTTTCAAGAAAAATCCTCCTCGCTCATCCAAAAACAAACTCCAGCACATTTAATTGTCAGACATGACTGGAACTTCAAACGGCACAGGGTTCTGTGGTCAGATGAGACTAAAAAAAGATCTTTTTGCCAGCAAACACGCTAGATGGGTTTGGTGCACACAAGGGTAAAAAGTACCCCATGTGTACAATTTAATATACCGTTGGATCTTTAATGTTGTGGGCATATTTTTCTGCTGGAGGTCCTGGACTTCTTGTTCAGATACATGGCATTGTGGATTCTATCAAATATCAACAGATAAAAAATCAAAACCTGACGCCTTCTGCTAGAAATCTTATAATGGGCCGTGGTTGGATCTTCCATCAGGACAACGATCCAAAACAAACATCAAAATCAACACAAAAATTTGTTGCGGAGCACAAAATTAAGCTTCTGCCATGACCGTCCCAGTTCCCTGACCTGATGAGTGGGCTGAACTGAAGAGAAGAAGCACAAACATGGATCTGGGAATCTGAAGGATCTGGAGAGATTCTGTATGGAGGAATGGTCTCTGATGGTCAGGTGTTCTCCAAACTCATCAGGCATTATAGGAGGAGACTCAGAGCTGGTATCTTGTCAAAAAGAGATTGCAAAAAGTATTTAATAAAAGGGTGCCAAGAATTGTGGCCAATGTGTTTTGGAGAAAAACATTTATTTCATAATGTGATTTCCCCCCCACATTCAATTCTTTTACTTAAATGAAAGGTTAGAATTTTGCAAATTTTTTGAATGAAAGATCAAAAGGATAAACAATGCAGATTTTTTTTTATAGCCAGTTTTGATCATATTTACCAGGGGTGCCATTAATTGTGGAGGGCACTGTATATTCCTCTATATTCATCATTCAAAAAGGGAAACCGATTGTGGAGGGCACTGTATATTCCTCTATATTCATCATTCAAAAAGGGAAACCGATGCTGCAGGCTGCAGATACACACCCCATGACCAAAGCAGTGTGTGCTTACCGTTTCGAATATCAATCCTTCTAAACACTTTCTTTATTCCACTCCGCTCATGTTAATATTGAAATATTCGCCAAGGAACACTCAGGTAAGATGACGTGACGTTAAAACAGCCTTCTGTCTGTGTCGTTTTGACTTCTTTGCTCGCTGTTTTGCTATTATAATCGTTCACTGAGTCCCTCTTTCACCGAAGGCGTGACGCCGATTCAACATGTCGAATCAACAGAAAAAAAGCTGACGAGGACCAATTTCAGCCGACGGTGTGGAACGCACTGAGAAAACTTAGTCGGCCGACGCACAAAAACTGCCGGACAGCCGACCGTCGGCTTGGTGTGTTCCAGGCTTAAACTGAGAGAGAGAGATTGATCCGTTACATCGAATTTCTCTGAGCAGATAATTATTTTATAAATGATAAATAATTATTATAATTGTCCATGGATGAAAAGGGGAAGAAAAGGAAAGGTGGAGCTGAAAAGTTACGCATTAAAAAAAGCATTAGAGGTAGATGCTGTGAAATGCTTCAAATTAACATTTTATACATTTGGCGCGAAGAGCAGCAGTTCAGAGTCTGACGGCTCTAGCTCCCCCTGACTAGCTGATATTCTGTCTTGATAGTTTTAGTGTCTTAATGTTCTTCTGTTTGTTTCCCTTTGTTTTACAAATATGACCTAATATATGTTGTTACTTAAAATAAATGTTTAAATAGCATTTATTTTTGTATTGTGTTATATTTTTATAAGTGGTGTTAAAAATTATTCTGCACATTAATGTGCCAATGTGTTATGATGTGGGATGTGGTGGGCTTCTGTGGGCCAGAAAGTCCAGGGCCACTTTTTGGTCCCAGTCCGCCTCTGGACGCAGAGCTCAGAGAGGCATCTTGGAATATGAGTCTCATTTGGCTCTGTGCCCACAACTCCCCTTCCAGCCTGAGAGAAGGTGGGGATATTTTATTCATGCTATCGGGAAGTTTTCTTTCTCTCTTGCTATGCCCCTGCATTTGGCTTCTCAAATGGATGAACAAGATGAGGCTTTGAGAAGAAACACTCCAATTCGAACATTCTAATTTGACTTTTTGAGGTGGTCTACTCCTCGTCTACTGCTGCGTATATGCATGAGGCAGCGAGGCGTCTGTTCTGCTATTTTCAAAAAAAGAGCCCTTGATATTCCTCTCCCTTTCTGTCTCTCTCATCCCAGCTTTCATTTTCATTTTCTATCTCTTTCTCACTTTCCTTCCTGCTACATGTCATAGCCTGAGTTTTGGAATAGGGGTTTTCCAATCTTTCCAAAATAATTACACCACTTGGTCTCCATCTCTTCACTTTCTCTCCTTCCATCTGCTGTGTCTTTCTCAGTGGGGCTGAATATTGCTTTAGCAATCATGCAACCGGAGAGACCGGAGTCTTACATTGTTCTTTGATGGCTCTGCCACAGCTGGAATGAGTGTAAGAAAAAAAGGAAGCGAAAGAGACGCCGTCTGTGTTTAGAATAGCATACTACCATGCTACTCATACTACTGCTGCAGAATGTTTGCAGTACATACTCTCTAAACAGTATGTGGATTTTCTGCATGTATGATACAACAGAGCACACTGTGTGTAATTTCGTATCACACAATGCAATGCACCGGAACTGACCGTCCATTGCCAGTGTGATGGATAAACTAGAATATCAGAAATTATTTTGAACTCTTATCTTTCTTGGCTCAATACTTGAACAGACTGCCAAATGTTAATTACATTTCACACACAATTGGATTGAAAAAGCCAAATAAAAAAACACACAAAAAAAACACAGACATCACATGTTGAATTAAACATGCAATGTTGAGATCATGTGACTACTGAAGTCAATATAACATAACAGAGCAGACTAGCAAGCTACTCTTTTATTATTTATGCTATATGTCAGAGTAGTATGCTAGTATTTTACTGTAAATTGGCTTTTCTGTGCAATCTGTGTTGTATAAAGTGTTAATAAACCTGACTTGACTAGTATGCCTTAATAATATGGGTGAAATAGCAAGAGTATGCTAGTGTGCTTTATATAAAAAATAGTTGAAATAGCAAGAGCAGTGCTAGTACAGTACGTCTTATATTAGGAAATGACAGACATAGCAAGAGTAGTATGCTAGTATGTCTTATATAAAAATATGGCTCAAAAAGTAGCATGCAAACCCAGACTGATAGAGAAACAGAGGTTGCACTCGAAATCGCATACTTCCCTACTATATAGTAGGTGAAAAACAGTATGTGACAAAAGTAATATGTCCAAATTCACAGTACTCATAAAAGAATAGGCAAAAAGTACTTGAATTACCTAATACTTCCAGCAAGATACTGAAGTGTGAATACGATGGACATTTTACTATCCCATGAGGCCACGGGAGAGGATTTGTAAATTACATTGGAGTGACGCAGCTGATGCTGGTAGATCACATGATAATGACAACATGGCGAACGTAGTACGTCCGGATTACATTCATACTACACCCACTCAAATAGAACACACTTTTTTTAGTAGTCGCAAATTAATTACTTATTCAAAATAAGAACCTACTCAAGAGAGTATTCGCAGCCAGAGAAATAGATGAAGATGTGTGCCGGGAGATGACTATCTACCCCTCCCTACTCTTCCTGCAACCAAATGGGGGTCATAGCCCGGGCAGGTGGTACTAATTATGGACCGTTTCAACAGAATCCAATCCAATCAGTCCAAATGCAATCAGTGCTCAGTGCTGAGTGATCCTTGTTCTCTCTCTTTTACTCAAAGCACTCATACACTCTCTTGCCTGGATACTCCACGCTCTGTAGGTAAACGCAGGTTATCATATTCTTGACTGAGTGATTTCAAATCATTTTGAAAAAAATAAAATAAATAAAAAATCTCAAAAGACTCTTAAGGGATTAAACAATGCACAGAGTGGTTGTGAATTTTACTGAAATTGTAAAATCGACATGGTAATGTGCAACGCACAATGGGGAATAGTTTTTCACTTGTGCATGATTTCAAAAGGCTCCTGTGATAAACTTTTATGGCGTGTGTTATGAGTGTTTGTGGGTGTTTTTCTATGTTGTTTCTGCAACACAGTGGTTAACCATTAGAGAGCCAATCATTGATAAAGATATACATTTAAAATAAAATATACTGCATATCTTATTTCACACATACTCTACCGGTCAAAATTATGGGTTCAGTATTTTTTTTTTAAAGAAATTGATACTTTTATTAAGAAAGGATGCATTAAATTGGTCAATAGAGACAATAGAGAAATAGAGAATAGAGAAAAAACTAAATAAAATAAATAAATATATATATATATACAAAATACAAAAAAAAGAAAAAAAAAAAGAAATCCAGCTTTCTAACATTCATAAAAGAATCCTGAAAAAAAAAAAAACATCACAGATTCCACAAAAATACTAGCAGATACTAACTGTCATGTTACTTGGGCATCAAATTGGCTTATTAGAATGATTTCTGAAGGATCATGTGACACTGAAGACTGCAATGATGCTGAAAATTCAATGAAAATGAAAAATGAATGAAAATACAAAAACAGTTATTTTTAATTGTAATCATGTTTCACAATTTTACTGTTTTCATTGTATTTTTATTGTATTGATTGAATGCAGCCTTAATGTAATCATGAGTATTTTACTTTGAGCAGAATTAAAGAAAGCCAAATTGCAAAAAAGGGGTTTCAAGAGTTCACAATTTCACCACTATTATAATTAAGTGCCAGCTCTGACTTTGATATGCCTTCCCAACAAGCTATGAGGCTTATATCTGGGAATGTTTGTCAGAGCAGACCTCTGGCACTTATTCTCACTTACCCCTTGCAAAGTTCATGAAAATACATGGCTTTGACATTTGACCTTCCCAGTAATCTAGAAAGCTGAAACTTCTGCAGTTTCATCTTAGAGCAGCCCTCTGACAAAGTTTTATTAGGCCATGTCAAAATCATTTGGAATATCTAAGCTCTGTATTGAGTTTTTAGTGTGAATAACAATACAAATAGCTGACCACTAGGCCCACAGTAGCAAATCTGCAACATTCAAGTATGTCTCTTTACACAAGTTTATATATTTTTTTGGAATGTTGCCATTTTTCTAACTAAACATGTTTTGAGCTATAGGTCAAATACATTTTCTGAAAAAAGATTTTTTGCCTGTGGGATTCTAAGAGACTGAAATTGTAAATAGTGCCAAACTATATTTCTGCTATTAAATATTTAAGGGTTTAAAAAGCGCATATTTTCAGATCCTCTGAGAAACTGTTGGCATGAGATACAAGTCTAATAAAGGTCAGTACAACTATGGTATAACCGTTTCAGAAAATCTCCTTTAAATGTACCTTACAGATCAATCTACAGCAACACAATTCGATTAGCTTTAAAGTTCAATAATCCAGGTTTATAAGTTTCAAAGAGGACATTTCTTCTCATTAATATCCCTCAAACCTCACAACATGACCATGCGCAATCAAGACTCACTCTGAAATTGTATTATATCACATCTTATTATTAGTCTGTTGCACATATCATGCCAATGTTCACAAGATTTTGTACTTGTCTGTGTGTGAGAACTCCAAGCTCGCTTTCTGTAATAATGCAATGCCCCTTTCCTAATGTGGAATAATAGAATTATGCATGGTATTCGCATAACAAATCCCTACTCCACCAATTAGTTTAGCCGTGCCATGTTTTTGGCTCCGTCTTTCTTGTGCATTATTATCATTACCATTTCCTCTCCTCAGAAAAGCACTCCAGTGGCCCACGGCTAGCATTCTCTGCAGCTTCTCTGTTGGACTAGAAGAGTCCACACAATAATATAAACCCTCTCTGCATATCAATAAGGTCAGAGTGCATACATTACATCAATGATGAAAACACTTCTTCAGTGTGTGTGTGTACTGAAATACGGAGTGTGACGACCGAAATACACAGAGGCAGCTCTGGCTAGCCACTTTATCTGTTTACCTCACATAAATGTCAGCATTTAAAAAAGCAAATCCCCTCCTGGGATATATGCTAAAGCATTAATATGACAGCAGAGCAGATTTCATTATGTCAGATGATGATAAATTAGGGCGGTGGACAAAATATTTGCAGCATCATAAAAGGTGCATAATCCTGTAGTCCGATGTTTTATATAGTTGGACGTGTGTTAAAAGCTGCTGAGGTGTATGACCACAGTCAAGACAAAACCTTACATCGAAATTGGACTATAACGGAATCATTCGTGCCACAGCTATGGAGCTGTGACAACAGCATACTGTAACCTTTTAATGAGTCATGCGGTCTTGCAGTACTTTTTAACATTCATCATCACAATACCTGTCATATGGAGTGTTTCATGCGCACACACACAGTCGAGACTAACACTTCCATAATTCTTTGCAAGCGCCTTGTGAAAATGAACCACAAAGTGTGAGATGCGCCATCCACACATGCCGTCAGAGCGGAATGGGTAATTACTAGAGTGGGGAAAAGTACTGTATGAACACCCACCTGCTTTTCCACAGACAGACAGAGAGAGAGAGAGAGAGAGAGAGAGAGAGAGAGAGAGAGAGAGAGAGAGAGAGAGAGAGAGAGAGAGAGAGAGAGAGAGAGAGAGAGAGAGAGAGAGAGAGAGAGAGAGAGAGAGAGAGAGAGAGAGAGAGAGAGAGAGAGAGAGAGAGAGAGAGAGAAAGAAAGAAAGAAAGAAGGGAAAAAAGCCAACAAGCTAGAGAGAATACGGTTCAGTGTTTGGAGTCAGCGACTGGAGCCGCTCAAATGAACGTGGGACAGGACATCTGTCAAGTCCTGATAAGCATGGCATTGCGTTTTTGGCAGTCAAAACACAATTGTTTCTTCAGCATTTGATACAACCCAAAACGACAACCCAGACCCTGGCTCGCACAGAAAACATTGAGATTTTCTGCACTGGTACCCCTGTATTCAATATGTGTGTTTAGGAGTGTAATGAAGCTTGAGAAAGACAAAGCCCAGTGGTTTTAATACAGACACATTGTCTGAGAGAACAGACAGAACAACTGTCCATTCAGCCCACACACTTTCTGCCTTCCTAAACATTTACAAGCACACACACATTTTTACATCTTTACGTATACACTTCCCATAGGAGTCATGGTTTGTATACTGTACAAAATGTATATTCTATCCCCCTACACTAACCCTTCCTCTAAACATATACATCACAGAAAATCTGCATCGTTACATTTTCAAAAAACATAACTTGGTGTGATTTATAAGCTGGTTTCCTTATGGGGCCCGCCAAATGGCCCCACAATGTCAACATTTTCACATTTCCCTATTTTTGTGGGAACATTTGGTCCTCTCAATGTAGGTTAAAAAACACACCCACACACACACACACCCCGTAGTGTGTTCTTTTCTTAACGTAGTTCGACTCTTTGTGAGACTCTTAGGTGGGTGGCCCTTGTTTTATCAATGTTTTCAACATTGATAAAATAACCATTATTAATAATTGACCACCAAAAAATAATTGATAATGATTGAGCACAATATCAACGCAGTATTAGAAGGATTTCTGAAAGCTCATGTGACACTGAAGACTGGAGTAATGATGCTGGAAATTCTGTTTTACCACCACAGGAATAAATTCCCAATATTCCCAAGTGGCAAGTGTCCAGATAAACATCATTAATAAATGTTTGTATACCTGAGAATTGTGATTAGCAGGTTTATGTTAGCATGCATGGGTCAATGCCAATTTGCATAATATCCTCCTGCATTGTATGCCAGATCATGATTAGTGCATCCCACATTATAATGCAAATCCTTGGTAGATTCTCAAAGCTTGGAAACTCATTACAAATAAAATAGAAATTTGGACAACTCCGGGTAACTTATGCACTTTGCAACTGGGAAAGTTTTCTTGATTAACTGACAGCAGAGGAAAAGTCCTTTATCTGACCCTTCCTCACATCAATGCATGTCTCCCAATCTGACAACTGTGTACCACGTGTGTCTAATGAAGTTCTCTCTAAGTCATCCTCATTATTTCTCTATGCCATGCCAGTTCCTCTGAAGTTTAATCGAGAGGAATTGTCACTTAACTTAAAAAAATCTCACATTCTTTCTGACTTTCTCTTACTCTCTCTGTTGCAGTAATTCACTTCAAACTCACACTGGCATCTAACTTCCTGCCAAACTCTCCCCACACTGAAAGACATAACACTCTTCACTGACTCTTCTATATAACAAAAGATTTCAACCAGAAACCGAACATGGTTCTTCTATGGCATTGCTGTGGAAACCCTTTTAGTTTTAAGAGTATACTGTATATCTCATGTAAAACACTAATATGTGAGATGGTCAGCAACGACAGAACAGAATGCAAAATAAATTAATAAATAAATAGCTATTAATCAGCTCCTATCATACAATGAAAGTAAAGTATTTGTCAATCTTCTTTTGTGTTCAACAGAAGAAAGTCAAACAGGTTTGGAACAGCATGAGAGTGAGAAACAAGGACAATTTTAATTTTTGGGTGATCTATCCTTTTAACTTGGCTGTGTAAAACAACTTTTATACTGCAGTTAATTCAGATCCTGTTGATATTCAGAACAACGGCGCTCTTGCTCATGTGAAATTGCTTAAATAACAACTTTGGGCAGTCATTTGTTTTTGCATGTTATGTTTGCATGTCAACCAGACAGGCCTGATTAGTATTCAAACCAATCAGGAATGCACAATGAATGTGTTAACACCAAGCATCCTAATTCATTCCGACACACCTGTGTAAGAGCAGCCCGGTCCTCTGAGAGTTCCCAGGATGAGGCTGTTCTGCACTCATACTGACGAGCATTTGTTTGTGCTGATAAATAAACTGACCAATTATTCCCTTATTCGCTTATATATATATATATATATATATATAAAACAAGGAACACAGGTCTGATGAGGATCTCATCCTCCCAGATGAGGATCCCCCCCTCCCCCATCCCCCCTCCCATCTTCTATCTTCCATCTTTAATTTTTTTCTCATGACTCCTTTAATATGTAGCTGCTGATAGATCGGTACAGCTGAGAAAATGAGAGAGCAACTGCTATAAGCCTTGGCGTTTATTCCCAACATATGAAACAATGGAGGAGAAGTGAAGAGAGAGAAATCTAATAAAATGTCTTCAATTAAAGTGGAATCAGGCGGTGTTGTCTGTGAGGTTTGGGGTGGATTAGACTAGAGCTGCGGCTCTCCTCTCTCTAACTCTGGAGCGGGTAATGGCATTATGTGAGCTGCATACTCATCTCCAGACGTTCCTCGCCCCATTCCTTTGCTTTCTGTAAGAATCATGTTTAGGATTAGGAAGCTAAAACACTGAAGGATCATTTTGTTGGAAATTAGGACAGATTCTGTTGATTAACCCCCTCTGGTCGCTTTGATTTCCCCTCTTTTCTGAAATGAGGTGTCACAGGCAACTTTCAAAGGAGAGTGAGTGTGTAATTACAGTCGTGCCCTTTGTTTTCCTGCACACTTCTTGAACCACAGCATGAGAAGCGCACAGCAAAGGTTTGTGTATGTTATGCACAAGTAGGCAGATATAGCATATTTTACAAATATGGTACCCAATGTTCCAGTCATTTTTTTAAGCATTAAATGCACAATGTTTCTATGAAAACTATAAAATATGCTTGATGAACTATTATCTAATTGTTATGCTAGGTTCATTTCTAAAATTAACCTCTCATTGTAATTTACTAAATGTTTATAATACAGTGGATGTATAACCTAACTCAGTACAGTAAATATGAACACACTTTTATAATTGGGCATGTGTGTTCAGAATTATCCAATCATTTCATGTGAAATACACACCTATCTTCACCTAAAGTGACTTCAACTCTAAATAAATGTCATCTGTTCTCATAAGATTTTCTGACATTTTTTTGGTTTCATGCCATTACAAAGAAGCAAATGAACGAAACATCAACAGGGTTGAAAGGTATCGCTAAAGTGAGGGAAACCAAATTTTTGTTTTTGCACATATCATGAAACAGTGTAAAGACATTCATAAACAATAAATTATGGGACAGCATGACATTATCAAGAACAGGAAGTCTCTCAAAAATTGATGAGAAGAAAACTGGTCAAGGCGATTGTCAAAAGGACTACAGAAACATTAAGATGACAGCTCATTCTGGCAAGTACTGGTTGCTCCCTACATGCGACAAATGTCTCCCGTATTCTCTGTCTGTATGGGCTATGGGGCAGGGTGGCCTTTTCTAAAAAAAATAAAAAAATACAAGTTCAGCTAAAGTTTGCAACAACATATATCCAGTCTCCCAAACCTATGTGGAAAATTTGTTATGGTTTGATGAGACCAAGATTGAACACTGTAAAAGGTATATCTGGTGCAAAACCAGCACATCAACAAAAGTGTTGCATGATATACTGGTACTAGAAAGGTATCACGATACCCTGCTATTAAAAATGGTACAATTTTTTTTTTTTTAGTACTGGTACTTTAAGAATGACAGCACTCTAAATAATAAGAGCAGTATTTCTTAATTTGAGTTGCTGTGTGACAGCCAGAGTCAGGATGTGTGTGCAGAGCTCTGCTTCCACTGTTTACGCTCACTAAACAACAGAAGCAGAACAGTAAATATACGCGCAGCACTTGACAAAGGAAGCAACAAAGAAACATGCATGCATGAGAATAATAATAGAAAATAGACAATCACCCAGTGCTTGACTGAATGAATTGAATCTATTTATTAAGAATCAGTCTATAGTTAATTTAAAGAGTGACTTTAAGACTTTATTGTTTCAGCTACAGTAGGTCTATTTAACAGTGGCATTCAAAAAAGAAATTCAGCACTGTTTAGTATTTTTCATATTGTTTGTAATTAGCTTTTTTGCTTATGTTTAATAACAAATATAAAATTAAATTTAATACCTATATTGTAATTATAAAATTACATTTAAAGAATATTAAATGACTCATATCATGAAATAAGATTTTGGTCATCCCAACCTCTTCAGAACTGTGAAAGGTTAGTGAATGTTATGATTGATGATAATATGATTGTTGCAAACATCATGTTGTAAGGATGTTCACACTAGCATGTAATTATATATAATACTTTTTTTTTTTTAAATAAAGGGGAGGGAATGGTCAAAAAGCAGGGCAGGGCAATTTTTTTAATTAATTTATAAAACAATGAATTGGAGTTCTATCATATTTTTCAATTACTTTTACGGTTTTAGTTTTTTTCCTGTGGTATCGATTCAGTATCGAGGTATTTTAGCCTGGTATCATATCAAAATCCTAATTTTGGTATCGTGACAACACTACACCACAGTGTCTCATGGTGATGGCAGCACCATTCTTTGGGGATGCTTTTCTTCAGCTGAAACTGGGCTTTAGTGAAGGTGGAGGGAATCATGAATAGTTCCATGTACCAGTCAATTTTGGCACCTTCTGGTGTGTCTGTTGGAAAGCTGAAAAAATTGAAAACTTTTACCTTTTTAGCATGGCAATGATCTAAAACGCATCTAAATCAACAAAAGAATGACTTCAGCAAAGAAAGATTAATGGTTTGGAATGACCTAGCCAGAGCCCAGAGCTGAATCCTATAGAAAATATGTGGTGGGACCTAAAGAGAGCTGTGGGTAGGAGATTCCCTTACAATGTAAAAGATCTGGAACATTTTTGCAAAAAAGAGTGGGAAAATATTCAAGATGTGCCAAGCTGATAGACTCCCATTCAAATGGACTGAGTGCTGCAATAAAACAAAGGGTGCTTCAACTAGCACCTTCGTCGTGCGGGTTTATTACAGCCACACCCTGACAGCCCAAAGGGCTTCAACCACCTAATTAATTTTTTTGATTTATGGCTTGACAACTTCAAAATTACTCCAATTAATGGTATACTATTATACAAACAGATAAACAATGATTAAACATGTCTCAACAAAAATTTGTACCACAGTAGCAAACATTGGCTTCCGGTAAACATGTTTAATGTTCAAAAAATATTTTTTATTTTGTCATTTATGACTCAATCACTGTAACAAATAAATCACAAGCTCAAATCATTCATCAAAATGTCAGTTAAAAGGCAACTATGCTCATTTTGAAGTCCTTATGCTCTTTCTTTGAGTGAGTGATAAGATTCTTATAAAGCTCTTAGGATTTCATTTCTTACCATACAAATACATAAAAACGGTGCAATCTAAAGGATGAACATCTTCCATATGCAGTAAGAAAGAGCATGTTTTACAAGAGTGTAATGCTTTAATCAGCTCTTAACATGAAACTAGACAGGATTAGAGCTCACCTGCAGTGAGAAAGAGTGCCAGCAGTGAAATGTACACCCACCAGGGACTAAATACCAGCAATTAAGGGTACATTACTGGTACATAATTAACCGTTGAAACATTAATGCTTGCTTGTCTTTGTATATTTATCGCTAGACCCTCCCTCTTGCTTTAAAGACAGACTCAATCAGTCTCATTTCTTACTCTGAAGTAAGCCATGGTGTGCTCACAATCTGAAGATAAAGACCTAGCCTGAGATCTTCAGTGCATTTGTGGCGTCACAGGTTCTGTGGGCTTAATGGCTCTCGGCTCTGGGGCAGAGTAGTGTAAATTAACAGAGACCTCCCTGACTTCTTCCTGTTAATGCAGCTATAGCAGTCTGATTCGCTGTGCCAAAAGTCAACAACTGTCTCCTGTTTCACAACACAATTCAATTAGAATAGCTTGCTCTAGGAAGAAAAGAAAAATCTTCATTAGATTAAAAAGAAAAGTCTGCCAAAAAATACAAACGTGCTTCTGGTAACGCAACTGGTAGACAGCACAGTAACCTGTGTAGGGCTGCAACAATTAATCGATAAAATCGATAATAATCGATAATGAAAATCATAGACAACAAATGTCATTATCAATTAGTCGCGTCTGCCCACCATGCACAGAAAACTTACAGCACTGAAAAACGCATTTCTATAGACAAAATGCATCTAAAAATAGTGGGGGGAACAGAGTGAGCTGTTGCGGGATAGGTGCATGATCCAAGCTCTCTAAAAAATGAGAATTCTTTATTTTAAGCTACAAGCTAATGCATAGCTAAGTGTAATGTTTTAACATGGCTTTCCTGTTAGGTGCTTTGACAGATGAGTGTGCTGTTTAATGTGTGATATGTTTCTTAAATTTTTCGGTTATATCCTTATCTCTAAGTGTTACAAATTCACGCAAGTATTTTAATTTTGTGATCTGTTCCACCACTAAAACAGACCATTGATCATCATTCACTGGAATTCATAAATGGTTACCTTCGGCCTTGCATATTTCATGCACAGCTTTAAGTACGTGAATTAATGACGTGTATTGTCAAATCATTCAAAGTCAGAGGACGTTTCTGGCAACGTTCGGAACTGTACAGTAGGAAATCACGTAATCACATGCTGTGTATGGCATTGCACAGGTATACGAATGTAATCTCTCTTATCCAGCTGGCACACTGTTATCCACATCAGTATCTTCTAGCATTCTATAGTGCATTTCTTATTACACCACAAACAGAATGCATTGAAATCTGTAGTAAAATGAGGTGGCTAGGTTGTTTCTGAAACCATTCAGTACAAGATCAAAAAGCATTCTGTCAGTAGCCTGGATGACAATCACCTGGCGTTTCCTGTGGGAAATGGCACTTTTTTTATATTGAAAACAATAACCAGGACTATAATAGACTACATCGGAAAGTATTATGTTCATGTATGTTATAGAACAGTAAATTCAGAAGAAATGTGTGCCCCATCCCCATCAAAACAGTGAAAACCTTCCTCCTCCACAAAGTAAATGTGATTACATAAAGCCAGTGGTTTTAAATGCCTGTCTGTTTTCTCTGCTGAAGTAATCCTGTATTTCTCACAAATAACTGACAGCACCAGAATCTGTGCACAGAGATCTCCTGCTAGGCTCTGAAATACTCTAAAAGCTTTCTCATCTCGTTAGACGTCTGTAATGCATTCATTTATAGCCTGTTTCACTTTGCGTGCCTCTTTACAAGCTCACTCTTACGGAAAATTTAAAGCCTTTTCACTGCACTGATTATTCATAAACACATCTAGCCGACTGTAGATAAATGTTGTCTGTTTTATTTCCATGGAGGAAAGAACGTTCATTTGCATCTCATCAATCTCTCTCTATTTCCTCATGTATAAGGAGACATTGGCAGGGGTACGAATTCCCAAGAAATTCACAGATGGATTGGACCGCAGACAAGGCAGACGTATTGAGGTTGAAAGTTGTAATCGTTTTATGGTCAAAATGTAGTCACAGTCACCTTGGAGGGATTGAAACGAAACTAGTTTAATATGCAGTTCAGTTTATGCTAACAACGTCAGTGGAACCTAATTTTTTACATCAAATTTGATCAGTCAGATGGATAGAGCACATCCTAAGCCAGTTACTCTTAATCCATTTGGGAAATGGATTCAATCAAACAGTTGAGTTTATTCACAGTTTACAGCCTTGAATCCTGACTGACAGATTGTGGCCGATTGGAGCAAGTTTTTAAAAGGTAGTCTATGTATTGCTATGTTATACTGAGGACTGGATATGACTCGAGAATTACAACAGCAAGTGAAAGCAAAGGAAGTATGTTTATATCACAGCAGCTCTTGAGACCCTCAGTCAATCAACAGGTCTCCCTCTGCACAACCTGAAGGGCTACAGACCTTGGGAAGGAAGCACAGATATGAACAAAGTGGTCTGGCAAGCAAACGGTATAAGATCAATATCTAGCAGTGGCTAGTGAACACAAAAAAACAGCTATAGGTCTCCATTGTGATTTAGTGACCTGGGTCCAAAATACAACTAAAGTTGAAAGGCTTTCTGAGGATCAAGGCACCAGACTGGAAAAAGGGAGCCATTGGCTTCTAAACAGAAACATATAGGAGCCTTACAATAAATAAATAAATAAATAAAACCTGACACCTTTCTGCCCCCAAACTTTTGAACGGTAGTGTACACTACAACAATAATTGTTATATAAATGTATTAATAAAAACATATAGGCCTGGTTTCATAGACAGGGCTTAGATTAAGTCAGGATTAGGCCATAGTTCAATTAGGACATTTAAGTAGTTTTAATAAACGTGCCTTAGAAAAAAACAAAAAAACAAAAAAAAAAACAAACAAACCTTACTGGTGTGCATCTTGAGACCAAACAATGGCACTGACATATTTTAAGTTATGTTAGTGCAAGTTGCTTTCAGTTAAAACAGATCAAACATGCATTATAGTCTGGTTCTAGGCTTAAGTCTAGTCTGTGAAAGCAGGGGATAAAGTTATAAATATTTTATTTTATTTGAACAAAACTTTGTTTTGAATATGCATCTTTAATTACACATAACCACAAAAATGGCCAGTCAGTAAATAGATACAGTAACGTATATGCACATCAAAGTGGTTCCCAGTTTAAAAATGATCTGTGGTTCACTTCATTTGTGAATACAGTTGTTACGAACTGCTCCGAGACACGAAGGTAGAGGATCCAAACGCAGCTTTATTGTATGGGGCAATCCAGAGGCGTAATCCAATGTACAGGCAAGGGTCATACACAGGCAGGCAGGCAGTCAAAACAAAGAAACAAAGAAACAAACAAACAAAACAGGCAGGGACCAGAGGCAAGAGAGTAATCCAGGGACCAGAGTCAAGAGAGTAATCCAGGAAACAGGGCAAGATATCCAAAACCAAGAGACAAAAAAAACAGGAGAATGCTCAGAAATGCAGTGTAACACTAAAACAAGACTTCGCGGTGAGTGAATGAATGAACATGGTATAAATAGACTGAGACTAACAGGATGATGAAACACAGGTGAATGCAATCAGTGAATGAGGTACAGGTGAATGTGATCAGTGATAAGTGATGATGAGTCCGGGCAGAGAGTTATGGGAAATGTAGTTTGTGAGTGATAATAGTCTTATGTGGAGTGCCCTCTGGTGGCTCTCAAGGGCACTCCAGCTGGTGACCGTTACAACAGTAATGGATCTGGGGTGCGTTTCCCGAAAGCATCGTTGGCCAACTATGGTCGCAAGTTCCGTCGTTACCAATAGAGTTCAATGGACATTGCGATGAACTTGCGACCATAGTTGGCTAACGTTGCTTTCGGGAAACGCACCCCTGAACAACTTACTGACTGACCGTCTCATTAAATAGAACCAGTTCATAGGATCAGACATCATGGTTCGCACTGTGTTCGTTGAGTGCAGTGAGTGCTCATCGAAAAGGCAAATGGACACACAGTGTTCCTGACTGACTAAATGGTAAATTGTTTCAAAAGTTTATTTTTTTCAGAAGTAGCCAGGAGCCCTGAAATTTTGGTGAATCATATTGGCAAACTGCTTCACAGCGACAACTTTGACAAAGTTACTGAACTCCATTCTTGTTGGAATGGACCCGTGAGTGTTCCTGATCATTAAGTTTGGTTAGTTTAGTTTGGTCATAGCTTCTGGTAGAATGGATGAGTGAAAAAGCAAGGTGCTAACTTTCCCACAGGCTTCCCTTAGGCCTCACTGCTCAAGCTGAAAACACAGCCTGACATTCAGCACACACACACACACACACATACACACACAGAGAAAGAGAGATTAAAGGAAGTTTGGAAACATGCCTGGGGCTTGCTTTATATAGGGAGATTTCACTGTTCTGGGGGAGAGGATGGGTTTGATCCCTCACTTATTTGTCCCTCTCATTTCTGAATGATTCTACAGAGAGACAACCACTTAAACTCCTCGCTTCTTCCCTGAAGCCAGCCTGAAGTACACAATCCCTAACAGATGAAGGACAACTTAAAATATGGACTATATCTTCTGGCTTACTTTTCTTAGGAGGTTAGGATGGCTTTGCTGCACTAATACTTGTAAATACTCAATAAAAAGATTGAATGGAAGGAGAGAAGGAGTTTAAAGAGAAAGCTCACCCAAAATTTTTAATTATGTCATTATTTAGGCTGTTATGCATCAAAATGACTAAAAACACCTGAAAAATATAATAAGAGGTCCAAACCACATCTGCACAATATTCAAAGTCTTTTTCAATCATACAATAGATTTGTGTGATGAACAGACTGAAATTTAGGTTATAATCCCCTTCCCCACCCACTCCCCCAAGTTAAAGTTGATAATTAGGCTGCCAAAATTAACACAGTAATTTAAAAAAGAAATATTTCAGTTTAACAAGTTAAAAATGTTTGCAATTCAGCATCCGTTATTTCGTCATCCTTCGGCTAGCGTTGCATTATATAGTCATGCTAATATTCATGCAAATGCTAGCACAGATAGCCTCTTCAAACAGCGTGCAAGTACAGCAATGAGTTCTCTTTCGCACTTGAACAGACAAAAACACACAAAACTATGCCAAAATGCCCATTTTGTCAAGCACCCTCGTAAGTCTTACATGATCGTAAAGAGTTGTGAGAAACTGGGATGCGTGTCAGATCCGCGTCATGTGCGGCAGGTCTTAAAGTGACAGCAGCATAATAAACCTGATGCTGTCTATCATTAGGTCTAATCAAAGAACAAAAGAAATAGAGAAAATCACTCACTGCTCTTGACTCAAATCCTAGCCTACCTATTAGACCTACCTTCAAATTTTAAAGCACTGTTTACAAGGTTACATGGGTCCAAAACAATACAAACAAGAACTTTTTTTTGTACATTTTGGCAGGGCATGTAAAAATCGGAACCGGTCTGACAGGGCCAATATAAAATATCCTTAGCGTTGAGCCCTGATATATTACAGTGTCCCTAATATGGTTTTTTGAATATTCCTTTTCATGTGCAATATAGCTGTTTGTGAATGTAAACGTTCTACAAAGTTGTAAAGTGCAGGATAAATAAAGCTATTGACTTCCAAAAGAAAGAACCGCCTAAACGAGTCGTTTGTATTTCGAATCCCACTGCATTACGGTTCTACGTCACTAGATAAGACGTTTGCATAAGGCCCACCTATGTTGTACATTGTCCGCCCGCAAACAAATTAACCCACACTCAAACGTGTCATTTTGCTGAAGACTGCTCATTAAATCTCGGAGTTTAATACGGGATTAGCAAAATGCATGCTCTTGAAAGATGGTCAGTACCCAGTTTATTTGAACCAGCTTGCTCCTCAGAATCACAACATGAAAGTATAAATAATTATTGATGTATATATTTTCTACCGAGTTTTCAAAATATGTAGTTTTGTGTTTTATATTGTTTACGTTTCCGGGCTAACCCACATTATTACTGTCTTACTGAAATAGTTCTGCAAATCAGCTGTGGGCCACTATTACCTAAAACTGTTTCTATTAATGACTGTCTGTCGTTCTTACTACTTTGAGTAAAGATAAAGGATGGAGCAAGATTTGTTTAGCAAACTTTAATGTTACATTAGTCATTCACATTGGTGCTCGGCGAACGTATGCACTGTTATTGATACAGTTAGCCTAATAAAGTTCCTGCACGTGCACCGCATAAATTAGAAACATCGGTTTGTTGATGAAAATACACTTGTTGCTTATGGTGAGAAATTACAGTTGCAACATCTCATAATGTACCTCAAACATGCATCACTGAGAAACGTCCTGCTCAAGTTGTCCTTGAGATGGAGGTTCAGGTTGAATAACTTCCAATGTTTCATCATCGGACTCATGCTCGGATTAATATGGTAAAATCTACGCCATCGTTACTGTCTTTACAGTGTGTACATCGCTGAGGACTGAGGAAACCTCCGGAGCTGAAGTTCAGTTATGGTAATGGGAGTTTAACTTCTGACAAGCGCTGTAATCAGTAGACCAATCGTAACAAACTGGTTTTATGTAATAGGTTTATGTGAAGATTGTTTTAAGTTCACTTGAAAAAAAAGTTATATATTTTTTGGATCACAGTGGTATTGATCATATCTGGCGTACATTGGAGAAAGATCTCAGTAATGAGTATATTGATGATGACTGGGTAGATGCAGTTAAATCGATCAGAAGAATATTTACTTGCAATAGACTGGTCGAATCGCAATACAAAATATTACTGAGAATCTATATTACCTCACGCATTCTGAATAAGATGAATAGTAATCACTCTCTAGTCACTATTATGTAATAAATGTGAAATTAGTACCTTCATGCATTGTTTTTGGTATTGTCCAGCCATTACAAAGTTCTGGGATGGGGTGGCATGGAAGATGGGTGATATTTTTAACATAACATTTGATAAGGACCCTGGGTTCTTCTTACTTACCAACAAGAGGCATCGCTTTATCTGCTAACCGGTTTCTACTCTTGATATGGAACATGTTAGGCTGACAATTTGTTTTTCTTTATCCTGGTTTTTCTTTAACATATAAACATGTTTTTTGCTCTTTATGTTTTAGGCTTTAAAGTGAATCGCAGTCTACTGAACCTCTGTAGAGGTAATGTTTGGCTCAGGGTTGATTGATTTTATATTATTGTATTATTATTGTGTTTCTGTTTACGTTAAAATAATAATAATACAAAAAAAAAAACATTGATAAATTGGACATCACTGCTTGTCTCAAATACGTCAAAGACTGCTGCATGTCAAGATTTTCAATGAATAACGATTTAAAGATGTAAGTTTCTAATCTTAAGTTTCCTGACTCTCATGGCAAACCTGTATGACTTTCTTTCTTATGTAGAACATACATTTTGAGGAATGTCTCAGTGGAAGTCATTGATAACCAGAACTCTTCTGTTACTAACATTCTCCAAAATATCTTATTTTGTGTTCATAAGAACATGAGAGACACGTGTGTAAGTAAATAATGACAGAATTTTCATTTTTGGGTGATCCATCCCTTTAAATTACAGTATGTTCCTCACACAAATCCATATACACAGTGGAGTAAGACTCCTTTAGTCTGCAGTCTTTGTCAAGCTGTGTGGTTGTTGTTGAATACTGTTAGAAATGCACAGCTTTCTTCTTACAAATAACAAATTGAAACTGGATACATGTTCTTATTTCCTCTGTTGACTCATTTTGTCCCATGATGATCTCTCCTCCCCCTCATCATATTATAGTTTATTGGACTGCGCAGGAGAGATATCTCTTGGGAATATCGTTCTTGCTTCCCTCTTTCCAGCATGGCAAACAAGTGCAAAGACCGAAAGAGGGCATGTTTTTGTGGTCAGTTGTTTAAAATTGGTCTGTGAATGTATACGATATATTTGTTTACTTTCATGGTGTCCTTTCACAGTTTATCTCTCACTCTCAACAACTATACTTTGTGTACGACAGTGTACCACAACTTTTCTTTGAGCTGCAAGAAGACCTTGGGGCTTGGATAGATCTATGCCACATGGCAAGGGGCGGCAATCTAGTTAATTTTGATCTTATGGAAAAAAACAAAAAAATCTACACACACACGTCTGGTTCACTATCTTTGTGGGGACTCTCCATAGACGTAATGGTTTTTATACCGTACAAACTGTACATTCTATCCCCTTACACTAACCCTACCCCTAAACCTACCCATCACAGGAAACATTCTGCATTTTTACTTTCTCAAAACAACTCATCCTGTGTGATTTATAAGCCTTTTGAAAAGTGGAGACCGCTGGCTGGTCCCCACAATGTAGGTGATCTCAGGTTTTACTATTCTTATGGGGACATTTGGTCCCCACAATGTAATATAAACAAGGGCACACACACACACACACACACACACACACACACACACACACACACACACACACACACACACACACACACACACACACACACACAAACACACACTAAAGACTCCATGACTCCAAGTATATTTAAATAAAAAAATGGGTAATGAAATAATAGTTCACAATATATCTGTGTTTACTGTATTTTTGATCAAATAAGTGCAATCTTGGTGAGCATAAGAATTTTTTTCCAGAATTCAATTACCGGTTGTATTCTGCAATTTACATTAATTATTATTTTAAACAACTTTAAAAGTTCATTGTAAAACATAAAAGGTTCTGCTGCATCATTAAGTTTTTATTTTTTAAAGAGTGAAACATATACTCGCAAAAGAAAGTAAAATTACAGATAATTAATTACAAAAGTGAAGCCACAACTATTGCAATTTTTGCACAGTCATTATGATTCAAAAAGTGAGATCATAAGTTGATGGATTCACAACACTAAATCTATTGAGTGTCAAGGCTGATCTGATGTAATGTTACATCAGCCTCCCACCGTCTTCATTCTTATTTACAGAACACTGTATCAGGCTTGACTGAAATTGCTTTGTCTGAAAGCACACACACAACCACACACACACACACCTCCACCCCCTTTTCTCTCTCTCTCTCTCTCTCTCTCTCTGTCTCTCTCTCTCTCACACACACACACACACACACACACACACACACACACACACACACACACACACACACACAGTAACTACAGTAACATGTGGTTTGTCCTACATTCAGCTTCATTACCAACATTAAGTATGACAAAAAGATCACACAGTCAGTCCACAATCCCAGAAACAGGATCAGTTATCAGTCTATTAGTCAGCTCACTTGCTAATCAGAACACGTCTATAACAAGTGCAGTGAAACAAGGGCCTTTGAAAGAACTAGAGAAAACAGCAAGTGTTTAAAGTGAGCGCCAGATGCCTTTGTATGATCTGCATGTCACACGAGGAAATGTGAGAATCGGATACTACTGCTAAAGCATCATGAATCTGGGCTACACTAACCACAACAGGAAATACCTTCTTTACTCACATAATATGTAGTAAATTACAGGATAATATGAACAAAGGAATACAAAGAGTAAATGAGAGAAAAAGGGAGTGTTTGAGACACTAAAAAGGCCGATGAGAGAGAGAAAAAGAGGAGGGAGAAGCCACTTTTCATTGCATTTGTTTAGACTTGTCACAGCGTATCAGAAGTTTGCTTCACTTTGAGAACACCTTCTGCTCAGGCCTCTCATGTGCTGCTGGCAAGGGGAGGCACACTACACTGTGAGTGAGAGAGTCAATGTGTGTGTGTTTGTGAGTGAGTGAACAAGATGCCCAGAAGGACTGTGTCAGTTCCCTATCCCAACGGGGATCCGACTCCAAGTAATTTTGGAGAGAAAGACCCTCTCGAATCAAATGGAGCCCCCCACGCCGGAGCCCCCCAGGAGAAGGTGGAACTGGGGAAGAAGGTGACCCTGCTCCGAGGAATCTCTATCATCATAGGGACGATCATTGGAGCGGGAATATTCATCTCTCCGAAGGGAGTTCTGAAGAACTCTGGCAGTGTGGGAATGTCACTGGTGGTGTGGATTGCCTGTGGGATTCTCTCTCTTTTCGGTGAGTGTCACACATAACATAGCTGAACATATATGCAAACATGAGTGTGTTAACATGTGCATATGCTCTCACACACGGGCTCACATTCACATTATCTTTTTCCACACACATGATTCAGTTTTAACAAATGACCTAAATATCTCACCCACTCACCTGGTAGAGATTTCTTAGTTCTTAGTTCCTAATGTAATCAACAGTTGGATTTTAATTCGATTCTGACGAACTGTGCAGACGATTTCTTAACCGTTTGTTTGCGATTTTGAAATTGTGGCTAACAACACCACTGATGTCACAATCATTCATGATGACACACCACTTTACTCACTGAAAGGAAATGAGTGTTGTTAAAAGGAATGATGACTCCAAAATGAAAATTCTGTCATTTACTTTATTCTCATGACATTCCAAACAGGAGACATTTAGCAGGTTTCAGCTGTTCTCGGTTACACTTTTTAAGGTGTCATTGTTACAGTGTAATTATATATTTAAGTGTAACATTAATTAACTACATGTATTTACTATAGAGTTAGGGTAGGATTAGGATTTGTCAGTTGCATGTAATATGCATAATTATTACTATGGAAAGTAAATGTAACATATGTAACAGGGACACTGTAAAATAAAGTGTTACCCTGTTCTCTTCCACACAATGAAAGTGGATTGGGACAAGGGGCTGTCCAAAATGACAAAAAGGCACCATAAAAGCAAGTTTCCTGACACCATTTGTTAGCATTGTGTGAAGAACAGAGTGAAATCTAAAGGGGTCATATAATGGTACATGCACTTTTACAAGTTGATTGTACTGAAATGTGTGTTGGCAGTGCCTGTACACAACCATCATAAAATGATAAAAATCCATCCAGTGTTTTTTTTTTTTAATCTTCTTATATGTTTTCCCCCATCTCAAATCAAGCCGTTCGATTTTGTGACGTCACAAAATCGACGCCCCTCCCACTATTGTTGATTGACAGCAGCGTTTCAACACAGACCCGCCCTCGCTCGTGAGCGAGCTGACAATCATAGTCCGTGCGGACCGGCGCGGTCATTGTTGATAGCTGGAGCACTGTCTATGAGCAGAATGGCGTCTAAGCGATTGTAGTGTTCTGTTCTTGGGTGTAATAACGAACACAGCAGTCATTTTGATGTTCCTAAATCCGAACCGCTGAAGACGCAGTGGCAGAGTTTGTTTTCAAAGGGAATATTCCCCACGATCAACGTCAATGCTTTCATGTTTGCACGAATCATTTCACACACCAGACTGCTTTACAAACGAGGGTCAGTAACGTTATAAAGCTGGTTTTGCTAAGAAGCTGCTCCTGAAAAAAGGATCGGTACCAACTATTCGTGTTCCTGCTGCACCTCCAGAATAACTGAAGTGAGTGTAACGTTTTATTAACCTTTATATTAATATTTATATTCATCTTTTCAAATCACTTGCTGCACGCTTCACGATGAATGCGGCTGTTTACACTCAAGGTACATTACGGCATGTTTTCTATGTATGACGTTCTCAATATAATTCATAATCCCACGTTTATAATGAACAACGTGTTATGGTTATTGTGTTACAAACGGTGTAGGCACAGAACAGAGGGGCGGGGTGAGCAAAGCTCATTATCATTTAAAGACACATGCACTTAAACAGCGTGCTGAAAACAGAGCTGTTTTTGACCAGGTAAAATGAGTGTTTTCTTACAATACTAATGAGAATTTTTATTAAAGTATATTACAAACTTTTCATTTAGACCCTAAAGAATCATATTAGCTTGTACAAAAATGGCATTATATGACCCCTTTAAGACAGGATTTACTAAAGTCTTGACTTGAATATTCAGCTAAACTTCTCCTTTTGTATTCTACAGCAAGAAAAGAAAGTCACACAGGTTTTAAAGACATGAGGGTGAACATTGTAAATTATGGCAGAGTTCTATTTTTTTGGGTGAACTAAGGTTCATGTTGTCTGTGCACTCTCACACTTGCTTACTGTCATTTATTTTATTATAAGAGTACTGCTAGTTAAAAAAGGAGAACTGGATTATAATCACATTTGAAAATGTGTCCTATTTGAAAATTTGGCACTATGGATAAAGCTGCATTTATTCAAATAGTAGATGGAAAGCATTGTCTTGCTTAAGTTGCTCATTGTGTACATTGCACAATTATTTAGATAGCCTAAGTCAGAAAAAAAAAAAAAAAAAAAAAAAACCTTACTCAGAATATGCATTATATTACATCAAACTAAAAAGTAGCCTATTCTTTAAATTAATCATGAAATATCTGGTAACACTTTACAATAAGGTTCAATTTGTTAACACAATGATTTCCAAACATTTTTTGTTAGGCCTAAAATATTAACTTGAAATACCCCCTGAAATTTCAAGTGAATATTTCATTAATTTAAAGACTCCCTATGGTGAAAATCAAGTTTTTAATGTTGTTTAGCCTATATGTATATGTGGTGCTTTTATGCTTTAAGACAAACCATGTGCAAATACATAAGTCAACACCATTGCTGAGTATTTTCTCCTAAAAAAAAAAAAAAAGAAAGTCTCAAAAATGCAGTTTGAAATCATGGGCGTTTCTTACATCAGAAACTACCCTGTAAACAATCACGTCAACGTGCGGGCAGGCTTTAGCATATCATTAACTATGACCGCTCTGAAGCAGGGGAGTCTAAAGAGAAGCTAGGTTCTCCCGGTATATTTTTCTGTTGATATGAAAAATCATGTACATTTAGTAATATAGCGGGTGAATTATGTATATGATGTATGTAATGATGTTATGATGAACTTATATGCCTTTCTCCACTGACGTTCTAAGTTGTTAAAAGCATGTATACTGATCTTTAGAAGGCAGACTGAGATGGTGAACAGGACGAACATGTTAGCAACACATTTTTAGCTGTTTGATAGTCAAGCAAAAGGCTAATCATATTGATTACCGTTATGTGTCTGACGTTGTAAAGCGTGATAACATTGTGCAATAATATTGTTCTGCGGCAACTAAACAAAGCAAGGGTATAGAGTATTCAAACTATTTTAAGGTATGAATACATTGTTTTTTCACTGGAAAAAAAATTTAAAATGTCATTTTGGTGATCAAAGATCAGTTTTATAAGGGATAAAATGATTGACTACAGGATGACTTTAACAACACATGTACATGTTCACAGTTCTCGGATGTTGGTTAATGGTTACATGACTGACATGCAGATAAACAAAATATTTTATTTTTTGGTCACACTTTAAAATTCACACGTGATCACTAAACAGCGCAGCGAGATCCAGTGAGAAGCATTCGAATTTTGATGTCTCCGATACAAACATATCACTAGTTAAAAGCCAGATGAAACCTGTGCTAACAGCACTGTGTGTGTGTGTGCATTCTCAGCAACACTGACACTGAAAACAAGAGAAACACTGCGAAAACAATCCAGTTAGCATACTTTTCAATTCACAAATCACAAACATTTACCATAGATTTACAGTAGTAACACTACTGTAAACATGGTATTGTGGCAGAAACATGGGATATTCATATAGAATTTTATTATTATTATTTGTATTATTAACATAGACATGTATTAAATATTAAAGGAGTAATAAAATATAGGGCAAATTACAGAAACGAATGGTTAAGAGTAGAGCTCAAACTCAGAAGTAATATAAAAAATTTGTACCTATACCGACTAAGCTACTGAAAGAGATGCTTCCAGAGGTCATAGATCCTCTTCTTAATATCATTAATTCATCTTTGTCATTAGGATATGTACCAAAAACTTTTAAGTTGGCTATGATTAAACCGCTTGTTAAAAAAACGCAACTTGATCGTACAGAATTAGTCAATTACAAGCCGATCTCGAATCTACCTTTTCTGTCAAAGATACTAGAAAAGGCGGTATCCTCACAACTATGTTCCTTTTTAGAAAGAAATGGTATCTGCGAGGATTTTCAGTCAGGATTTAGACCGTACCATAGTACTGAGACAGCTCTCATTAGAGTTACAAATGATTTGCTCTTATCATCCGATCATGGTTGTATCTCGCTATTAGTGTTACTCGATCTTAGTGCTGCATTTGATACTATTGACCACAACATTCTTTTAAATAGACTCAAAATTATGTTGGCATTAGTGGAACTGCATTAGCATGGTTTAAATCATACTTATCTGACCATTATCAGTTTGTAGCAGTAAATGAAGAGATGTCTCATCAATCACAAGTTCAGTATGGCGTATCACAAGGCTCAGTACTAGGACCGTTGCTGTTCACTCTGTACATGCTACCCTTGGGAGATATCATTTGGAAGCATGGAATTAGTTTTTACTGTTATGCTGATGATACTCAGCTCTATATTTCTTCATGCCCTGACGAAACTTACCAATTCACAAAATTAACGGAATGTATAGCTGATATAAAAAATTGGATGACTAGTAATTTCCTACTACTTAATTCTGAAAAAACAGATTCTAATTATTGGACACGTAATAACCTAGAATACTGTCTAACACTTGATGGTAACACAATACTGTCTAACACTTGTCAAGTCTTCGTCGTCGGTTAGGAATCTGGGTGTGCTCTTTGATACCAATCTTTCATTTGAAAGTCACGCATCTAGTATATGTAAAACCGCATTTTTCCATCTTAAAAATATATCTAAATTACGTCATATGCTCTCATTGACAAATGCAGAACAATTAGTTCATGCGTTCAAGACATCAAGGCTAGATTATTGTAATGCTCTTATCACCCATAATAGTAATAGCATTACAATAATCTAGCCTTGCTGTCATGAACGCATGAAGTAATTGTTCTATTGTGATCTCAAAATTCCGGCCAGTTGATAATACCTAGAATATCAATATCGACTGCTGGCGGTAGATCCTTTTCCTATTTAGCACACAAATTTTGGAACAGTCTTCCTAACATTGTCCGGGAAGCAGACACACTCTGTCAGTTCAAAGCTCTTCGACCTAGCATACACATAACACATTATACAGGGTTTCCCCAGGTTTGATCACCCCAAATTTAAGACTTTTTTAAGACCTTTTTAAGACCACTTTAATGAAAATTAAGACCTACATCGCACCCATTATGCAATCGTAAAACACCAGATCAAATCCCAATAATGACTATTACTAACAAATGTTTTAATTAAAAATACATTTATTATAAAGAAAAACTCATTCAACAACACACGGCAAAGTGATGTTTTTGGTAAATATCAAACATTCATAACAATAAACAGATAAACTAACTTTTCAAATCGTCTTAGTAAAGTTTCTCAGCATTCAAATTGCTTCAACCATTGCTTCAGAGGAGTAGACAGATAGGTAAGAGAGATATAGATAGTAGGGGTGTAACGGTTCACAAAATTCACGGTTCGGTTCAATACGATACACTTGTGTCACGGTTTGGTACGTTTTCGATACAGCAAAAAGAAATAAATGCCAGAGAATTTTTTTTTTATTATTATTATTTTATTTATTAAAACTAACACACTTTGACCAATGATGGAGCTATAATAGACTCTTCTTAGGAGCATAAACAAAACAGCTCCTTGGAAAAAAATGAAATGTAACCTAATATTGTAGTAGTTATAGGCCCGGTTTCACAGACAGGGCTTAGACTAAGCCAGGATTAGACCATAGATCAATTAGGACATTTAAGTAATTTTTATAAACAAGCTTAGAAAAAAACATTACCGATGTGCATCTTAAAACTAAAAAGGCACTGATATATTTTTAAGATCAGTCAGTGCAAGTTTATTTCAGTGGAAACAGCTCAGACTTACATTTTAGTCTAGGACTAGTCTTAAGCCCTGTCTGTGAAACCAGGGGATAAGGTCTATTTTTAGTTCAGATTAACATTTGAGGGTAGCAATTGTATTCATAATGTCAAAATAAAACCAACGTAATGTTACTTGAAAGCATTATAGCCTACTATTCCTGCCAAACTTCCATGGTTGCAGTTAGTGTTAGGCTACTACAGTAAATCCATGGTGAATGTTGCTGATCTGTGGACACTGGATAGTTCATTCATGGCACAATGTTTCTTCCTGGCTTCCACGCGCTGTTTGATCCGTTAATAATAACGGAGAAATGTGAATGTTTCTCACTAGTTCTCGCAGCGATGTTATTACTTCTGTGGCGAATTCAAATGATTTATTTACTGGATCTCTTATTACCGCTGTGTAGTAACAGTGTCGCTTGATCAAGATCGGCTCGCGCTGCACTAGTCCAAACTGATAAGCGGTCCTTCAACCACACAATAACGAGTAGCCCAGTTTCGTTCCGCTTACATTATGTTTGCACATTTGATGTTGGACAATGTTGTGGTCGCGCCGGCGTCTCTTACATTATGAGCGCGCTTGCCACGCGCAACGCGCCTACATTTGAAATAATGAAATTTTGGTCGGCAGGAAAAATGGTCCAACGAACCGTTCGGTTTGAAAATGCGTACACCGAACCGAACGACACTTCCCCATGATGTCTCTCCTCTCGACTGATTGATTAGAATGTTGATCCATTGCCGCCGGCGCGAAAACCCAAACTATTGTTTGTGCATACTAGAAATTAGACGTTCTCTGACGTTACGCTAAACCCTGTTGAATTTTCACGTTGTTGTTGTTTTTTCCCCCATTTCACCTTGCGTTTGCAGCCAGGTTGACTTTGAATAAATAGGCTAGTATAATGAAATTTAAGACCTTCATTTAAAAAATTAAGACTTGGACAACGGAATTTAAGACTTTTTAAGGCCTTAATTTAGGAACATGACATTTAAGACCTTTTTAAGACTTTTAAGACCCCGCGGCTACCCTGTTATAGTTCATAATTCAATGTTAGGCTGCATAGATTAGGTCAGCCGGAACCGGGAACACTTCCCATAAATCCTGATGTACTCGTTACATCATAAGAAGGATGGCGTCTACGCTAATATTAGTCTCTCGGTTTATCCAGAGGTTTACCGCAGTCTGCCGGATCCAGGCCGTATCCAGATCTGATGAAGGACCTGCGCCTGGACGCGATGACAACGCAGTTCTGAAGTGTCAACTAATCTTTCCCCTGTGAAGGCCTCCCTTCCCTCCCTTTACCTCTCTACAGATAAAGCGTTGTCGGGATAAATCCGGATCGCGTGGCTACGCGGAAACGATACAATTCTGTATTATAAATTTTAAGGCCAGACAAGTAGTTTGTTGAGGGTTGGTTTGTAGGGAAGGACTACACGCCTGCGCACTACACGCCTGCACACATATATTCAAACGCGCATACCTATAGATTGAACTCATAATACGCATGTGCACGTCATCAGCGTTCTCACAGGTTCACATTTTTAAAGTTTGCGCAGAGAGAACTTAAGAGTTTTCTGTTAAAACGGTGTCGTGTTAGCGGCCCCTAAGTCAATAACTAATGATCGTTGCGACGGAAGTGAATCAATCAAAACTAACTTTAGCTGGACAATAACTTTATTCTAGAGCTACTATAAAGCCAAAACAATCTCTGTTACTTTAATTTCCTATTATCACTGTAAAGCTGCTTTGGAACAATCTACATAGTTAAAAGCGCTATAGAAATGAAGATGACTTGACTAAATTTTACCCTTTAAAAATTAGGTTGTTAAAAATGTACAAATGTTACTGTTTGTGTTAGTGAAAATAAGTTTACATCTGCGTCCCAACTCAAGCTACTGTCACGTGCATTTTCAAGATACCAAACATGTAGGCTAATATATATAATGAAGAAATCCAGCCCCACAGTAGTGTCCACAACATTGAATCTGGCCCACTTTATTAAGGGATGTAGAATATGGTCATGCAGAATAAGGCATTATTATGTGTTTTATAAGTACTAATAAACAGCCAACAACCTAGTAATATGCATGCTAATAAGCAACTAGTAAATAGTGAGAATTGGACTATAGATTTGGACTATATTGTATTGTATATTGTAACTATAAAGGTATACCCTTTTTTTAAGGAAGTGTTTTATTTTGATTGTTTTTATTTTAAAATCTTTTTTTTTTTTTTATTACATACTTTCATGATTTAACTATGATTAAATGAATGGCCATGATTTGGCTTTTCATCAACTCAAAAACCCAAATGTTTCTCGAACTCCACTATAAGTTTTGATATAAACACTATTTTGAACAGTAATTCATTACATTAAAAAAAAGTTCAGGTTTTACTGATATTCGGCAAGCAAGAATTTCAGGCTATGCGTGAAGAACCTGATCAGAAGGCCCCACAAATGCCTAATGTGTGTGTCCGTGCACAATAGAGGCTGATATTGTCTTACGGCGCACTTTGATGGTGAGGAGAGCGCAGTCTGACACCATGGAGGTTGATGGCTTTGTGTATGTGTCGAAGAAGAATTAGTTTGTGTATAAGAAGAGCATTGTTTGACAGTTTGTTTATTCATGTGTATACCAGGAGTCATTTCACACTTGTCAGCTTTCTTTTGTGTGCTGCAGCCCACATGCTTTGAGTAAAAGCTGAGCTGCCCATTAAAAAAAAAAAAACTGTCCATTCATCCACAATTTCTCTCAGTTGAAATCTACATTCTGATCTCTCCTGGTGGGCCTTGTATTTTAGAGCTCTCTTTACATTTACCTTTTGAATCTCACAAGTCAAGGACTGCGAATGAAGAAGGGCTTTGATTTGAACAGAGTATTCATTAAAATGTTAAAATGCACAGAACTATAAAGAGCTTGTGTTGTGTAACTGCACTCTCTGAGAGAGAACAGATGGTCTTAATGAACTGACTTAACCATGTGCCTATATATATTTGCATGTCCCTAATAGGGTTGCTTTGCAGGTGATGTGTAAATCGTGCCACCTTTCTGAATAGTTATGCCACTCGCTCTCCACGACTTGTCTTTGTCCAGCCACTGTTACCTAATTTTGCTAAAGTATAAGGTTATTCGCCTAGCTCTTCCTTTTTGTCCTTTTCAGGTGCTCTATCATATGCTGAGCTGGGTACCTGTATTAAAAAGTCTGGTGGCCATTACACGTACATTCTGGAAGCATTTGGTCCACAAGTGGCTTTTGTGCGATTGTGGGCTGACATGATTGCCATAAGGTCAGTAAATCCTTATTCATCTTCTGTCTTCATTGACAGGTCTCTGGGGCACTGCCAGAATAAACAAACAAAATCCCTTAAACGCCTCAAATAAACACAAGCAAAATCTGCCCGATGAAGGTTCTCTCTCAATATTACTGCTGGGCTCCAGTAGGCATGGAATAAAAACCAGAGATAAAGTGCCTTATGACAATGAACAAGCCGTTGTGGAGGCTCTCATGCAAAGGATCAAGGGCTGGATTCAGTCCAGGTTCATATGTAACAATCACAACACCGCCAAGAGTAACATCTGTAGATGTAGTTTAAAAGCAAACAAGCTTCACGTGAAGGAGAGCACAAAACATGTTCATGTACAAGTGAACTGTTTCACTGATTATAACAGAAAAATGCAAGAAAAGAGGTTCTATTACAATCATGATTTATCACATAGATTGTTCTACCTTACTTTGGAACAGTGTTTTACGAGAGATTACATGATGTCCAGTACAGTACACTGAGTGCTCAGAGTTAATTTTCTCATTGAAGACCTGCAGGTTTTGCTGTGACCGCTCTGGCATTTGGCCGCTATATTTTAGAGCCCATCTTCATGCCATGTGGAGTTCCTGAGACTGCCATTAAATTGGCCACAGCAATCGGATTCAGTAAGTATTTTGGCTGCTTGATTACAGTATGTATATACCATCTTTATTGCCTGGTTTATGTGTTCCATATTAATTTTGAGATATTGTATATTCCTTTTCATCGCAGCCATGGCAATGTATCTAAACAGCATGAGTGTAAGCTGGACTGCCAGAATCCAGATCTTCCTCACATTCAGCAAGCTGCTCGCATTCGCCATTATCATTGTTCCAGGATTATACCTACTCTTCAAAGGTATTTAGTTTATATTATGCTTCTGGCTTCTTGAATAAGAGTTAAATGCATGAAATGCAAATATATGTATTGATGCTGATATATAAGAACAGCATTTATTTGAAATTAAAATTATAAACATCTTTACTGACACTTCTGATCACTTAAAAAAAACATATCATACCGTCAAACATATCAAAATATATATTTTTTTAACAGCCCAAGCATACATACAGATCTAAATGGTGCATAAAACAAATTCATAAGGAAAGAATAATTAAAATAATAAATCAGCTCCATAGCAGCTATATTCCAAGTGATCAAGGTCTTAAGGCATTCCATTTCAAAATATTTCAAGGGTTCCACCTGCACTCGTGCAACGTAAACAATGACATACATCCGAGTGAATGAGACAGAGGGAATTTAGCGAGGGAATCTCATCATTTTTTAAATTAAACACAGCCAAGCTCTTCCTACTGATGTCACCTCAGGTTTCCACACTGGAAGCCCTGAGGAGACATAAACAAACCTTGCTCCTACTTACTTGAGACATCTGGGAAGATGGGTAGGTACCCAGTTTATTGGACCAGCTTGCTCCTCAGAATCACAACCTGCAAGTATGAATAATTATTTTCTACCGGGTGTTTAAGCTCCATCAACAGAAATAGGTTTGGCTCAGGGAAAACTAAAATTACAGAGAACATCAGTCTGTCTAAGCTTATCACAATGCTAATCATTTACCACTGGTTACATTTGCAGGGGAAACCAAAAACTTTGAGAATGCATTTAAGGTCAACACAGTAGACTTATCAAGACTTCCTCTGGCCTTCTACTCAGGAATGTACGCCTATGCCGGCTGGTGAGTCCACCTTTTAATTCCACACAAATCCAATAATGCTGCATGCAGTGTTTGAATAAATTGTTGGCCTCTTACAGGTTTTACTTGAATTTTGTGACTGAGGAGGTGGAGAATCCTGAGAGGTTAGTGTTATAACAAATATGATTTCTGTATGGTTTGATGTTTAATTCAGCTGTTTCTAGCATGGCAAACCAAACGGCAGTGATGACTTGGGTGTTAATTTCCATTCCCCAGGACAGTGCCTCTTGCCATCTGCATCTCCATGGTGATAGTAATGATCTGTTACACACTGATAAACGTGGCATATTACACCGTGATGTCAGCAGAAGAGCTGTTAGCCTCCAATGCCGTAGCTGTGGTGGGTCACTCCCTGTCTGCTTCTACCTCAAAACTTCTTAATTTATTAACAAATTCCAATTAAATTCAACAAATTCAATTAACACAATCCAGGATCCTATCGGTTTTTAATTGCAGCAGTAACTGGAACATTTAAGAAAGAGAGCCAGAAAAGAAAAGGATACTAGTTTTATAAACGAGTTTAAGCAATTTGCAGTAGTGCCTGTAATAGTCAACACCTTCCTCTTCCCCAAAGTAAATGTGATTACATAAAGCCAGTGGCTCTAAATGCCTGTCTGTTTCTCAGCTGGAGTAATCATATATCTCTCACAAATAACTGACAGCAACAGAATACGTGCGCAGAGATCTCCTGCTAGGCTCTGAAATACTCTAAAAGCTTTCTCATCTCGTTAGACATCTGTAATGCATTCATTTATACCCTGTTTCACTTTGCGTGTCCCTATACAAGCTCACTCTTATGGAAAATATAAAGCCTTTTTACTTCACTGATTATTCATAAACACAGACAAGTCTAAAAATTGAAGATCAATGTTGTTTTCCTATTTGTTTCACAAAATTAGTTCATCTTTCTCACTTCCATCCACTTTTCATCTCTTCCCTCTCTATCCATCTATCTGCCCTCCCCAACAGACTTTTGCAGAGAAGCTGATGGGAGACTTCTCAGTAGCAGTTCCCGTTTTTGTAGCTCTGTCTTGCTTTGGGTCCATGAATGGAAGCCTATTTGCCATCTCAAGGTGTGCATCTCAGTTTTGAGTCTCAGTTTGCCTGATTTTTTACAAGGGTCAAACACAGAGCGATAAAGGTTATAGAAAAACTAGGAAACAAGCTTAATTAATTTAGGAATATGACACAAATTCATATGAATTAGCCACCAATTCACCAAAATGTAAAATACTTTAAGGGGTAGTTCACCCAAAAATGAATATTCTGTCATTAATTACTCATCCTTATGTCATTTCAAACCCGCAAGACATTCATTCATTTTCGGAACACATATGAAGATATTTTTGATGAAATCTGAGCTTTCTGTCCCTCCATTGGGAGCAACACAATTTACACATTCTTCAATGGTTTAACCTCAATTTTATGAAGCGACGTGAGTGCTTTGTTTGCAGAAAAAAAAAAAATAATTTTTTTTACCGCTTTCTTTACAATTTTTTTTACCTGCAATTGCGTGTTATGTTGACTCAAGACCGGAAGTTGACGTGCTTTGGATAATATTATTTTGTAAATATAGGGGTAAATTATGTTTTTTTTGCGCAAACAAAGCACTTGCGTAGCTTCATAAAATTGAGGTTAAACCACTGGAGTCACATGGATTACTTTAATGATGTCTTTCCTACCGTTTTGGACCTTGAATGTGTAAATTGCATTGCTCTCAATGGAGGGACTGAAAGCTCTCTGACTCCACCAAAAATATCTTTTAAATAAATTTTATTCAAATAAATTTGTGTTCCGAAGATGAAAAAAGGTCTTATGGGTTTGGAACAACATGAGGGTGAGTAATTAATGACAGAATTTTCATTTTTGGGTGAACTAACCCTTTAAGAATTGCCATGAGAGGGTGTTGAAAATTACACCAAGTATATGAACTTTATATTATTTTTCAAATGTGGATGTTTTAAACATTTTACATTTTGTTTCTCTTCCACAGAATGTTCTATGTCGCCTCTCGAGAAGGTCAGCTTCCTGAAGTTCTCTCTATGATTCACATACGCCGACACACGCCATTACCTGCTGTGATTGTCCTGGTGAGTCATAGACACACACATGTCCCACTCAACGGTCACCTGTACTGATACTCCTGTTCAGCTGAGCAAAACCGTTTGCAGCTATTTTGAAAGCTTCAAAATAAAAACATATTACTTATGAAACTGACTTTTGTATGTGTTCCTAAAAGGAAAAAAAATAAATAAAATAAATATACTAATAAAAAATACAAAATGTTACAATTTTTTTTTTAAATAATAATAATAATAATAATAATTAAAGCTGCAAGCAGCATTTATCGGGGTTCAAGCAATTAAGGCCTTTAAGGCCTTTAAGCACAAAAGCATCAAAAGTTATTAACTTTTATTTAGCAAGCATGTAACCACTGACATAATAGTTGGAAAACACCATTTACAGCCAATACAGGCAATATACCATAGGAAATATATGGTTTTAAAGCTTTTTAACAGTTATAGCGCCACCTATGGTCCGATCTCCATAACATTTTGCATGCTTCTTTATGATGTTATGTCACATATGCTCACCAATTTTTGTAAAGTTCTGGAATTTATAGGCTTTTTAGTGTATTTTGCCACGCCCATTTTATAAATGACCCTATTACAGCCATCCAAATGCAAAAGTTTAACTTTTTTTCGATAATTATTGAGTCCTAGACTGGTCTGGTTCCGATCGGGCGAAAAACCAGGGACTAGTTCGCAAAAGTTGGTTTTGGACAAAATGCGACATAGCAGAACATTTTTCCTGCATAAATCAAATTTGGAGATAGCCATTTTGTCTGCCTTGAGCCAGGGATCACAGTGGTGTAAAGGCACTTGAGTCTAGGTCAAACGGCCTAAGAGTTGTGAGCGATTTTGTACTTTTGGTTGCTGTAGCGCCACCTATGGGCCAATCGGGGTCATACTCTGATAGGTTGTCCCCAAATTGCATGATGCGTTTTACGAATCCTTACAATTACAACAGGGTTTCAGCATTTCATGCTTGAACCCCTAATAATAATAATGTGTATATATATTTACACTGTATATAAAATATTCAAAAGTACTATTAATATTATTAAAAACATAATAACTGACTAACTAACTGACATATGCATAAACATTAACTCGCATCAATTATATAACATATAACTTTTAATTTACTATATCAGTAATTTTCATGCCTGCACACCTATCTAAAAGCGCTCATCTTTCTTTCAGTATCCGATCACACTACTGATCCTCTTCCTAGGGGACATCTACAGCCTGCTGAACTTCATGAGCTTCCTACGCTGGTTCTTTATCGGGGTGGCAGTGGTCGGCCTCATCTACATGCGATTCACACGCCCTGATATGCCACGACCTTTTAAGGTGACCCTTTTTTTTCTGTTCAGGCAGCCTGTTACCTCATGTCTAACGCATCTCTAATGCAAATTATTAGTTAAATATCTAGCGGTTAAGAAAATACGGTAGATTTAATTCTAAGGTGTAGGTTAGCAGAGATGAGGCAAGATTTGGAAAGCTATTGAGATCTCAGTTGTACTCTGTCACTTTGTTATGTTGTCCACTATTGCTTCAGGGTGCCTTTTTCTGGGATTGGTCAACTGGTAGTTACTAACTGTCGAATATATTGTGAAATAACCATGAACAAAATCATATCAAAATCAAGACATTTTTTGATCCATGAGGAACCGCTCTCTTTTATGTCTTATATAAGTATTTATATGGTATAAACATGAAATTTAAATTCATGATATGGCCATGGATCCTTTTAGATATAACTGAAGATTTTATAGATATCGCTGACAGTGGTCAAAACATGTTGTTTAAAGTGTCCCTATTATGGTTTTTCAAATATTCCTTTCATGCAGTGTGTAATATAGCTGTTTGTGAATTTAAACGTTCTGCAAACTTCTAAAGTCGAAAGTGCACAATAAATATATTGTCTCCCAAAAGAAAGAATCGACTCAGGACCGCCTAAATGAGTCGTCTATAAATCGAATCCCACTGCGTTCCGGTTCTACGTCACTAGAAAAGACATTTGCATAATGTTGTACTGTACGTTGTCCGCTTGCGAACAACTTGTCCCGCCCTCAAACATGACATTTTACTGATGACGGCTACTCAAATCTCGTTCAACGCGGGATTCGTAAAACACTTGCTCTGGAAAGATGGGTAGGTACCCAGTTTATTGGACCAGCTTGCTCCTCAGACTCACAACCTGCAAGTATGAATAATTATTTTCTACCGGGTGTTTAAAATACGTAATTTTGTTTTATATTTTATATTGTGTAAGTTTCCGGCTAACCGGCTAACTCATGTTATTACTGTCTTACTGAAATAGTTCTACAAAATAGCTGTGGGCCAACTATTACCTAAAACTGTGTCTATTAATGTGTCTATTAATGCAAACTGACTGTCAAGCTTCTGACAAGTGCTGTAAGCGGTTGGCCAATCAGAGCAGAGCAGGCTCACGGAAAGGAGCTTAGAGAGACTGATTTATCCGACAAGTCGTTTGAGAATCATTGAAAAATGTGGTGGTGATGTACAATGTATATAATGAGAAAATGAAAGTGTTTTTTGACCTTTGATGCATGTAAACCTGTTGTAGGAGACCTCCAAAACTAAATTAGAAACCTTTAAAATAGCATAATTGGGGCACTTTAAAGGAAATTAAAATTCACACTCAAGACGCTCCAAACCCATTTGATTGTCTTCTGCAAAACACAATCTGTACAGGTCAAAATAAACAGGTGTACTCTTCAAAAAGGGAACAAAAGCACCATAAAAATTATGAAAGTGGCCTACTCACTATATTCCAAGTCTTCTAAAGTCATATGATTTGAGGAACAGGCTTATATTTATACAGTACAGTCTCAACTGAAAAACACATGAAGTTTATTGCTCTTTCCAAACTCTATAGAACACCATACTTTTAATATCTAGTTATCTCTGTATTTTTCTCTTTCACAGGTCCCTATTATAATCCCTGCTGTTTTCTCCATCACCTGTTTCTTCATGGTCTTCTTTTCTCTATATTCGGATCCAATTAATACTGGGATTGGCTTTGCCATCTCTCTCACTGGCATCCCTGCATACTACATATTCATCTACACCGAAAGAAAACCCAAATGGTTCCAGAAATTGTCAGGTCAGAGGTTACATAAATGCAAATGGCAAAAGGCAACAGTGTAAAACTTCTGATTTAGCTTGAAAGTCATTTTTTGTCTAGTTACTCATGAATGATTATTATAATGACTTTTTATTATATAACTGGTTTTAAACTCTTGGAAATATATTTTCTGGAAATTAATAAAAAGAACCTTATTATGCACAAACAATGGACCATATGGAAATTTATTCCATATCATATCACCTAGAATATGGTCATTTCATAAAACATATGCTAATAATTAGTGAAGTTGGCTTATTAATGTTTGTTTCCCTTGTGTTTTTCAGACTCCGTGAACAGATCACTACAGATCATCCTACAGGTGGTTCCTGCAGAGCACTGACCTTTATCCTTTTTTCTCTTTGCATGTATGTTTGGCTGTGTCTGTACAGTATCTGTAGTACTGTAGTTCTCAACTGGTGATGGGTCACGACCAAAGTCTGTTCTGATTGACAGCAGGGAGAAAACAATACTAAATCCAAATAATAAAATCAACTGAAGCAAAGCCAGTGGAGACCTATTTCAGTACATCCAAAAATGAGCAAAAACAAATCTCTGAAATGTCTCTGCCTCGGTCCACCTGAGAAAGAGATACAACACTGTCATTTCAACATATTCATCTTCCAATGCTGTGAAGAACCTAACGTGACTGACATAAAGTCCATGCATATCACCTGTGGTGTTTTAGAACCATGGCCACACATTCAATTTGCACTGCTATATCTTTATACACGTCAGTGTCACAGACGCCATAAGTGATTCCACTCCATGAGGGGTGACTCAGACAGGGATTTGGACATAATGTTACACTCTCCTCAATGGCTGAGGCATTTGAAATTCTGTTATACTGACATGACTGTACATGCAAACACTGAATAATGACTTCTTGTAGGGTCTTGTCTGACCAATAGATTACTTAGGACATATCACATACACTACAGTGATATTTCTGTATTACGCTACTGGATAATCTGGTATTTTTATTGCCTATAGTGCTGTTTTATTGTACCATGCAGGAAAACTCTACAGTGCACTAATTTATGTTGATTATTGCTCCAGAATTGCCTTTTAACCATTTGACAACTTAAATGCCCAATTCAGCTTGAAAATGTATTGTATTTATAATCAGTTTATTCCCAAATGAATCGCCAGTAATGATTTTGCACATTAACATTGTGTTTGAATACTGAATCACACACATATATAGTAGGACACCTGCCTACTGATTATGTCTGTATTCAATTAAATCAGTATTATGTTATACTATTATGACTGTTTTAGATAATTCTACATTGACTGGTATATTTTTGTACGCATATTTTGTAAAACTATACTGACTGCTACAGTAGAAACAACTTTTGTAAGGCTACGAGCAAACTTTGTATGACCAATTCTACCACATTAAATAAATCTATTTCCCTTTACCTCTGCTATTTTTTCAGAAAATGTTTCCATGATGTTGTTTTATATATATATATATTATATATATATATATATATATATATATATATATATATATATATATATATATATACACACACACACATACATACTGTACATACACGTATGTGCGTACAAAATTTATTCTGCATATTAATCAATAGAGTTTAGGTGTAAAACTGCTCAATACATTGAGTCAAAATTTAACATGAGCAGTTCTTCCCAGCAAGAATTACAATCAAATCCCATTCAAAAACTCAGAAAGTGGTAATCTAGACCCTACGGTGTCCTGACATAACCTGACAGTGGTAAGAACGTATTGGTGAATAGTGGGCCGTAGATTGGACATGACAGGAAATATAATGTTGAAAGCAGAAAATGTGTTCTTTTCACACTGTGAGGATTTTGATCAATGAACAGGTTTCACTTCACAGAATCTACTGTTGTAGAAAGAGACCAGTCAATGAAATAACAGTAGACATGTAAAACCCAACACACAGTGTTTGTGTGTGGGTAGATTGTTGGCATTGGAAGGGATCTAGGAGCAGAATGATTGATCCATTCCACTAGAATGATTGCATTACTCCTCTAATACCTCAACCGCTTACAGAGCCGTCCTAAGAAGATGAGAATATAGTAAGAAAGAAAACAGAGATGGCTGAGGAAGAAAACATTACTTCACCCACAAAATCGTATCAACGCAAGTTCTTGTGTTATAGTCAGCACCAGTTTGTGTGTTTGTGTGTGTGTGTGTGTTGGCAGCACAAGGGGTCCCATATTGCAGGCAACAAAGCTCAAATGACTTTGTGAATAAGTTGAAGCTGGTGAACCAGGATCGAGTGCCATGATCATGGCACTGGCCCAAAACACTAACACACACACGCAAACACGCTCGAGTGAACATATCCCTGCCATTGTTGGGCAAATGCCCAGTACAACGTCAAGAGAAGGCCAGCTCCAGGGATGGGCATAATGCCATTAAAACGAGGAGGCGCATATCTGCACAAACTAGTTCATTCACACAGTCTGAAGTTGGAGGTATACAGCTTGGTTAGTAGAGTTATACATTAAAAGATACACTTTTTATGGGATTTTAAGAGCAGGGAACCCTACAATCTTCACTGGAACTGAGAGCGAGATCAATAAGATCAATAAAAGAGACAGAATGGGAATATTTGAAGGAATCAGAAGGGATTTTTTTAGCAAGTACACGTGCAGAATGATGGAACGTGGAGATGGAATGTGTGTACTGAATCAAACAAATCTGGACCGTTCAATATATAGAGATAAATGGACAAACTATGGTGACAATTTTTTTTTAATTTTCCTTCAATTTTAAATTTTTTTTTTGTAAATGTTTTAATATATTTTTTTAAAACATTAACTATTTTCATCTGTCGACAGACATATATATAAAAAAATAAAAAAATGTGTGTGCGTATATATATATATACACACACACACACACACACACACACACACACACACATGATTGTTTATTTATTTATATTATTTCTGAATATACATCCCTCATTCATTAACAAGCACATTCATCCCAAGAGTGCATCTGAAAAAAAGAAAAAAAATAGTAAAAGTAAAATTAATACAGCATAACATTTTATTATTTTAGATTATAATATGTCATCTTTTCAACCATTTTCCCGCTGTCTTTCTTCCATCAGTTACTTGTGCAGTTCCAGCTGCTGTCACATGGGGGCGATAATGTAAAGCTCAACAATCAGGCCTCCACACATGAAAGAGCTAAGAAGAGGTTGTGTACTGTGAGATCTCCATCGATCAGTTAGACACAGCAGCTGCTGCTCACAACAACAAATAACTTTGGGATCTATAATGCATTTTCTAATCCGTGCATCTGCACACTCGTTCATCTCCGTGATCGGCTTCACGTTGAAGATCAACAGCTCCTTCGGTCCCTCCAGACAGGGTCATGATTCTGCCTGACAATAAGACAGTGGAACTGATTTACACTTTCCTGTACTCTCTTTTAAGACCTCTGGTTTCCTTCACATTTCAGACACTTTTACAGCTAATAAACCATCCATCCAGGGCCTACCACAGACATGAAGAGGGACATGTTGCTTCCAATATTCAGATTAGTGGTTAATCAAAGTGGGTTTTTCAATGACCACTTGATAAATCTTGAATTTTTTGTTACATCCTTCCTTCAATCCATCCATCCAAACAGACAAATTAAAAATGCAGTTATCACTGCACAAGTGACCTAAGCCGTTGCACTACCATTTTGGACAGTGATCAAATGTACCAAAACATTTAGTTTTTCAAAGCTGACTCTCCAAAAGAAGAAGCCTGTTATTTTTAACTACCACAAAAGCAATCCTCCATAGTGGGTTTCTTGGAAGACTGGGATCTCATTTACATCAATTAAAGAAATGGGACATGAAATGAGAGGAGCAAGGCCCACGTTACATTAATTTGACAAACATGTCTTTCCATGTGTAAAAATGCAAATGCATTCGTTATCTTGCACATATGTGACTATATATCTACCAACTTAAATAAGAATATTATGGTATTATGAGTGTTTAGTGACAGTATGAAAAGAGATGCAGGCCAGGTGACTAACCAATGATCACATGCTCCATCCTGATCCATGCCCATACTGTTTGTGTAACAGAACTTGAGCCTTTCTGTCTCTGTCTGAGACTAAATTTACATTGTGAATGTCCATTTGTCCGTTCTATAAACCTGTGCATCTATGTGCATGTTTTTATGCTGTGACTGACAGACAAAGTCACCTAAATTACTTACACTCCATCTATTACAGAGTGATTCACGCCTCCCTGACATTTCATTAGCCTTGGGGTGTCTGTGTGTGCCTGTATGGTTTGTGATGGTGCAGATATATGCATGCGACTCATCCGATTATCCCAACATAAAGTAAGAACGTATATGTTATGCTTCTATTCATGGGACTTCACACACACAGCACTGAGGTTTGACACCACCATGATACTAAGTTTCCCCAACTAAGCAAAGGAGAACTTACGAAGGAACCCAAACTCCATCAGAAACAACAAAAGACAAAGAAAGAAACACAACATAGGGCCCTATCTTGCACCCAGCGCAATTGACTTTGTACACCGACGCATGTTTCATTCCTATTTTGCACCCGCGCAAAGCGCGTTTTTTCCTCCACAGAAGCCGTCGCTAAACTAGGGAATGAACTTGCGCTCCCTGGGCGGTTCAGCGCAAAAAAGGAGGCGTGTTCCAGCGCAAACGTTCCTTCATGCTATTTTGCAGGTTTAGAAAACAGTTGCGCCACTAACCAGGAAAAAATGGTTTAAAGTCAGTGGCGCGTTGCGCATGTTATTCATATGCTATTTTAAGGGCGCATGCTTGGCCATAATCAATGTAGCGTGTGCACAACGCGCATACACTTTGATTCTCTCATCTACACAGAAGCAGCAGTTTTCATTTTTGCAAATCATACATTATTACGATAGATAGATAGATAGATAGATAGATAGATAGATAGATAATTTATTATAAAAGCATACATCTAGCTTACACATTTACCCAAATTATCATACGCCTTTTTAACCGAAGTTAATTTGGGTGGGTTTCTCCATCCCCAACGTCCCTGACGAGAGCGTTGCTCTCCTCGGCTGTGAACCGCTCCTCGCGTGCGTCTGGCAAACCCGCCGTTATAATAGGAATCCGCTTTAGAACAAGCGCGCCTGCTCTTAAAGGGAATGTGAGATGACGCTCTGATTGGTTTATTTCACGTTACGCCCAAACCACACCTATGAATAATGAAGCTCTTCAGACCAACCCATTTTAGATTTGCGCCTGGCGCAAGAGTCATTTATCCCGCCGGGAAAATAGCAACAGCGCCAAGACCCGCCCACAAAGTTACTTGCGCTTTGCGCGTTGACACTTGCGTTTCAGATCGTTAAAATAGGGCCCATAGCCTATATTTAGACCAATCTTTGCAGAATGCCAAGGCTAACTTCCATGTCAACTTCCCATGTGCTATACCTAACCTATAGACCTTCCGTCTTTGTTACATATTAAATTATGGATCATGTTTATGTGCTTCCTTATACACAAAAGGGTTTATTTGTGTGTTTGTAGGCTCATGTGTCCAGTGTAGCAGTGAATACTGCAGCTTGTGCATTATTTATATTGCATTATTATTTCTCCCCGTTGCTTGTGCACTGCGGTGCTCATTTGTCATGACACAGAAAGTTTCTCTATTATCAGAGACATCCATACACGTATACAGTACATGCATGTGTGCACGCACAAACTTTACTCAAAAACTCAGTAGAAAGGGGTCACTTGCACTTCAGCCTGGTTGGTGCTCATGGAACAGGACGCAGAAATCAAAAGAGGAGACCCAAAGTCTAGCTAGGACCAAGGAGCAGGACTGGAGCACACAACGTTTTAAGTGATTTTTATTGGTGCGAAACGACTAACGTTTCGACGCCCATGCGTCTTCTTCAGAGTCACTTAAAAATCACTTAAAACGTTGTGTGCTCCGGTCCTGCTCCTTGGTCTTAGCTAGACCTTGGGTCTCCTCTTTTACTCAAAAACTTGTTTAAGGAATGCCACTATTCAGACACATCTGATGAAGTTTCATGGACAAATTCAGTAGTACCTTCATCTGAACACAGTTTTCAGTTTGTGTGACAAACAAAACAGACATTAACCAAACTGGGCTGTGCTGTTGTTGTATACTCACTGAGGAAAAAAAGAGGGGCAATCCTAAATGGCAAGAAAGGGAAAGAAAGGGAATCTACAAAGGAAAAGAGCTCTCAATACTGTACATGTTGAAGTCAATATGAAACTTGTAAATGTGACAGAATGAAAAGGAGTCTATTTAAACAGAAAATACAACAACAGTACTAACATATACACTCACCTAAAGGATTATTAGGAACACCTGTTCAATTTCTCATTAATGCAATTATCTAATCAACCAATCACATGGCAGTTGCTTCAATGCATTTGCCATGTGTGGTCCTGGTCAAGACAATCTCCTGAACTCCAAACTGAATGTCAGAATGGGAAAGAAAGGTGATTTAAGCAATTTTGAGCGTGGCATGGTTGTTGGTGCCAGACGGGCCGGTCTGAGTATTTCACAATCTGCTCAGTTACTGGGATTTTCACGCACAACCATTTCTAGGGTTTACAAAGAATGGTGTGAAAAGGGAAAAACATCCAGTATGCGGCAGTCCTGTGGGCGAAAATGCCTTGTTGATGCTAGAGGTCAGAGGAGAATGGGCCGACTGATTCAAGCTGATAGAAGAGCAACTTTGACTGAAATAACCACTCGTTACAACCGAGGTATGCAGCAAAGCATTTGTGAAGCCACAACACGCACAACCTTGAGGCGGATGGGCTACAACAGCAGAAGACCCCACCGGGTACCACTCATCTCCACTACAAATAGGAAAAAGAGGCTACAATTTGCACGAGCTCACCAAAATTGGACAGTTGAAGACTGGAAAAATGTTGCCTGGTCTGATGAGTCTCGATTTCTGTTGAGACATTCAGATGGTAGAGTCAGAATTTGGCAAAAACAGAATGAGAACATGGATCCATCATGCCTTGTTACCACTGTGCAGGCTGGTGGTGGTGGTGTAATGGTGTGGGGGATGTTTTCTTGGTACACTTTAGGCCCCTTAGTGCCAATTGGGCATTGTTTAAATGTCACGGCCTACCTGAGCATTGTTTCTGACCATGTCCATCCCTTTATGACCACCATGTACCCATCCTCTGATGGCTACTTCCAGCAGGATAATGCACCATGTCACAAAGCTCGAATCATTTCAAATTGGTTTCTTGAACATGACAATGAGTTCACTGTAATAAAATGGCCCCCACAGTCACCAGATCTCAACCCAATAGAGCATCTTTGGGATGTGGTGGAACGGGAGCTTCGTGTCCTGGATGTGCATCCCACAAATCTCCATCAACTGCAAGATGCTATCCTATCAATATGGGCCAACATTTCTAAAGAATGCTTTCAGCACCTTGTTGAATCAATGCCACGTAGAATTAAGGCAGTTCTGAAGGCGAAAGGGGGTCAAACACAGTATTAGTATGGTGTTCCTAATAATCCTTTAGGTGAGTGTATATATGGTGTTGTCCAATAAAGTGATGTCAAAGATCCATTTAAGAGATGTCAAAGATTTACAGGATCCATGTATAAACGAATCATCAACTATTAAAGACAGACAGAATCAAAACCAGACTGTGAAACCAATGCTAGAAATATGAGACACATTTGTGTGAGTGTAGACAAAACAGGAATCATGTGAAAGCCATGTGAAAACTATCTGCATGTGTCATCTATTAGAGTGATGCTACAGTTGGTAACTTCCCAATACCCAGTACAAATACTCCCATCGTTTTCAGGATATTCAGAGAAATTCACATACTTCTGCATTGTACATTAAATTGTATATTGTGCAAAGTTAATTTGTTTTAAACTATAATTTCTGAAGATACTCTCTCTCTCCACCCACTCCTCACCCTTAGGCAGTTGTCTACAGGGTGGACCGCAAAGTCTTCACCTGTCACCCTCATTTAGACTCAAGCTCAACATGTCTATGGACCTTTAGATATTATGGTCTGCTTGTGTATGTGTCACTATTCTTTTCTACTTTTTCTATCTCTCATGGATGACTAACTCAGAATGTGTGCATGAATATTAAAACAACTCCAATCAACATGTCTCTTTACATCTTATCCACACAATTCTCCACTGGTGGCACCAGATGTTGAGTTGGGACAACTGTTATTCTGCATTCACACTGCTCTTCTGTGAGCCCAGCTCTCAAAAATATCAACAATGACTTTTCCATTTTTGGCTTCAGTTTTCATTACTTTAGTATTTACTCAGTTGTATCGAAAAGGGATACACAAGTGCACAACGGTTATTGGCCTATTACTGGTCTTTAAAATGTATTGGTATAGGCCAATATTGGATACAAATATCAGCCAAATTATTGGATATAAATTAGATATAAATAGTTACACTAACAATTTAGTAACACCATTACTTGCAATTCTAAAAATAGTACCTAAATTCAACTGAAAATCATTGAAAACAATTGGTTTTAGTTTTTAGACAAATTTACATTTAGACAAATTATCAAATAGTTTAAATTGGGCCTAACAATGAAAATAATTATCAGAATCAACCATTATTTTAATATTGGTGCATCCTTAGTAAATCTGAAGGACTATAAAACATGACCTCATTTTCTTCTGACCAGGAATTTCCTCTTACAAACACCCACATTTGAAGAAAAAGCTACTAATTTACAAGTTCATAAATTACATACTGCAACATCCATGACCTAAGTGAAGTAAAAGGGACTATGCAATGGATATAGGACGCCACTTGGAGGGATCTAAATGATATCTCTCAACCCATCTCTTTTTTTTCCTGTCTTTATCTTAGTAATTTGCTTTGGAAAGGGTAGTTATACATGAAATGACTGCTATTATTTTCTGTTTTGCTTTATTGTCTCACTGCAGAGAATCAGAACAGGATGATCAAAATCAGGAATAGACAACCTCTAGGACCTGATTAGGCATTCGGTAGCCAATAAAAGGTCTTATAAGTCTGCTTTCTTAGATATGCTGTCCTAAGAGGTGAGCAACTCATTGTCTTCCATATTTAGCATCTAGGGCAATTTGTTTCCCAAGGCCGTTGCAAAGCATAGATCAGCAAAATCTGGGTAATATTTGGTGTACATCACAAACTATAATGGACTTCAGTGATACATTAAAGGTGAAGTTGTTTGAAACAATTTCAGACTGGACAAAGGCCCCCAGAGATCGTTTTTTTAAGATGATGAAGTGCATCGTCTACTGTCTTCACCGAGTGATGAGGATAGCACTATAAATCTTCATTAAAACCTGTCTCTTGTTTTGACAGCCTGTGCAGGTTTTGCATCTTCATAACTGCAATGAGAATGTTGTAGAATATGTGATGTCCTGCCAGTAGATATCTGCTTGATCTATAACAATGATAATTTTGTATAATTAATCATATATATATATATTAAAAAAACATATGGATAGAGCGCAACAGCATATTCAAGAATGCAGGAGTCTTCTAAATGCATTTTTTCAAGGTTTGACCACTTTTAAAATGACACAGCATCTTAAAAAGTAGTGCTCATGGCATGGAGGACTGAAAAACAACGTCAAAGATGTCCGTCTACATGTGTACTAGGGCTGCCCCTGACTAAAGATTTTTAATGAACCTTTAAATGTATTTAGGCGTAATATATAGCTTGCCACAAAGCACAGTCAGCAGTAATGATTATGAATGTGACTGAAAAAAATAGCAAGGAGACATTTTGATTTATTAATAAACTAGTGTTTTCCGGGTCAGCTGCAAAGATGAAGTTGACGATGCTGACTTGCCATCTCCACAGTATAGTGGACACGCCTTTAGAGAGAAATGCGCCTTTCATACGGATTACATATTCAGAGAGTTTTGTTTTCTATTTGAATTGGTTCGTTTAAAAGCAGACATTTCTATAGATAGATTTCTCATGTCTGTGAGCGAGTTTCAGTAAATTTTTGTGATGCGATTAAGTTCATGTAGACCGAGATGGCAGAAAACTCATGCTGTTTGTTTTCTTTACTTTAGAAAAGCACAACGTTTTGTTGTTATTGTGAGGTTACAAATAATCGTTTCGAATGATGTATTACTCCAATTTGTATGACCAAAAATGACGGAGTATTTTAAGTTGTTAAACTTAAGTTGTGAAGTTTTAAGTGATCGAGTCAGCGGCTCCATGTCATGCAGTAGGCTAAGCGCACGGCACTATACTTTAGCTTTCACGCTTAAACACTTGGATATGCGACTAATAATTGCACACATTTATCTAGGTTAACGTTAGCAGGAGCGGCCAAGTTGCTTATTTGAAACATGTTAGTAACTTGGCCACTCGCTCTGTATTGTTGTCATTGCTGACTTCTAAAGCCATTTTAACTCTATGTGATGCATTTGTCTGCATAATAATGCAATGTCTCTAAATTATTTGATTATTTTGGGGCTATCCTGCTATTATTAAAATTTGCAACTAATATATCATGTACAATTACAAGTCTTTACAATACGGTTTAATTTGTTGACATGCATTGATAATGCATGTATATCCTTAAAAAAAAATTACATTTAAAGATGTGTAAATTAAAATGAATGTATTTATGAAGATAAAATAAAAATAGTACATTTATGTTTATTAATAACTTCAACCTAGAATAAATTATACAAAAATGTTCCATGATCATGTATCATGTTTCATGATACTTTATGCATTGCAACAAATCAATTGACAGTCCTAATAAAGCCTATCCATACACATCCTCAAGACTCTCATACAAATACAGATTTAAATTTATGACAGAAGTACAATTCCCTCTTTTAAGACTCAGTATTCCATACACAGCTCGCCACAGGCATCTATTCCTCTCAGCAAAATAAAATACTGCAGACACACCTCCTAACGAGATCACTGAAACAAATACAGATTCTTTGTGAAACTGTGAATGTGTGTATGCTTACAGATTCATTCTCTCCACAGATAGAATGTGATGGAGATGATAAAAAAGGTTTATGTTTATCAGAGGTCATTAAAGCCCCTCAGGCCTCATTTCAGATGATGTGCGATCTGTCACGTGTGTCTGTGTGTGTTTTACTGCGACATATAGATGAAGATGTGCAGGGATAGATTTGCTCACTCGGGTTATTTGTTTGAATGGATTAAATGACAGATTCAGAATTGATATTACTATGCGGATGACCTCTGGAAAATGAGAAAAGATATCAGTGCAGAGATTCTTACTTTCATGGAGCAAACACACACACACACACACACACACACGCACACACACACACACACACACACACACACACACACACACACACACACACACACACACACACACACACACACACACACACAGCTGTGTATTTCTGTCACTGGGGAAGTACAACACAACTGGGCTTATGAAAATATCATTAAAAAATAATGTTAATATGTTATCTGTCTGACTTTTAATGTTCTGTGGCTCTATCTGTCCCTGTCCTGCACTTTTCTCTGTCCTGGCCCACCCTGGGGATGCAGTCTGGCTGGCCGTCCCTTACCCGGCTGTCTGAAGGTATTAGTGCAGCTCTGCTGCCCCCCAACTGCCCTATGTCTGCTTTAGTTACCTGTTTCCAAATGATCAGCCTACCTGAGCTTGACCGCAAAAACAAACACACACACACCACTGCATCAAATCCATAGCTGGACAAATGCAGCTCAAATGGCACTTTAAAAATGATTTAATCTCATTATACACTATCTGTTCTGATATCTACAAAAGTCATTTACAAGCGCATCTACAAAAGTCAAAGAGATATGTTGCTCACTTTGCTGCTGGTTTGTATCTGTGCCTTCTCCTGGAGAGTATGTCTGAGGCTTATCTGGGATTTACGATGGCCACATCCATGATGATCATGGGACTCAGAGGAGCAACGTGAGGATCATCCTTGAGGATAGATGGAAAACCATGAGCAGTTTTACAGCTGTGGCACACAAAGTGTCTGTAAACAAAGGTTGTGTGGACTAATTTGATCACAAGTTAGCCACACTAACAGTCACTAACAAGTAGCAGCTACACTTAAGATACTATATCTTTATACATCTACAGAAATTATACTATTTAATTTGGCAATAAAATCTGCACTTAATAGGCACAAAAATTATGAAGCATCTAAAGTCATAGCATTAACGTTTTGCAGCTAATGAAAATAGAAAATTATTTATAACTGAGTCTGACAAATGGCATCTTTTTATACTATATTTTGCTTCAAAATATGAATTGTTCATTTTATTGGTGAATCTTAAATGAACTGTGACAAATGATTCACTAAAATGAAAACTGCAGCCACAATAAAAAGGGAAACACCACTACTTGTTGGAAAATGTAGCTTGTTAAAGAGGAAAAGAGAGCTGAGCTCTCTCGGCCACCGTAGAAAAGTAGCATCACTACTGCTGTATTTAAAATTGCCCCCCATACCCTCATTCACTATTCCCTAATCCCTACATTACTCCACTAATATAGTCCACTTGAAGAAGTGAATTTAGACACTTAGTGCACTGGAAGTGCTGCCGCTTTTGTATAGTTTGTGCCTGCTGTTTAATAATCATTTCAAACGTAGCAAAACTTGCATGCTCCAGTAGTAATGAAAAGATTTATCTTGTACTTGGTCATGGAAACTATCATGTCCTGTATAAACCTTAATTAAACAATTTAGTAATCAATTAAAAAGGATTTTTTACTTGTATGATATTACGCTGTACATAGCCACATTGGACCAGTGGTTTGGAAAATGGATGCACCATCACTGTTGATCAATTTAATGCATCCTTGCTGAATAAAAGTATCAATTTCTTTAAAAAAAATGACCCCACACTTTTGAACAGTATTGTACACTACTTCCCTTTACTTACATGCAATCTAACAATCTTTTTAATCACTCTGATACCCCTGAAACCAACTGCTAAATGGTCTGAAAGTGTTGTGTTTATGCACAATTTAACATCTGTGACAATGCAAGCAGTTTCAATGGAGCTGTGTGAAATATCACCTCTAGCCTTCATCATCTCAACTATGCAGGACAAAATCTCCAGCTAACGTGTCATGGCCTGTTATTTATATAACGTAAACACTAACTCAGTGTTTAAGAAAAGTTAAGTTCACTAGCAAAACAGAATATGCCCTAAAATAATATGTAGATGTATTTTCTAATCACATATTATTAACTCACTGCTGCATAATTCTGTGTAATCATAGGTAGACCATACAACCAAACATCAGTAGACTTCCATGAAAAGAAAAATCCAAGGAAAAGGAAATCCAAGGTCATCAGAAAATGTTATGTCTGCTGTCTGCGTTTGACTTTCTGACCTTATACTTGCACTCAAAAGTGAAAAGTGTGAGGGTGAAAAAAACTCTGAACACAGATATAAAATTAACCTTCCCAAAAGGACCACTCAGTGACAAGCAGTCCTGGAATCTAGTCATAACCTTCACAAGTTGAGAGGGCGAATCCAACGCTGAGTGGAATGCACAGAATGTGTCACTTTTGAGGGGTCACTGCTCATATGGCCAAATGTGGCCGCTTCCTGTCTCAACTGAAGTGAAATACAACACTGTGAAAACAATGCAAGCGAGAACATTCTTTAAATTACACTACAGTTAGACAAGGTCATTGGTTTTTACCACTCTTGCTCGTGAAAACTAAATTTTTCACTAAAGAAAACTAAAGAAACCTTGGGAGAAACTAGGCTCAGTCGGGGCCAGTTCTCCTCTGGTGACAATCAACAGTGTATGATTATGATTCAGGCAGCATTACAGGTCAGAAGTCAGATTGGATCAGAACATTCAGAATATTTATCAATGCAGCCTAATAATCATTTAACTGACTTGAATAATAGAAATGTATAATGTTCTATATGAATGCCAGGTAAAAGAGATGCGTTTTTAGTTTAGATTTAAACTGACAGAGTGTGTCTGCTTCCCGGACAATGTTAGGAAGACTGTTCCAAAGTTTAGGTGCTAAATAGGAGAAGTATCTACTGCCTGCAGTTGATTTTGATATTCTAGGTATTATCAACTGGCCAGAATTTTGAGATTGCAGTAGACGTGAAGGACTATAATGCGTTAAGAGCTCGCTCAAGTACTGGGGAGCTAAACCATTTAGTGCTTTGTACAGTAAGTAGTCAGCAATATTTTAAAATTTATACAATGTTTAATAGGGAGCCAATGCAGTGTTGACAGAACGGGGCTAATACGGTCATACTTTCTGGTTCTAGTGAGAACTCTAGCTGCGTTTTGGACCAACTGGACTTAGTTTATTAAGCATGCTGGGCAACCACCCAGTAGAGCATTACAATAATCTAGCCTTGAGGTCATGAACGCATGAACTAACTGTTCCGCATTTTTCATTGAAAACATATGTCGTAATTTAGATATATTTTTAAGATGGAAGAATGCAGTTTTACAAATTCTAGAAATGTGGCTTTCAAATGAAAGATTGGTATCAAAGAGCACACCAAGGTTCCTAACCAACGACGAAGAATTAAGTAGTAGGAAATGACTAGTCATCCAAATTTTTATATCAGCTATGCATTCCATTAATTTTGTGAATTGGTGCGTTTCGCCGGGGCGCGTAGAAATATAGAGCTGAGTATCATCAGCGTAACAGTGAAAACTAATTCCATGCTTCCAAATTATATCTCCCAAGGGTAGCATGTACAGAGTGAACAGTAACGGTCCTAGTACTGAGCCTTGTGGTACTCCATACTGAACTTTTGATCGATATGACATCTCTTAATTTACTGCTACAAACTGATAACGGTCCGCTAAGTATAATTTGAACCATGCTAGTGCAATTACCTTAATGCCAACAAAATTTTTGAGTCTATTCAAAAGAATGTTGTGGTCGATGGTTTCAAATGCAGCACTAAGATCGAGTAACACTAATAGAGAGATACAACCACGATCGGATGATAAGAGCAAATCATTTGTAACTCTAATGAGAGCAGTCTCAGTACTATGAATGATATGGCCTAAATCCTGACTGGAAATCCTCGCAGATACCATTTCTTTCTAAAAGGGAACATAGTTGTGAGTAGGGTGACCAGACGTCCCGAAAAATTCGGGACAGTCCCGAAATCTAAGCTGTTGTCCCGAATCCCGAATCCAGCCCTAATTGTCCTGAAAATTATACTAAAGCAAAATCTTGAGTAGTTATTGTATGATAAAACATTAAAAACTGTCCGTGGAGGCTGAGTCGTCCTGCAGCCAGCCCCCGCCGGCTGCTCATTGGCTGCAGCATCTTTTTTTCTTTTTTTGAAGTTCTACAAAGATACCGTAGGCGCGAAGGACAGTGAATGTGCAGGCAGCCAGTCGTAAAGGAGTGATTGATTGGTCGCGGCACTGTGTGCAAAAAAATACTTCAGCCTAATGTCTGATGTCAGGTTACACAAAGCAAATCATCTACACAATTATTTAGTTTTCTTATTTAATGACAGACAATTTAGTTGTAATAATAATTTTGGCATAAGGCTTATTAGCGTTAGGCTAAAGCCTGAAAGGTCTGATTTATGCACTGTTACAACAGTCAATTTTTTTTTTTTCTTTTACAATGGCATTTGAGTTCAGGATTTTAATGGGTTTTTTTTGTGGCAGACTAAAGACTAATGACAGACTGTTGATCTTTGAATAAAAATATGTTTGGTTCAGGTTTGAAATTCATTATCTTTTATTATAGGCTATGTAGTCTAATATCATAGGCCTAGTAGAATACCATCTCTTTTCAACAGGTCAGGTCTGCCCCAAAATATTTTCCTATATTATTTTGCAGACACCACTTAGACAGCCAGCCATTGAGTGAGGACAGTCTACTAAGTACAGGCATGAAAACAGGTCAGGGGTAAAAAAGGTGAGAAGGATGCGGCAGCAAAAAATCCAATCCAATCAACTTTATATATACTATATATATATATATATATATATATTCTATGTCAAAATTAAAAATACTGACATTGGCAACATCGCTGTCTGTATCTGACAGGACAGTTAACATTGTAAGCTAACTTACCTCAGGCTTGCTTTCCGACGTGCAGTTCTTTGTTCGGCAGTGTGTCCAGTTGTCAGACTCGCGGTGTAAAAGACTTTGAAAACAATTCTGCCCTACTTTGACTCGGATTGGCTGTCAGGTTTCGGCATTAGGAATGATGATAGTTTTTTTAAATCTGCGAAGTTTATGGTAACTATAGAGATATAGCGGGTAAATGCTGGCCACGAGCACGACCCCGCCCAATAAATATTTTCTCATCGGATCTGCACAAATCACGTAGGTGACCCATTTTTGTTTTAAAACGGCGAATTTCGCCGAAAGGTGAGGAGTTTTCATGCCTGTAAGTATCTCATCACTCCTTCTCATCACTCCTTCCCTTAATAAACAGTGTTCTCATAAGAAGGAATGGGAGAGTGTGAGAATCTGCATGGATGTGAATGAAGCCACACCAGAAATGAGGCACAACATCAGCCTCAGGATACGGAATAATGCACAGGATGAAACAAATGTTGGAGAAAAAGAGGAACAGACAGATGAAGTGAGCAACATGGAAAGAGAGAGACAAAGACAGAGAGAAAGAGAGTGAGCACAAGCCAAGGGAAACACCTAGGGATGAGGCTTGACACTGTGACAGCAATAATTGAACTGAAGCTGTCTTTTCAAAACTCCCAGCTAAAAGTCCAACACAATTACAATTGTTCAGATCACAGGAAGGAGCCATTCTAAGGTCCTCCGATCAACGTGCCTTTCTCCCTCTGTTCCCTTTGATTCTCTTCTGACACCAATTAAAACTGAAGAAAGAGCATGAAAAGTGTTACATGCTTAAAAAGAACAAGAGGAGGAAGTTGCAGGTGTACTGTATGTGGTGGAGGCACAAGTTTTATTTTCCAAAAAAAGACTGAATCAAACTCATTTTAATGCTTCATTTGTCTGACAGTAAGAGCATCAGACAGTTCTTCCCATGTTTGAAGTATAATCTTGGATTATAGTAAAAAAAAAAAAAAAAATCTACATTCTATTATTCTACACACAATTTGAGTGAAGATCTTACTGGTATAAAAGAAGGTAGGTTTAACTGCAGTGCCCAGCCTATCTTATTACAGTTTTTCTCGATTGCTTAAACGTATTTCTTGAAACTATGCCTCGTATTCTCAAAACTATAAACACAAATCCATAACATCTCACCCAATTCCCCAAACATCCTATTTTCAGGTCAAAATGAAGCTCTACACTCAAAACCATTCACTCTTGCTGAAAAACCAAACTTTGCCCTCAGACAGGACACACAAGCCCTCAAAATCACACACACTACAACATAGTCTAACACACTGGTGCAATAAATTCAAAACAACATTTCCAAAACTGGTAAGTTATGTTGCTTGTGGTTCCCCCCCTCACAAACCTTTTCACATGATGAACACAAAAGACACAACCAGTGGATACATTGGCACATTTTTATTCATACACAGAAAACACACACACACAACAACATTTTTTTTTTCTGTTTTACTCTTTTTTTTACTCTTTTTTTTTTTTTACTCTCTCCTCTATTTTTTTTTTTATATTTACTTACAGTAAGATGTGTGTGACCAACATATGACAGTAAAAGAGCACACACAAACCATATTCTAATATGGAATTCGAATCGTATTGGAATGGTAAAGAGTGTTGGGACATAACAGGAGGGCCTCCATTCAAGGATACAATATGATGGACACATCTAAGAATGTTCCACATATGGTTGAAATACCTAGAAAGATAACATTCTGGGAGTCAAGACTATAAAGGAGAAAGGAAGCCCTCCCTTCACTGTCACACTCTGCAGCCACACTGTCTGACTGTATGACTGCTGGCCTTTTCTTGCAAGAAAATAAACCTCATCAAAGACTATTGGAAATGTTTGTCTCTTATTCAGTGATATAATTTTGTTTGCCACCACTCCTCCCTGAAGGTTCTCGAGGCGACGGTAAAGTGACTCAAATTTGGCCTTACTCGTAATAGCCCAGCCTCCCTCATAGTCATACCATTGACAAAGACATGGGCAACTAGAGCGGCTTGAATTTCATCTGAGACTGCTTGTCTTCTTGTCCTTGCCCTTCCTCCTCCTCATTCTTATCCCTCTTCGTTCATGTCTTTCTGGATCCATTGTTTCAAAACACAATAAACTGATTTGGGCCCTTTTATATATCTATTGAAGGTTCTGATTGATGTGTGTTAAATTTTGACTCTTAGTGTTTCCACTTGGGTAATTGTGTGCTAACTGAGCTGAAGCTGTGCTGACTTGAGTGAACAATTTTGAATGCTAGTGCTTTCTAAATTACAACATGGTCTAAGCAATGAGAAATGAAGGGATTTGTGTGTAGAGTTTTGCAGTGACAGTTCAACAAATCTGACTCATGTGTCAAAACAGGGAATAGTGTTTATAGTTTAGTGAAATGGGTGTGCTTTTTGATAAATGGCGTTATGGTTTTGAAATTTTAGTTCAAAAGCCTGGTTATAGTGTTTAAGTAATCGAGAAAAACTGTAAGATTCAACAAACAAAATCACTTCACAGCCTTTGCAGATAAGAGCAGCTGGAACATCAGTTGGACTTTCATAGAGCCTTACAGCAAAACATCTACAACTGTGCTTAAATGTAACCAGAGTTCCCCATCTGTCAGTCACACAACAATGTCGACTGACAAATGGGGTCTCACTTTGGAGCCCCAGTCACCTCTGAGTTGTAGAAAAACAGCCAATGGAATTCTTGAGTGGAATTTGCATGCCAAGCCACTCCCCTACACATAAAATAAGACGGCGGCACAAATCCACTCATTTCATTTTTTGCTTTGGAGCTGAGTGGTTGCACAGATCACTCTGAAGATCACTCTTCCAATCACCAAGCAACGAGTGTGCTACGGAGATCAATGCTGGAAAAGGACACATTCAGTGGGTTGTGCTTCAGCGCAAAGAGCAAGCATGGTCGGCAAGCAAATTTTTAAACCCAGCGTGTCATTCAGCTTTCCGGGTGAGGATCAGATGTCAATAGCTGCATCGGAATGCGGACTACCCCTTCCGAAAAAGAAGTATACTTCAAGTTAATTTTATGCAGTATACATAAGTAATGTTCAAGTATATTTTTAAGTATACTTTATGTAGTAAGTATACTAATAGCAATGTGTATTTGTATTAAACTTGTAAGTGTACTATTTCAATACTGCTTGGGACTAAATTGGCCCACTTTTAGTATATAAAAGTATACGTTTAAGTGTACTATAAGTGTAACAGTAGTAAACTTTAAGTACACAACTAGGTTTCTCATTTGTAATGCATCTGGTTTTTTTCTTTAGTTTTTTTTTTGTTTATGAAAGTACACACTGAAGTGTACTCTCCGTAAACTACTAGTTTAGTTTAAGTTTTAGTTTAGTTTTCTTTAAGTGAACATAACATTATACTTATAGTTTACTATTTACATATTATTTTTGCACTTGCAGTATACTACTATGTTCAAATGTAGATATTTTTATATTTGAAAAATACCTTTAACTGTACTTTAATTTTAAAAACATTTTATTAGCTTCATGCATCCTTTTTTATCAACACTTGAATGTCGGTAAGTTTGATAAAGAAAGGCAACATTTTAAACAAAAAAGTTGAGAAAATACATTTTTTTGTCAAAGATCAGATTTAGAATGATGATAAAACACAGATGGAGTAGATCGAGTTCAACACCCCCAAAGCTTCACATTCGTTTTCTCTTCATGGGTTACATTTCATTTCATTTGGTAATATTAAGCAGTTTTGATTTACACGCTTTTTAATGTTTGATGATCACGTTATTTTACATTTGAGTTAGCAATCCTCTATCACTCGTTTCAGCTTCTTCTTCTCCTGTGTTTTGTTCCGGAGATTCTATACTAGAAGATGTGTCAAAGCGCCCCCTACCGTATAACAGTGAAAACATGGATAGCTGGAAAATTCAGTCAATGATGGGGAAAAGTAGCCTGACTACGTCAGACTTCGTACTTCCGCTCAATTTCATTTCGCTTCTGTACTCAGTCTGAGACAGCTTCAGAGCTTTCTGTTTGCCACCGGTCTGGAAACAGCCGGGCCAATCAACGAACAGAGGGCGGGCTGAGAGCCGTGACGTAGACGCTGATTGTACCGTGGATGCGTAGATTTACTTCACTTAACCTGCAAAAGTCGTTCACAGCCATGTTCACTCCGGTATTTCGCTCGATGGTTTTGTTTTTGCATCATACATGTGTTTACAGTGAAAGTTAAATGCGGCTGAGCATGCGCATAACACACGCCATAACCAAACGTTATGTGATTGGCTTACGGGTAACCAATGATTTTAAACTTCAGACAAGCGCCCCCTAGCAAGAGAGAAAACACTTCTCTGTTATGCCATTCCAGACTGTCTACGAAGCAAAGTGAAGTAGCAGAGTCTGGTATTACCAGGCTAGGGGAAAAGTAGAATTAGAGTAAATTCCTACACACTACCAGTGCACTAGCCTACAATTTTCTCTCTGTATAAGTCAAGTACACTTAAGTGTAATTTTGAGTATATTTCTGAGAAGTACATAAAGTATATTTTTGAGAAGTATATTAAATGTAGACAAAGTATACTTTCTTATTTTTAGTTTAAAAGAAGTATACTAATAGAACACTTGAATATACTTATTTTTCGTAAGGGATTGTCCTCTGCAGAGGAAGATTAAACTGAGCTTTCCCCTTCGGGCATGGTCACTTGCCCTTGCCCCGCTAAGGGAAGAGGGCATTCGCATTCTCAACTATCTCAACGACTGGCTCATTCTAGCTCACTCTTGAGATCTGTTGCGTGAACACAGGGACTTGGTGCTCAGGCAATTCAACTGAAAAAAGAGCCAGCAGAGGATCTCTTTTCTCAGTTTGGAGTTGGACTCGGTCAGTATGATGGCGAGTCTCACCAATGAGCATGCACAATCAGTGCTGAACTGCCTGAATACGTTCAGGGGGCAAAACTGTGGATTCATTGAAACATTTTCAGAGGCTCCTGGGGCATATGGCATCGGCAGCGGTGGTCATCCTGAGACCCGGCCCGGATACGTGCCTAAAGATCCCACTACTCCTTTTCAGGACTAGGTTGGTGAACTTGCAGTGAACTAGGTGGTGAACAACCCCAGAGGAGGCAGACCCAGCCCTTGTGTTGCGGTGTCCCCTTCACACCCTGCATGTTTATGTGGACTGCACACAGAGCTTCAGAAGTTCTGAGCAGCTCTTTGTCTGTTTTGGAGGTTAACAGAAGGGCAAGGCAAGCACAGGTTGGCCGACTGAATAGTGGATGCCATCACCTTGGAGTACCAATCCCAATGTGAGCCGTGCCCCCTCTGAGTTAGGGTTCACTCCACTCTGAGTGTTGCCTCTTCCTTGGCAGACATCTGCAGAGCTCCGGGCTGGGCGACACCTAATACCTTCACGAGATTCTACAATATATGGGTGGATCAGGTTTCTTCCCATGTGTTCAAACAGTTAATGTGCGGGATGGCTCTGTGTCTCGGTTGCAGCACCATTCCCCTCTAAAGGGGGATAGAAGCGCCTTTTTGGCTCACCAGGTTAGTTCCACACTTGGCGAACCCTGGATTGAGTTTCCTGCGAGCATCCTTCGGCAGCCAGATGCAACGGAGGCATCCATTGACAGGGCCAGTACTTGAGTGCATGCCTGCTCGGTGAGCCCCTGTACTGGGCTAGATGTCCTATGTAGTAATCCCATCTGTGTATTCTTCCACGGCACAGTTTTCCCGTTGGTAAACCTGTGTCTTTCCCTGGGCATATATTGCTCTGTCCCGTCATTGCGTCTGTGGTAGTTCCATCCCTGGCTAGGCAGGGCCTATCGCAGAGCCCTTTCCATATGTAGCACTCCCCCATGGGCCAGTTCATATGTGTATTTCCACATGTTCCTCCCTCTCCTTTGGACTAGATGCTACTCCAGCGTTAATAACACTGGCCATGGCTGTAAAAAATGGAATTGAGAACCAAAGCACTCTTCCTGAGAAATAAATTGTAAAAGGAACAGAAGCTACGACCGTCTCCATGGTAATAATAATAATAATAATAATTCGTTACATTTTATATAGCGCTTTTTCTGAGACCTCAAAGCGCTTTACATAGATGGGGGAATCTCCTCAACCACCACCAATGTGCAGCATCCACTTGGATGATGCGACGGCAGCCATATTGCGTCAGAACGGCCACCACACACCAGCTTACTGGTGGAGAGGAGACAGTGATGAAGCCAATCAGTATATGGGGATGATTAGGAGGCCATGATGGACAGGAGCCAAGGGGCAAATTTGGCCAGGAAAGCCCTGTCCCATCCATTCCGTTGGCATGGAGGAATAACATTCTGGGCTTACGCGGGGCACTGGGTACAGTAGGTTACAACTCAACGGGAGCAGTTGCCAAAAGGGCACGCTACAGCTTGCCAGCATCTGCATCTCCATCACTCGAAACATAGTTCAGTGGTTGTGCAGATTTTCATATAGGGACTAAATTTGTCAATCAACATAACGTTGGAACAAATGGGGAAGGTCTTGGTTACTGATGTAAACCTCATTCCCTAATCGAGGAAATGGAGACATTATGTCCCCCTTGCCACAACCATGAACCACCGTTGAATGGTCAGGGCTCCACAGCATAAACCTGAATAAGTGGATGCATGCCGCCATCTTATATACCTATATATACGGGGGAGTGGCTCGGCATGCAAATTACACTCGCCAATTCCATTGGTCGTTTTGCTAAAATTCAGAGGTGATTAGGGCTCCTAAGTGAGACCCCATTACAGTCGACATAATGTTTCCATTCCCTCTATCATGGAATGAGTTACATCAGTAATCAAGACAATAATGAGTGCACAGTTGAAAGCTCCCATAGTCGATATCAGATCGGTCTACTTAGAAGGTTTTTTTTTTAACGTAGTTTCTTGCTGTTTGGATAAAATGTAGCCTAGTCATTAATCAGATTTGAAACAAATAAACAAACAAACAAAAAAACGTTATAATATGGATGAGTTCATGATTCAGATGGATGGACGGATGGATGGATGGTGTCATTTTGTATAATGTCCACCAAAATCTTGTTTTACCCTGTGGGGTCTTTCTTCACACATAATAAAATAAATAAATAAATAAAAAACACTCAATCACAATCAGCTCACATACTTCTTAGGTAGCCTTGCTATAAGTGTGATAGTCAGCTGGTCAATACTACAAAACAAACCAAGACAAGAGGGTTCAGGATCCTGACAGAAACAACTACAAATCTTAACAATCTCCATCAATGGAAGCAGGTTTTGGACAGGAATTTGCCCTCCTCTGAGGGTCGGTAGAAATGAAAATTATAAATGTTAATTTGTTTGCTGTTTAAAAAACCCATTACCTTACAATTTCCTTCCTGAGTTTGCAGTGATTTTTTTTTTTACATATAAGTGATCTACTTCCTTACTTTAATGAAACCCTTAAGTACCTTGCCATCCGATGCAAAAATATTGTGCCATGTTAGCCTGCAGGGTACAAAACTTATTTGTCTTACAGACTTGGTCCCCAAGGCATGAAACTGTCACCAGATGACAGTTTGTTTACAAAAGCAGATTTCACAATAAACTTGTTAACTGTGACATGACATTCTATTGGTTGTTTGTTTATAGTAATCTCCTATTAAAAATAAATTATGAATATATTATATAATGATGCTATAATACAGTTTTAGCTACTCTTTTTAATATTGTTATCATAGTTGATGTTAACAATTTTAAAGTTTGACAAAAATGTTGATTACCACAAAAGTTAAACTTCGACTCCTCCCTGTTTTTCTCTTTATAAAAAAAGAAGCAAAAATCTGGGTTACAGTGAGGCACTTACAATTAAAATGAAAGGGGCCAATACACAACTGTCAAAAACCAACCTTCAACAGTATAGCAACAAAAATATACTGTAGGTGCATTCAACCGTAAGTGCCCTATGAAGTGGACTTTATTCTATGGTATTAAAGGTTGTATCAGCGATTTCAGGCCCAAACATAAATTATCACATTCATCTAATCTTTCCTGACGATCCGCTAGCTGCCTACAGAGACGCGTTTTTTTGACGGCATGCTTATGGGACGGGTAGCTAGCGGATCGTTAGGAAAGATTAGATGAATGTGATCATTTATGTTTGGGCCTGAAATCGCTGATACAACCTTTAAGTGAGATTCCAATGAAAAGGGAGGATACGGCTGCATCCGAAATCACATACTTCCCTATAATATATAGGCAGAAAACAGTATGTGACAAAAGTAGTATGTCCAAATTCACAGTACTCATAAAAGAGTAGGCAAAAATTACCTGTATGACCTACTTCTTCCGGCGAAGCCTCAAGAAATTGAACATAAACAAATAATGTTTGTTTTCATATTAAACATTGCAACAGACATTTATCTTTCAAATATGAAAATTTAAATGAATACACCTATTAAATTAATAATACATTTATATTTATACAAACACACATGGATATATTATATACATATATAGCACAAACAATGATACAGTATATTATAGAACTATATAATGTAATCAAACTTTAAACTTATCTAATATCTTTGACTCAAGAGTCATCTATGTTTGATGACGTTGTAGGGTGTTCTGAATGAACACATTTTTTTAAATGAACCTCAACCGATACACCATTTTCAGGGAATAGGCGTATAATACTGCGTAGGGACCCTGTCAGTTGGAACGCTGATGCGTGTTATAATATAAGTGTAAAAAAAAAAAAAACATTTCTGTGTAAAAACATTTAAAATTTTACACCTTTGCTGTCATAAAAACATAACACCCAAAACCCAAGTCATGGTAAAAAATGACAAGAACAACTGTACAGGTCAAATAATACACAGTTTTAACTGAAGAATTAACATGTTTTTAAAAGCTTCACATTTTAGTGCTGTAACCTTGAATTTTGCTTGCTTGGTTATTTATTTATTTTATTTTATTCAAAGATAAGAAAAAATTAGCCAAAAATAATTTTGTGGCAATCAACATCATACCACAAATTGTGCCGAACACAAATTCTGAGAGGCATAGCAGTAACACTAACAACATTTTCTTTTCTGTTTTGGTTCATATTTAAGTTTTTTGGTTACTTCTAGGCTTAGTTGTCACTGGTGTTTTCCATTTCTTCCACTGACATTTCCCCAATGGACCTGTATAGAATGTAACTGACTACTACACTGCTTAGCAAGCATAACTAAATGGGTTACATTCTGCATGCATTGGCACATTACTCATAGAAATCAGAGAATACAGTAGCATGAAGTCTGAATAAACTAATTAACATGCTAACAATGCTAACAATTGTTACGAAATGACATCCGGTTAAAATCTGAAAATCAAGTAGCCTATACAGGTCAAGTGTCCACATAAGCATCTAGCTATGGGCTCATGCTAAGCCTTTATTTGGCTGAAACTGGCTTTAGGGGTGTTAAAGTCTTGTTGTGTGAGCTTATGTGTGTGTGTGTGTGTGGCGTGACACTCAGAACTTCCTCTTGAGCGTCAGTTCTTTCCCAGCTCTTCTTAAATGGATTTCACATCATTATGCTCATGCCCAGAGAACCCAGGGCCAAATTAACCAAAAAGAGTTCAGCCATTAAAACGCGACATTTCCTCGGCTCTTATGGCCCTCTTCCCTCATCATTAAAAAGGCTGTGACTCACACGTAACTGACTGACGGATGGGTGCAACCCTCAGGTCACTGTCATTGCCACACATACTTAACACACAAACACACACACACACACACACACACACACACACACACACACACACACACACACACACACACACACACACACACAGAAAGCCCTCCATCCAGGCTTTAGATAAAAACAATCTTTCCTCAAAAAAGAGTTTATTTATTTATACTCTGAAGCCCTTTGAGGGACCACTGACCTTAAAACTGACCAGCACACTCTGAAAAGAAGAAGAACCCTGGAGGTCATATTATTAATACAGTCATTCTTAGTAAAATGCACAATGCTGTCTCTCTTTTGTGTGCAGACACACATAAGCAGTGTCTAGAAATGCCCAAGCTACACAACCACTTAGAAATAAATGAAATGGAAATTTTGGCCATTTTGTGTGATAATCTGGTCCATTATGCTTTTTCAATTCACTAATAAGATTACCTCTAATTATCTAAAAATTAACATTCTGTCATCGTTTACTCACCCTCACTGCATTATAAATTTGGCCATTTGACTTTCTTTCTTCTTTGGAGAGATCTTGAGTAATGTACTGGTCACTCTTTTACATGCATTTACAATTAATAAAATGGCGTATGAAAGCATAAAAATACTCTGCACGACTAGTGCAAGTCTTCTAAATTCATACTACATCTGTCTGTGAGTTGAACTTGAGAACCAAATCAATCTGATTCATGAATCAATAAAAAAAAAAAAAAAAAAAAAAAAAAACAGTTCCCAAAAAGGACAATAATACTTCTCTAAAAGTGTGGTTACACAATTACCATTGTTTTGGCAAATTTTCGTAGATGAAATCCAGTCATTTTAAAAGGAATCAACATGATCGTGATTTACGCATGAGGGTGAAAGATTTCACAACGAGTTCAAGTTGGTCATACAAATTCGCTGTTTACCAACGGAAAAAATGTAATACGGGTTTGGATGAACAACTTAAGGCCAATTAAATAATGACAGATTTTCATTTTCGGTTGAACTATCGCTTTAACAGTAGCTGCTCTGGGATCAGAGCAGCAATCACTCAGACTTTCTGACAGACAGATAAAGAGGCATAAAATGTTTAGAATCTTTCCAGCTTTTCTACCAGAAAGACTTGGGAGGCAAAATAACGTAACAAGTATGCATTTATTAACAAGCCCGGTAAGCAAGTATTATGATATAGGGCCCTATCTTACACCCTATCTTTTCACGTCCTGTGCCACGTTGTTTAAATAGCATCCATTTGTGTGCCCATGGGCGTGCTGGTCTGAAAACGAGGTGTGTTCTGGCACATTGTTGGCGCGTTGCTATTTTGAGCCAACAGAAATAGACTGCGTCATTGACCAACTGAAACTTGGTCTAAAGTCAATGGCGCAATATTGTTTTTGTTATTAAATGGCACGAGCGCAACTGGCATTTAAAGGGAATGGGAGATGAGACTCTGATTGGTTTAATGCACGTAAATCCCAAAACACACTCATTACTCATTATGAGAATAGGGACAACCCTTTTAGACCATGCGCCTGGTGCGCCGACCATTTTTCCCGTTGTTAAACTAGCAAAAGTGGATTCGGACATGCCCTTTGTGAACTTGCGCCCTGCGCTTTAGACCATGCGCTTAGATTTAGGGATGTGCACGGATATTAGAATTTTCGAATATTCGATCTGTAATTATTATTCGAAAAATAAAATACTATTCGAATTTTATCGAATTTATGAAGCCGTAAATACTTTGCGGGTCGTAAATGCAGTGAATCCCTGATAAATCCCAAGCACTAACTCGCAGTTATAATTAAATGCACTGGGTGGCACTGTGGCGCGTGTTTAACAAGTTGTTTGTATTTTATAATGTCGTCGTCGTCTGCCTCGCGAAGTTTGGAATTACTAGTCGAAAATGAGGTTAATAAATGATCTTACAAAATGGAATTACTTTTGATCAAATGAAGTAATTAATCTGGAGTTATAATATCATCACCACAATGAGAAATCACATGAAATCCAAACAGCAGTCGACTGAAGAATGACAGCTGTCCATCACTGCATCTGCAGGTAAGCGCAGCTGTAGTGCGAGTGATCCGAGATGATAACTTATAGCAAAATGATTTTGAGACATATTCTTCCTTTAAGTTTTGTTGAGGGAGAGGTTTAAGAACAGAAAACGCAAAGTGCTGTAAGAAACTTAGAACTAGAACACCGTTATCTTTGTGTCTCTGAAACGTCTGTCAGCGCAGCGCGTTTTCTCACTCGAGCATAAATTGCTGGCGGCGCGCCTGCATGTGGATATTATTGTTTTTCTCAACATAAATGTGAAACAATATAAACACGATAATCATATGCTCTACAGTAACTGGCGCAATCTGCTACTCTGCTTTGTTAGCCGTTTTTTTTCCGTTCGCGTTGCTTGAGCTTAAATCCTTTTGTTCTTTATATTTTTTTGTTTACACTAGGCCTACTGTTTAATGTTTTCAATTAAAAGAAAACTTGCTTGTTGTGTATATTGCTTAATCGTAAGCTTCTTCAGAAATGGTGACAAAAACTAAAAAAAAAAATTAACTTAAAAAATAAAGGCTTTTTCGTTAAACGTCATTTTAAATAAACGAATATTCGAATTTTATGAGCCCGAATATTCGAATGCAATATTTTTGAAAAATGCCCATCCCTACTTAGATTGTTAAAATAGGGCCCATAAAGTTATTTGGCGTAGGCCCCGTCCGTAGCTCGCAATCCGAGGGTACGGAATATGCATTTCCTGCCTGAAGACGAAGGCAGAGGCGCAGCTGAGGTATGGGAAGGTATGGGAAGGGACCATCCTGGTGGTGGTGGGGAGGATGGAGGTGAATGTAAGCATCAGCATCTGCGAACTCAGACGTGTGTAAGAACCGATCTTTTATACTACAAGTATTAGAACACGATTGGTTAGATGAGAAGGGAATAAGTAATGTAACAATTGAGTCTTCCCGGCAGAACTTACGCTAAAGCTTTCATTTCTCTCCCTCTTTCATTTTGTTCTTTCTTCTCACTGTTTTTGTGATCTGGAGATGAGTGGGAGTGTTCCCCTGAGTGTGTGTTTGTGCACGTGTTTACAGCCATACACTCAGGGTTAGGGCTCTGTGGGGGTGTTAAAGTGGGGCACCCTCCAACCTTGCTCCACATCCCTACGGCAAGTGAGCTGTCAGGAAGATTTGGGGGAGTGATTCGTTGCCCCCATCACCCCTTCATCCCCTTCAGCACCAACAGAGCCTCTCTAGCCTCATCCATCCCTAGGCTGTAGTGTCTGTTTGGCTATTTGTCGGAGTGCAGATGCTTCATGCCCACTCAAAGCACCAGGCAAACGGCATTCTGGGGGATTTACAGGCTTTGAAATCGACTGTCAAACCGTCACTGTGCAACATGGAGCTGTGGAAAAAATGTGCCAAGAGAGTCACCCAAGTCTCCCGAGATAAGAATTCACTCAAGGCAGAGGGAAGATGAATTTGGGACCGGCGAAACTTTGACAAGTAAGCTTGTAAAAATATATGGTTGTATGTGTGTGACTAGAACATCAGTATTTAATTCCCTACAGCCCTTCTGCAACGCAGGACAGTTTCCCCGGAGGAATGTAGAATGTGTACAAACAGAATGCCAAACATGACAGAATATGATCCTTACAGGCTCACATCTGCACTTCAAAACTTAATGTCTTTCATACTAAGGGGAACTTGGGCCGTGTGGCAAATGAAAAGGCCGGATGAGAATATCTGGTCAACTTAGCTAACTTAAATAGAGTGTACGTATCACATCAAGTGTTTTCCAGTATTGGAAAAGGTCAACCTAAGGAAAAATTAAAAAGATTTTCACAGACTTACATCATACAGCTGTATGGTATTGTCTGTGGAAATGTGCTGCTTTTTATGCAGACATTCAGTTATATTTCAACTTATAAAGGTTATTTTCAAAGAAAGATTGAAAAGTGTATCTTTTCCCAATAACTGCTAAATGAAAAAAAAAAAATCCATAGACGAAGGTACAGACATATTTCACGGGGAAGAAAGGTCCACTGTCTGATGAATGAAGCGATGAATGAATCAAGCACCTTTCTATTGGTCAATAACATCTGTGGGATCTGGGAATCTGTGGGACCAATTGAATCTGTCGCAGAATCTGTGTGGGGAAATCATTTGCCCTTGCACAAAATTTCTGATCACATGTATTCCTATTACATTTTTTACTGATATATTAACACATTTAACAGGCTATACTGCATATATTTTTTTCAAATATCAGGTCTAACGATAAATTACATTTAAAATAATTTTAGATTGCATATTTATGCATAATAAATAATACATTATGAGCTTCAAAAAGATCATAATGAACTTCTTTATTAACTTTTTGAAGCATCAAATTATAAGAATAATATGTAAAAAAGCAATAATGTTGGTCAATTTTTAGACTCAAGCCATATAAAAAAAAAATACAAAATAGAATATGGCTTTAGGGCAGGCTCTTTTGACTTGGGCTGTGTTTAAAGGTAGGGTAGGCAATTTTGGAAAGGCTGGCAATAGGAAAGCTAGCTTTGAAAGCATGAGATCCCACCCTCTGTTTAGAGCATTCTCCAAAACCATGCCTTGTTCAAAACACATGAATGCACACAGCAGATTCTGCAAAGCATGTCTCAAACCACATAACATTTCAATAATAATGAACATAAACAACTTCAGAGTGCTACTTGTACCACCTGACTGCTGCAGATTCATTTTGGATGTTGACATATAAACGCATAAATCCGAGTCTGAGGACGTGAACAGCTCCGGGTAGATCGACACGGGTTGCCATCTCGTAATTACAGTTACGCCATGGCATGAACACAGCATAAGCTCATTGTTTTGGTTCAGAAGGAACTGTAAAAGGCAGGTGCTGTTTGTTTGTGGCCCTCGGCGACTGTCTGTCTACGACGCTGCATAGCCTCATGAAACACGCGGATGACGTGTGATGTCTGTGCGTGCAGGGTGTCAGGAGGTATGGAAATACATATGTTGACAGGCAGGTAGGACAAAATGCAATAATAGGCAATCGAATTTGACCGGCGACAGCCTATGACATAACTACTGGTGCGACCCGGAAGTATAAAAGGGGCGCCTAGAGAACATGTCATCCACTTTCGTCTGAAGGGACTGTTCAGCAGGCCAGCCAAGGCATAGCTAACATGGGGTGAGAGAGAAACACCTCTCTCAAACTCGTCAGCGAGCTTAATCTGGGAACCCCATGATCCGAGTCTCCGCAGTGCCTCAGCACGAGCCGGACCCGAAACACTGGGCCCAGATGTCTGTCCCTCTTCCCTCGAGAAGAGTTTTCTAAGAGAAAAACTCTCACGTTCATGTAGAGGGCATTCCCTGTGTCATCGACGCAGTGCGAGTTCCCTTTTGAAAGGGAACTTTTTTGAACAAAGAGCCATTAATTAATTTTTCGTTGATGCGTTTTTCCAAAAGAGCCACGGCAAAAAAATAATATAATATTATAAAAAATAAATAAAAAAACATTTCAATGATAAATGTATTAGATCCATAGACAACTACAAACAAACTAATATGCAACAAACAAGAAGATGCAATATGGAATTAATTGTGCAGGGCTTTCACTGTGAGTTTTAGCTACTGCCTGAGTTGGACAAATCCTCTTCTTCTTGTGTGTGAGTGTGTGTGTGTGTGTGTGTGTGTGTGTGTGTGTGTGTGTGTGTGTGTGTGTGTGTGTGTGTGTGTGTGTGAGCGAGCGAGCGTGTGAGTGAGTTGAAGAACAACGCACAGTAATTGCGTTGAATGTTTTTACGTGAATACTAACCAGGCGGGCATTTTGACATTATGTGGCTACTATGATTGATCCTGTTCTGCTCTCAGCATGCGGACAAAAAGCATCCTGTCAGTAGCAGATTCAGTTCTCTTTCGTGGCTTATTGTGCTTTAAAATGTTTCTTTTTAATTTCAATCACATCCCTCTCTTTACTATCTCATTCATCCATGGTTTGTTATTAATAACTTAAAACAGTATCGTCCACTGAAAACTGCGTGGATTATAATAAATATACACAACACATTTATAGGACATAAAAGGTTTCTTCGGCAAAAGCGAAAGAACCCAGTGAAATGTTTCTAAATGTGACACTTGCGAACAGCCCAAACATGCACTTTGGCCGGTACAATTTAAAACAATTATTATTGTAAACTTTTCTTTCCATTAACTTTGTTAGAAATTGTTATTGACCGATCTCTATTGATGTACGTCAAATTTTTTATCGATAATTTATTGGTAAAGGGTGCAAAACCTCTCGTCAAAGAGCCAGGTGAGCCTCGCAAGCCATAGGTTCCCGACTGCTGCCCTGGGCCCTTGATTTCTTGGAATCCGCAATGACGCTGATTTATTATTTACAGTTTTTTTCCTTATGAATTTCTTTTATGCATCATTAGGCCTGCATGTATGCTTGCTGTTGGAGAAAATATAAAAAATTACATAAACAAAAATGATAGCAATACAATAAACTATAACAGTCAGCTTAAGGTAACTACAAGTATTATGTTTGAATGTCAAAATAACTCCTCCAATTTCATACACTAGAATTGTGTGGGATGGGGGTAAATTAAGCATGATCTGCTGTAATGTCACAATCATGTTGCAATGTTGCATGGACGGTCTATGGGTCTGCCTGAAATGTACATATTGAGTAGACTCGCTCCCTCTGTAAAAAACCTTTTGGAGGAGTTGAGGGTCTTCCCCTCGCCCACTTGACGAAGTTGAACACACTTCAAAGTTGCGGCAAAATGAGGGGACGTGCTTAGGGAAGTGTGCGAGTTTATGTCTAAAAGTGGAGTTAAACACAGATTTGGACCAGTAAGCAACCACCTGGAAACACCCTGAAAACCAACCACAGCAGTCCAGAGTGGCGGTGAGCTTCATACTGATAAACAGTAAACACCACTGACATTTTTTGTAGAAGTTGTACATCAAGCAAGATTATTTCCAACTGTGGTAAGCAGGTAAATGACAATTAATTTAACAGACTCTCTTTCTCTTTACCTCACAAAACACACATAAAATAAACTCTTGAGAAACAGCTACAGAGTGTGTCTCTGCTATCAGGATTGCACCAGTGCTCCTCTGCCCCCTCAGTCCTGCAGCTAAACATGTGCTTATCACTGAGGAACGTTTGACTTGGTAAAAGCTCACACTGCTCACCACACACACAAAACGCACTTATAAACTCTTTCCTTTTTTCCCCTCATTCCAACGCAGTACAAAATGAATTCAGGACACGAGGGCATCATTACACATTTAGTAGAGCTTTGCAAAGTAGGGCAGCAAAAATGCAGTAAGATCCCCCAAGTAAGGACTTAGGCATCAGGAGAATACCGAAAGCCCCAGACCTTATAGCCCTGGAGCGAGCGTTAAGACGGACGCCTGCACTTCTTCAAAAGCACAGAGGAGCCAGTTGAAAAGAAAATCTCCCTACTTAAGAACTCATGATTCAAAAGGCAGCCAACTCAAATGCTCATGTTTACCACAAGCAGTGGTATTAAGTCTAAAAAGCAAAAAAAAAAAACACTCTCTCTATGAAATTCGACTCACAAAACTAACTCACAAATGAGTAGGAAACACATATCGACTTCTGCAAAGAGAAGGCAACACTTTTTGATTTGATTTATTACACAAAATAATAGTGAAAAATACACTAATTTGTCATGGATAACACAATAAAGTTTAAACAAAACTTATTTCCATTGTGGTCCTTGATGTAAAACACAACTTTACTCCTAGAGACAGGTTATCTTGGCACTGCATACTGTTATACTTACAACACTATAAGAACACACATTACCAAAATATACATCACATTTAAACATCCACCCAAAAACATTAATACAAATGAATGACTAAAACAACTTATCTAATAGCCAACTTTTAACTTTCATACTTAAACCAACCATATTTGACATAGCCTACTCTACATCCAGAGGCAACTTATTCCATTCATGGGCCCCTGAGTATTCAAAAGACCTTCGATTGTACATTGTTTTGAAACAACATAATGTAATATCCATTAGACTCTGCCTATAACAGTGTTTCTCACTTACCCTAGAAAAATATGTATTAAAATATGAAGGAGCTATTTTATTAATTATTTTGTGTACCATCTTTAATTTAAAGTGCACAACTCTGCTTTCTATAGGTAACCACATAAGATGTCTAAAATGGGAAGCATCAACAAGTGTAAAACTATTAAAACCTAAAACCAACCTTATCAATTCATTTAGTGATCTCTGTAACTTAATTAGCCATAAACTAGACATATCGGACATCCAAGAAATGCATGCGTACTCCAGATGGCATAGCACTAAGCATGATGCAAGTATTTTTAAATTTTGCTTATCCAAAAAACTAACATTAACCTTCCCTACAATTTTCATAGCCATAGGCTACTTGTACCACTTAAATCTTTGTCCAAAACGCATCCAGATAATTAAAAGTGGATCTATTTGATATTACACAATCACCTACCTTGATAGAAGTTAGGAGCTTTGTTCAGTTTACTTCTCGCCCCAAATAATATGGATTCAGTTTTACCTAAATGCAATAAAAGTTATTATCAGAGAGCCAGTCTCTTACCCTACAAAGCTCCTCACCTAATATCACTTGTATTTTGAAAACATCCTTGTCTGAAACCAGAGTCATCAGCATATAAAAACAAAATACAGTCACAAACAGCTTGCATGTCATTTATGTAAAAGAAATAAACTTCCCTGAGGAACTCCATTATTAATGATTGTCTCCTCAGAGAGTATCCTATCAATTTCTACCCTAGTTAAATAAGAGTTCAACCAGGCTATGACCATACTTGAAAAACCCATGACACTTAATTTATCTAGCAATATTGAATGATTCACTGTGTCGAAAGCTTTTTGAAGATCCATGAGTACCATTCCACACATTTTACCTCCATCAATCTGCTTTCTAACAAAATCTGTTAAATAAAGTAAAGAAGTATCAGTCGAATAAGATCTTCTAAAACCTGATTGAAAATCATAAATTAAACCATTCGTACATACATATACATCTGTTTGTGCATCTTTTCTAAAATGTTTGAAGCCACACTAAATTGAGACCGTACAGTAATTTCCAGGGTCATATCTATTACCTTTCTTGTACAATGGAATGATTTTGGCTATTTTCATATCAGATGGAACTGTACCCTTTTCTAAAGAAAGATTCACAATACATTTAATGATTGGAGCTATTTTATCTACAGAATCTCTTAAAAGTCTTGCTGGAATACCATCTAGCCCAGTGGACTTGGACACCTGAAGTTCTTCTAACATCTTAATTTCATCTAACTTTAGTAAAAACAAGATTTAGGTAATATCCCCCTTTTGAAGTAAAAACTCTTAACAAAATCTATTCCATAAAATCCCTTAGACAAAGGGAATTTATCCACTAAGCTCTTTGCAATTGATGAAAAAAAAAAGATGAAATTTATTAGCAACTTTAATTTTTATCAAATTCAATCTTACCATATCTAATCCTAATTTTGATTCTATAACCTTCGATTTACCAACTGATTGGAAACTATTCAGCACTTTAAACAAAGATTTAGGCTCTTCCTTATTAATCTGAATTTGTTATTTTATAAAATTACTTTTTGCCGCCTTTATAGTCTTCTGACCAAAGTTTCTAAGTGCTTTAAAGTTTTTCATAGTCCTCTTGTTTCTTTGTTCTTCAAAAAATCGAAAGAGCTTTATTCCTACTTCTTAATAATTCCATTATTTCTTGATTCATCCATGGACTGGATCTTTGCTTAACTCTCGCCTGTCTAAGGGGGGCAATGCTATCCATCACTTTACAAAATAAAACTTTCAAATGTGTCCAAGCATCCTCAACTGTTAAGATATTATAAATGTCATTCCATTTTACTCTTTTAAGTTGTTCTTTAAATAATTCAATGCTATAATTTTTTTATGATCTAATCCGTATTATTTTATGATTACTAATTTGAATCTACTACGTTTCCTTGTACAGAAGATGATATAGTGATCACTGATGCCATATTCCATTACTCCTTTTTGAGAAATATACTTATCAGAAGAACATCACTATGAAAACAGATGTTGCATTCTTCAATCAAAATTTATCCACATTTTCTTAGCTTGCAGAGGATCTGAAATACACAACAGAGGTTCAATATGTGTGCCTTTGCAGTGACTTCCTAGTCAAAACAGACAAAGCAACTAATTCATACACAGCATTGACACAGCAGAACAACCTGACATTACAGGAATACAGACAATGCATCCAAACAGTGGAAGGTTTATCAGTGATTCCAGGCTCAGCTCACGGTGATGTGCTCTGCTGAATACGTCAAGTGAAAGAATTTGAGTCGGCAGGGATGGATTGGGCTGTCTTGCTCTCAGGGACACCCAGATACTGTCTGTGTGTGGCATAACTAATGTGTAGAGCAGCTCATGGATCACACCACACAACAGCTGTTCTGTGATAGAGCAATCGATTAAAAATGGGAGACAACTTAAGATGGAGGAGTCTGGGATGTTTGTATGTGAGGAGGAGGGAATGGGAGATGGAGAACGAGAGAAAAAGAGTTTAGGGGCTGATGGAATGACATGCACTGTTACTCAAACACAGACAAACGGATGCATCAGAAAGTTACAATCCATAATCACAGTCCACAGTTTGTTTCTTGCTTATGTGTTGTTTGAATCATTTCTCCCGCATGCCAGTATTACTGTATTAATTGCACCTACACCACAGACTCACATGTCAATTAATCTTTTTGCAGCATTGTCTAGTCAGATTCAATACATTAAACAATTAATTAACTTTTTGGTTTACATATTTAAAAACTGATCTGACAGCCTTCACTGTTTTCCAACTGAAAAAAGACGACTTATTCTTGACTCATTCAGTGAAGGACTGAGTTGGTGAGTCTTTTTTAACAAATCGTTAAAATAATCAGCTCATACGAGTTGTTTATTCATAAAACAGACTACATTGGTACATTGGTATTATGTTTGTAAATCCTATTTGTTGGTGAACTGAAGTATGGTGGTGTTGTGTATTTTTGATTCACTAAAAAGAACCAGCTCATAGGTATGGATGCCCTGACACATAAAAAACTAAATGTAAAAAAAATAATCTTGCATCACAGTAAGTGTATTGTGATTGTCAAAACATTTCAGTAACTAAACTGAATTTTATTAGGTTTAGTGACAACATGTTACAATGTTTATATAGGCCTATGGTACAATTTCTGGTAAGCTATGTTTTTTATTATTGCTTGAAACAAATTTCAGGATTCAGTTCAATTCTTGTGATTTGATTTAATATTGACTAATTTGGATAAATATTAGGTACACAAGATAGGCATTCATTTTTCTCAAGAAAATAATTCTCACCTAATGCTGTAAACATACAGAGAGCCCTATCAGCTGGTAGTATTATTTAAGGTTAAAAATAACTCAAATTAAATATAATGCGTTTTTTATTATAATAACAACTTTATTTAATGATATAAGTAAAAATATAATATGTAATATAGTACATGTATATTTAGCTAAATACTCTCTATAGCTCTTTTTTCTAGCCAACTAATGTGCTATAGCCTATATGGTCATCAAATGGCTTTCCTGAGACAAATGTTATGTGACATAATTGTTCTCCAGCTGTTTTACCTATTTCCGCGGTTGAAAAACACTGATTGATCGATATTATGTATGATGAATATACATTTCGGTAAGTTGTACTGTATCTTTCAACATTGTTCATTCGTGTTTATTTACTATCTAGTAGAGATGATCGGGTCACGTGCCGCTAGGGATCTGTCACGTCACATTTACAAACGCCAAAGCGGTGCTGCGTTCCAGTCCAAAATTGTCATGCCCTTCACTCGCTAACTTCCCTCCGTCTCGTTCACTCGGATGTACGTCATTGCTTACGGTGCACGAGTGCCCACTACTGGCGGAAGCTGCAATGGGCTGAACTGGAACGCCCTAAGCCCTTAAAGGGACACTAGGTAACTTTTTAACCTTAACTGAACAGCTTCGGAGTCAGTGGAATGGTTATATTACTTATTTCGGGTTGAATGGTGGTGGTTTCGCACCCCCCTGGTGCCCGAGAGCGGAAAAAACTCACTTGCAACTAGGGCTGAACGATATTCTGTATTAACATCGACATCGCGATGTGCGAATGAGCGATAGTCACATCGCCGGAACATGCGATGTGAAGGGTAACGTTAGTAGTACCCATAAGAGAACGGTAGCACACAGTAAACACGAGTTTGTTGTATGGCTTTTTGCTGGGGTGACATACGCGTTCTGCGTGCCTGCACAGTGATTGGTTCGCTGTGCCGCAGCTCACCGCGCTCACAGCCAACATTCAAAAATGCGCGACGAAGAGGATCCGCCGCAAAAAAAAGTCAAAATCAGCTATTTGGGACTAGCCTATTTCGTCTACAAAAAGGAGGATGTTGACCAAAAAGAGGTAGGCTACTTTGCTGGAGTGTTATAAAGTTGTGGATGGTTGTCTTTTTTACACATTCGTTTATTTTTCGTGTTCGCATTTATGAGGAAAAAACAATGTTACGTGATATTACGGACGCGACCGTTATGAAAGCGACACTAAAAGACTGCTTTAAAACTTTCACAGAGACCTCAAACAGAAAGCACAAAGCCTTTCTTTAAAACGAATTTCGTTTTGTATTAATTGTATCTTAATTTTAATCAGTATTTCATTATCCAATTTCCTGGATTTAATAATGATTAATAATAATTAAATATAGCAGCCAGCGCCTGAACCCGAGATTAAGCTATGATCCATGAACCGAAACTCAGCGTAAAAGGTAGCCTACTCGCCTCACACACCTAAAAAAAAAAAGAAAAAGAAAGAAAGAAATATATCTATTATCTACAGAAATCTCTACTTTTAAACAGAACCATTAAAAAAAATATAGCTATATTTAATCTGTATGAAAAGTGCATTTCTCCCGATCACTGCTGCGAAGATCGCGAGTCAGTATATTGTCAACTTCATCTTTACAGAAAACACTTGTTTATTAATAAACAATTAAAATGTCTCATTGTAATATTTTACATATTATTAATCATTACTTTTGCTGGGTCTAGGTGCCGTTTACATGAACACGTCACTGAATCAGCACAGAAAACATAATTTTTCAGGTCCTAGAACCCGAAGAACGTTAGGTCCTGCGTAGAACGTTCACCGAATTCTGAGAGAAATATGTTTCTGGAATAAAATATTAAGTGGCCTTTTTGTTACTTGTAATGAAGCTTGCTTATTAGTGAAATTATTAATAACATGGAATGGTAATTATTGACTTTAGCCTGGATTGATGGCTCGCAATATCGCGATATATATCGTTGGGAAAAAAATATCGCAATGTAATTTTTTTTCCAATATCGTGCAGCCCTACTTGCAACTTTGGGACGCGGGTCGGTGTCAGGAAGTATCGCGTGATATCAGGTCTCGCGATGTAACGAATTGCTTGACGGCACTGCACACGTACACGCCCCTATTCAAGCACCGGCGGGCTAGCTATAAGCAAAGGGCAACGATAGATTGAGTTATGGCTGAGGCTGAGCCTGTAAAAAAGAAGCAGAAAGCTAGGAAATCTTTGTCGGAGGACCAACGAAAGAGGAAACGGGAGACTGACCGAGCAAGAAGTCAGACTCGAGTAAATATATCGGACCGGCTTTTTCAGAATGGTGAGAACTGAGAGAAACAGAAGCCTGCAAAACGGATGCTGATCCTGCTGTTGCACTTGTAAGTTAAGTATCTTTGGAATAAACTGTGTTTAATATTTAAATTTCAAGTAATTGCGACCTCAGGATGTTTGCTATTGTCTGTAAAGGTTTTTATTATGATCGCTGTCTGTTAGGGGCTTACTAGTACGCTAGATACTATAACTTTGATGTTAGCATTGTCATTAGCAAACACGTTTGATTTCTGTAGTTGTTTGGCAGTTCCTCTGTCGGTTTTATTTGTGTAACTTACACTTTTATTTTATGTCACTAAGTCAACGCGTCTGATAGTAGGCAATATCAGACGCGCAAAAAGTTGCACATATCATGATCGAGCTAGAAAAAACTTTCTGATGTTTTCTTAGACAAGCAAAGGTAAACCATCATTCTACCAGATGAACTTATAGACCTTGCTAATATAACTTTAGACAAATATTAGCCTCCGATATATATATATATTTTATGCTCATGCCCATTCTCCCAAAAACAAACAAACAAACAAACACGAAAGCAGTAGTTCGCCTCGTTCATATCGTTCGTTCCCGGGAAAAATACTAGGCTAGTATGCATGACAACACAATAAATAAAAAAATCGCCATCAGTTGGAAAGAAAGTATTGCTTTACTTGCCTCGGTAGACATAACTGGTTTTGAAATAGCCGGTTCCTCTGCTCAGCTAGGTTGACAGCTGATCAGCTGGGTTGCTCGTGGCGAGGGGGGAGGGACAACAGTTTGTTTTTACGACAGAGTGTTTGAAAGCATTATACTACCAGACACTAGGGGGAGCTCGTAGAGAAAAAACACTCAGACTTGCATAATGCCCCTTTAATCACTTGGAATCAGCTAAAGAGTTGATTTATTATTTAAATTTTTTCCCTTTAAGAATTTGTTTAATGCCGCATCCAAGTGTATATAGGCGTGTTTGGGTTGTTTTAAATTTAAAAATATATAATTAATATATCATAGAGTTGTTTGTTGTGCTGGTGATTAGACGAGATATGTGGTGACGTCACAATCGTACTGCATTGTGGGACATATAGCTGCCTGAAGTGTACATATGAAGTAGACTCGCTCCCTCGGTCAAAATCGAGGGAACGAGGGTCTGTCCATATAAACTTCCCTCGTCCACTTCATGAAGTGGAACGCACTTCAAAATGGCGGCAGGGATTCCCCCGAGGGGAAGTGCTTAGGGAAGTTCGCAAGTGCGTGTCTAAAATTGGACTGGAACGCAGCACGGTTATTGTTTGAATTTAGTAATAAAAGTGACAGAATCTGAGAGCTGAGATTTTTTTAAATATTATAATAACCTGCTCTGTCTAGTCGGTCGGTCTCCATGTCCTCTTTGCTTCGCGATTTTTCTGTGCGTGAGAAAATTGATGTGTGGCATGAGAGCGTGTGAAAAGTGTCAATAGCGTGTCTCACTGTGAATGCGTGAGAGTTGGCAGCTTTGTACACAACAACAGCATTTTGGGGGCCTGAAAACGCAAACTTTTGAAAAAGGGATTTAAAGTGCAAGATTTTGAAAACCATACCATCATTGTCTCCATGTAAACTACAAAAACGCGCATTTGTGAAAACATGACGTTGTGTGCATGATTATCACGTGTTCAGTCTAGACACGTAAGGCTTGTTCGACTTCATGCAGCTCTGCGCAGACCGATCGGCGGCTGACTTGAAGAAGTGCATGCCGGTTAGAAATTTTGTCCGACTTGATACAGCACCGACGCCACGTGACTGTGACGTGTGCCATCAAAGTACCGCGAGAGCGATTCGAGAGTAGCCGGAGAACTCAGCCAGCGCAGCTTCTCAAGAGGGGCTGCAGGAGCTCTGATGACGACACAGCTGTTCCACGATTGGCCGGATTCACCGCATGACAACGATCACGTGTGTTTCGTGTTTATTCGACCACCTTTAGTTCCTCTAAAGCTCACAAATCAGTTTTTTTATAACAGCAAACACTTTTTTTCATGTAGTTGCGGTGTTATATTGTGTCATGTTTGTCAAATTAAAACTGATTAAAAAACATAGACTCCACTTCATTGAAAGTAGCTTATGTTGAACTTTATTCTTGTTCAAACGCTGCATGAAGCAGTAGGCTACATAAAGTATTGAATGAAAATGTCTCAGAAACATCTGTGTATTATTTGGCAAATATTGCATTTATTTCACTTCAGCTGTGGTAAAGTATGCAAACACCACGTGAGCTGTCACTACGGGAACCAGAAAGTGTCCGACTTCACGTCTCCGTTTGCAGCTCCTCCCCGCCTGCACGCGGCTACTCTCGCCGATCGGTTACATCCAGCCGCAGCCGATGTCGAACACACCTGTAGCCTATGTTATATTTTACAAAGTGACCTCACTAACTACTGGCCTGACATGAATAATGCAGCGTTTTTAGTCATTTTCATGGATAAGTGTGAAAGGGGATCGTTATGACAACGTTGTCTTCTGTAGGCTACACACACACACACACAAAACGCAAAAAACTTTTCTGTTTTACATCGTTGGGAATAAACGTGTCCATAGAATGTGATAAAGCAGCACATACCTGTTCAGTCACGTGAGTTCTGGGGAATTTGCCATGTGAAGTATTACATTAGGGCTTCTAGTCCAAACGGTGAGCATTTTCAGAGAAATATTAATGAATTCTCATAAGCTTACTTAACATGTCTAAGTCGTATTTACATGTATTTTCCACTAAATAACGTCGAGTTTCATCGAAGAAACACTATAGTTATTTGTGTTCAATTCATCTGCAACGCCAGAGGCTGCACTCGAGCTGTTATGACCAACGAAGAAGAAAGCTACAATAACATTTGCATATCTCCACAGTGCCATATATGGACAACATGATGTTTCAATTCATACCAGGGGCCCGTTCTTCGTACGTTGCTTATTACATCCGAGATCAAATGACACATCCAAGATGATATCATCGTGCGAATCATGATCTGGCTAACTCGGTTCTTCGAACACACTTGCCGGATATGATTAGTATAGCTGGATTGTGTTATCTGAGATAATTGCGCGTTCATGCGCTGGTTAATAGGGGATATGTATCGATAGTAGAAACATTGATCAGCAACGCTGCTATTGGCTGCTCAGCGTGGCCAAAGAACGCACTCAGTTTTTCTCCTCAGCAGAGCAAGAACTAATAGTCGAAGTTTATTCGGAATTTTAATGTTTGATCAAAACGCCAGGGAACACCTCAAAGTCTGCAAAAGCCAGGAGAGAGGGCTGGCAAAAAGTAGCAGACAATTTAAATCCGTTAGAAGTGGCCATGTTAGATGTTTTTATCACTTATTAGCTTATTTTTTTTTTTAATTTTAATAATTGCATAATTACTTTGTGCATTGTAATGTCAGAGTCACCACACTAGAACATGGGAACTAATAAAAGTGAAGTACAAAAATATTCTACATAATGGTAATTTTTAGTTATATTATACAGTAGTCTCTTTTATAAAAGGCACTGTTAAATAAATGGTGTTCTGTTTATAAAAGCAACCAAGAAAAAGGCTGAGAAAAAAAAAGAAAAGAAAAGATCTTAGTAGCCTACACTGTAAAATAATTTTTGCTGCATTAAATTAAGGCCGTATAGTCATTTCAACTGTTAAATCTTGAGTAATGATGAATTGCTTTGACTTGTGAAAGTGAAAACTGATAAACTTATGTTAATGTAAAAATATTTTGCGTTGAGTTATTGATCACATTTTTCCCCAGTGTAGTTCATTGTAATGACATTGTGTTTTCCTCTTTTGTGCACTTTTACATAATACACCAACACTTGTATCTGTTCCCAAGAAAGTGGTGGCTGAAATATGTGCAGTAAGTGGACATTTTCTAACTTTCCAAAGGAAAGAAAGTATAAGACTTTGTAATGTCCATTTGTTTCCATTGCACTGGACAGTGAATAAACCCTCTCAGATAACTGTCATATGGAGGAACTAGCCTACCTGCGAGTGCATAAATAACTTTACTTAATTTATACTTGTATGCTTTATGGCTGCAATATAAGTTGCAGGATTCCACATCTACAGAAAGGCCTACAGAAGAGTCTGCACAGACAGAGGAGACATAGGCCTACAGGTGGGCAGTGGATAGACAACTTTTCCTTTTTATTTGTTGCATGAGGCATGTGTCTAATATCTCTTGTTGCAGGCACTTGACCACTGGCTTTTCTTTACAAAGAACAATTGAAATAAAACTCAAGGAACTAAGAATATTAGTCTTTTATTAAACATTTAATGAAAAGTGTTTTTTTTTTTTTGGCAATGTTGTGTAATATGGCACATGCAACAATGTCCCAGGCCCTGTCAGGTGTGCAACCCTCAGACTTTTCAGACACTGAAATCTTCCCTTTAGCCAAAGTTCATTTCATTGTGTGCCCTTGTCCTGGCTAGAGCTGCATTGTAACTGGTTTGGGTCAGGGAATGGGGTCATAAAACACCTGTCTGCAGGAACATGTCATAATCACCTATGAAAAAATGCAGTTCTGTTAGGATCAGTATAAGTGTATGTAATACAGTGAGCTTGATATTTAATTGTGGAACTTTTCTTACCACTTGCAAATAATGTGCATACATGTGAATCTCTGAAAATGATTAAGTCATGCACAGATCCTGGCCATTTTGCTTCCACATTTGTGATATGGAAGATTTTAGTCAACTGCCTTTTTTTTATTTTATATAATATTACTAATCTGGAATATTAAGAATCACAATAGTAACTGGGCTGCACATTTACATTGTGAACCCTTTCTGTTCACATAATCCCCTTCATTGAGGCCTTGATGGCAGTCTATGGTTTAGCCATATGGTTTATAGTACCAATCACGTTAGTGAAGCCTGAGTGACATATCTGTAATCGGCATGGTCATGATTGTATGATCTTCATAAAAAATTATGATAACCTAAAAGAATAATAAAAAAAAACTGCTTTACAACATTGGGTCTTAAGTGGCTTGGAAATAAAAATAAATAAATAAAAATAAATAAATAAACCTGTTTTTTTAAACATAAAAGCGACAAAAAACGACAATCTCACGAATCACGAGAAAATATATATAGGCTATATATATATATATATCTCAGAAAGTGCACTATCGCGCTGCGCTGGACTTCCCGTATCAGCTCCGCTTATGAAGCCGCGGTCTAATCCTGTTAACATGAAATAAACCTGCTCCCGAGCAGGTTTAAGTTTGCGCACATGTTGCTATGACAGCAAGTCCAGGATGAGCGTTGAAGAACCAAACAATCCAGGATCATGCCAAATCGCCAACAATCAAATCCAGCTAAGTGAGTTAGCGACGTACGAAGAACGGACCCCAGGTAATGGCCATTTTGTCCAAGCTAATAGAAATAGCCTACAGTGGCCAAGAGAGCTCAACGCGCTGCAACTGAAGAAAACGCATGCAAATAGAAAAACAGAAAACACCCGCAAATTAAGAAAACATCTTCACCAGTTTTACAACACATGTGTGCTCCAAATACTCACAACACAACCAAATACAGAAACGTGCTTACGCTCTGCATAAGAAATTTCTTATAATTGCTGTTAACATAACTGTTGCAAATAAATATACGTATATAGGCCTATATATATATATATTAAATATGCCAAATATATATGTGTGTGAGTGTCTCAACTTTAAAACTTGCCATCTCATCTTTGGACCCTGCATTACCTAACATTTCTTATGAAACTTATTTAAACATAACATGACAACATTTGTGTAACTGATGTATATATTAAAATCTTACCCTCCCTGGTGAAAAAAAAAGCAAAAAAAAAAAACATGCTAAGTATACTTGCAGCCAGACTAACTATCAGTATACTTCAAGTGTGTTAATGATTAGTTAACTTGAAGTGTGCTATTTTGAAACAACTAATTTTGTACTAAGTATATTTTAGTTGTAATTAAATATTCAACTTCAAGTATACTTTTATTTGTGTTACAAGTAGGCTACATTACAAATTCATTACGAGTGTCTTCGAAACATACAAGCAATATACCATAAGTGTATTGATATTTTTATAAAAATTATTTTCGGCATTTTCGCCTTTTATTAAGATAGAACAGTAGCTAGACAGGAAGTGAGGTGGGAGAGAGAGACGGGATGGGATAAGGAGAGGTCCTCTAGCCAGTACTCGAACTCGGGTCTCCTGAAGCACATGTTGGTGCACTTGCCACGAGGCTATTCGTTCGATAATAATGGTTCATTATTAGACAAATAAAACTTAGCTATACTTTGTACACAATACTATTGTATACTATAATGCATTTTGAAAGTATACATTCAATGCAATGTTACAATTATTATTTCCAGCACACAATTAAAATATAGCCTTCATAAAATATATTTTTAATAAAGTGCAAATAAACACACTTTTAAAAAATAAACAGAATTTTCACTTCAAGTATATTTTTCTAAAATATATTTTTAGAAAATATACTAAAGTACAATTGTGATGCGATCTGGAAAAACCCATCACATGGTGAAATTTTACTTATTTTGCTTCCATATTACAGCTGGTTTCAAGCCCTTTCCAAATCTGTTTTTATTTCTTTCATCGTTTGTCGGTAACAAAAGTTATGGTTATCTGAAGTCGGCTGATTGTTATTTTCAAGAAAGGAATTTTGAGAAAAACAGGTTTAATTAACTGTCACGTCCTGCAAGCGGGACGATTGGTGCTCTTTTTTTATTGCCTTTTTTCATATCACATATTGTAGTAATCATCATAGATTAGATATCATTCAAAAGTTTACAAACTCAAAATTCATTCTGTGAAAACCGTTTTGAAATTGGATGATTGAGAGGCGAGCAAGATCTTTTAAGCAAGCAGCTACTTCGGACTCCGTTGTTCTCATGTGCTCCTCACGAGTCACGATAATGTTGGATAAAAAAAAAAAGGGGTAACCTAGAAATGGCCAAACCCTGAAGAAGTTAAAATAAACATGTAATAATTCAAATTATTGTATTATAATAGTAATATTCATATTATAAAAGTGTATATATATCTCATGTTGCCATTCTGTACACTGAGTTTTAGTAGCCTATTGATTTAACATAAATACCTTCTGCGTGTGTATATTCATTGCACCTATCTGTTCTGTTCAATGTTATTTTCATATGGAAGTCCATGGTTATAATTATTCATAAGTATGCAGTGTCATAACTACATCTCTGACGTTTATAACAAACCAAACCTTTGAAAATCGGTAGAAAATTGAGCAAGTTATGGTTATTTTAAAAAGTACATGCACCATTAAAACACAATGTTACGAGTGAGCGAGCTGACTGTGGCAAGATGGCCGCCAGGTGCAGACGTCGACCTCCATTGGCCAGCAGCGCGGACGAAACATCTAGCCTTTATTATGTATATCTATGGGTGGTGAACTGTCTTAGTTGTGTTAAGAGATGGAAAGGTGTGGGTGATTTTCTCCTTGTCTTTTCAGCTTGTCACTATAAATCGCTAGATGATAGACAAGATGTTATAGAATAATAATTTCACGAGTTCACACGTACATGAAATCAAATGTAGTATTTTAAGAGTATTTGGCATGCTGTCCGGGGGAGGGCTCCGAGCTCAGAATTTGGCCCGAACCCAGAGTACTCCCCCTTTTACTGGGATAGAAACCAGCCGAGAGTGAGGTGATGGGGTGGTGGAGGGATGCTGTGAAACTTAACATGAGACAGAGGTGAGGAAAGGCTTTATTTATACCGGCTTCCTCTTGTGCTGATTGGTTGATTACCTGAACGTGCTCCTCCCGAACTTTGTTACATAAAACTTCATTTAATGAAACCACAATTTTGACAAAAAACTGACATGCGACCTATTTTTAGACCTTAGGCTACTGAAAACGTCCGGGTTTTCCCAGATCAATGGGAAAGATCAGGCTACATTTACACGTGGCCGGCTATTTTCATAAACTGACATTTCGCCCTCTCCGTTTTCAAAAATAACATCGTGTACACCTGTCAGTTTTCAGAAAAGTGTTCGTTTACACCAGGGGTGGGGAACGTTGATCCTGGAGGGCCATTGTCCTGCAGAGTTTAGCTCCAACCCTAATCAAACACACCTGAAGCTAATCAATGTCTTCAGGATTACTGAAGTTGCAGGCAGCCAAATGTTTTTTTCAGGGTTGGAGCTAAACTCTGCAGGACAATGGCCCTCCAGGATCAACGTTCCCCACCCCTGGTTTACACGAACCTGTGTATATATGCAGTCAAGAGCATGCCAAACCTGTGGGTGGCAGTGTAATGAGAAGCTCAAGCCCACGTTCGCCAATCAGAATCCCGAAAATAGCAACGAATACTGTGACGTCGGCTGCCTAAAACTCAGTTTTTCTCAGTTTACATGCAAACGTGCAAACAAAGTTTTCCAAAATCTCCACTCTGGCCGGAGTTTTTAGAAAGAATCGGTTTCAGAGGCGAATTCTCCATTTGCGTGTAAACGAAGGGAAATGTCTCAGTTTTTTTAAATAACCATGTACGTGTAAACTGGGCCTCAGACAATTTTTTTTAAAGTGTGTTAAAAGTTGTATTGTGAAAATATGTAAAAGCATGATGGTAGGCTATATACTTTTAATATATTTAAAGATAGTACAATTTTTGTTAGTATATTTGCAATGTACTATTTGAAAAGGGAATATATTTCAAATACATTTTTTTTTTTTTAGTTTTCAGCTCATTGTTAACTCTTTTCTCATTTGTGACCCAGGACCACAAAACCAGTCATAAGTAGCACGGTATATTTGTGGCAATAGCCAACAATACACTGTATGGGTCAAAATTATTGATTTTTCTTTTATGCCAAAAATCATTAGGATATTAAGATTATAATAAAGATCATGTTCCATGAAGATATTTAGTAAATTTCCTACCGTAAATATATAAAACATTTATTTTTGTGAGTGAATGCAGCAAACATAAATGAACAATTTTAAAGGCAATTTTCTCAATGTTTTGATTTTTTCAGATTCTCAGAGTCTCAGATTCCAGATTTTCTAAAAGTTGTATATCGGCCAAATATTGTCCCATCCTAGCTAACCATACATCAATGGAAAGCTTATTCATTCAGCTTTTACGTGATGTATAAATCTCAATTTAATTTTTTTTTACCCATGTGACCATTTTTATGGTCCAGGGTCACATTTGTATTCTGATGACATATTGTACATATTGTAGGCTATACAAAGTTATATGTAATAAACATGTCATCTCTGTATATTTTGTAAAAAAATAAAAAATAAATAAAAAAGTAGACTTTGAGCAATAAGCACGTCCCAGCTGGGTTTGTCAGTTATTGTAGTCCCCTGGAAACATTCTGTTGTGTTCTGTTCTATTTGCAGCGCGTTTCTTGGTTGTGTTGCGAGTATTTGGAGCACACGTGTTGTAAAACTGAACTGATGAAGATGTTCATCTTGAAGATGTACTTTTGTCCCCTTAAACGCTCGTTTTTTGGGGTCGTCATCTTATAAAAACTTATTTCTTTTTTTTTTTTTTAGTTTGTTTGCTGTACAACTTGTCACATAGTTGTCACATAGTCACATTGTTTTTGGTTATAAGTCAGAAATGACAAGGAGGCAACTTCACGTAATACAAAGTCAATGGAGACAGTTGGATTGTTGGATTGTGGGCGTGGCCTAAATAGGCACACATACACACACACACACACACACATGTTTTGGAATATTTTACAACTTCACAAATTTACATATTGGAATTATAGTGATGTGGCAAAGCAGAAATTCGGTTTATGATGAAGAGAAATGTTCCTTCGGAAATTATATTAGGTATTCCTTTTGTAAAATACCCAAGCACAGGTTGTTGTGCTCAAACTGCCCTTTTAAATCAACTGTGCCTTTCTGACGGTCTGTCAAAAAATCTAAAATAAAACTGAGCGAATTTCAAGTTAGTCAACATCTCTCACAGTTGCCATTTTCTTTCTTTGATGAAACTGAGCAAATAAACAGGTGTGTATCTGCCTTTATGCCATCTCTGTCTCTCTATTTCTCTTATCTTTTCGTGCTCTATCAGTCTCAAGGGGTACAGGAGTGAGGGCTGTCACAGAGATCTAAGCCATGTTCTTGCATTTTGAACCAAATAATAAAGCAGACTCTTTTAACTGAGATCCAAAGCCCTGATGAAGGAAAGGAAATTCAATGAAAAAAAAAACCCCTAACATTTCTGTGGTGCTGCCACTGACATATTTCTAAATTCCCTGTGAATTTATTCAAAAATGCGATCGTGTTACACGTGAAAAGTGTAGGAGTTGTGAAATCAAAGGAGTGCGACTAACGCCTCAATATCAGCAAACTTCGAAAGTTGAAATTACTTTGGAGATGAGATGAGCCGACCTGTCCACATTTGCACTGGTTTTCAAAGGTGATTGATGTTTGGACGACTGTAAAACCACTATAAACCTTTTCTATAATCTTAAATACATAGTGATGATGACTAAATAGGCGATTGTGATGTGACATGTGATGATTGAATGAATGTCCATGACAACTAATGACTGGCAAGAAACTAGAACAAAGGAAACAGGTAACTTAAGAGAAACAAACTAAAAGTCCATGAAAATTAAACTAAACACACAGATTGTGACAGTAACTATATTGACCTTTAATGAAAGGCATGTAAACCAAAAACTATCGAATGTTGTCTTGTTAAAAGGAACTCAGAAATCCATTATTTCACAAAAAAAAAAAAAAAATAAATAAATCAAGCATGACCATCTTTCTGACTACTTTTCTGCATATCAGGAAATTACAGAAGTCCAATAATGGAATGGTGCTCTGCCTTAAATAAAACTTTAAATGACATCATTAGAGGGCTTCCCCATGGCGCTACTTCAAAGGAAATGTCAAAGCATGCCTCTTATATGATACTCCGAAATATTGAAAGTATATTGCCACAAATCCTTTTAAATTTAAAGAAAAGACCTTAACTTAAGTTTCTTATCAAATCAAACTGCCTTCATAACCTTACTAAATACCTATAAACCTGGCATTGATTGTACACTATGAATACTGTTTGGTTCTGACGAGTTGCTTCTATTTTAGGTTGCTTTGGATAAAAGTGTCTGCTAAATGCATAAATGTAAATGTAGTTTAGTACTGTAAACATATTTTCCTTTTACATATTCAAGGAAGTGCCTTTCAGAAAAAAAGGAAAGCCTTTTCAACACTATTTCAAGGACCCTGGTTTATTTTTAGCCCCACTTGTACTTTAAATAAAAGGAAGACCCTCCGTGCGCCAACATTGCCCTTAGAGAAAGTAGGACACAGGAAAATGATGTACAATGGAAACCACAAGGTCAGGGAAGTGTGTGTCTGGTAAGAACTAAGAGGTCCTTGGAAAAAAGTGCCCAAATGCATCCAGGCTGTAATGATCTTGTCATGCTAATGCTGTCTGCTGGGCTGGTTTCTGAGTGAACACCGTTAAGGGATGTGGCTTGAAGTGATAAGGGATCAGGGGAGAAGCAGTGACAGTCCTGACTGTACCATCTGCTGAGCTCTGCTCAGGGCTCAGCCCTACAACACACCGTAACATGGCCCTCATCTCAGATACGTGCTCCCGCTGCAATGATGGACAGATTGTGAGGGGGACAGAAGAGAGGGACTCAAGATAACGGAAAGGGGTCAATAAAAACGAATAATAAAGGCATTTTATGAGTAAAAAAAAGCATGGGGTGTGTCTCAGTCCACTCCCTAGTTTAGTAATACTGCTCAGGGAGTGAGTTGTTTCTAGGGCTGTGGCAATGACAAAACCATTCCACAGCAATAAATAATTCACTCCCAAAAAATCCCAAGTTTTCTATGCTCTGTCTACTCTGGGCGCAAGCATCGTGTCACATCAAAAACAAATAGAACCTTACAGTGATGTTTTCTGATGTGCTTACAATATGTTACTTCTAACAACAGGACAAAATGTTGAGGAAAGACATTTTCCTCAGTATTTTTACATCTGTGAATTCAATCCAATTTCAGAATCTGAAAGATTTGTTATATGAACACTAAACTGCAATCTGATTCACATATTTGTTTACATGCATTACATGTATTCTGAACAAAACAGTGCCCAGCCGTCGCATTTAGAACCGAAGAAAGCCACCACAATAATGTCACCAGAGCTACTGTGAATATGTAATTTCAGCCCGTTCTCATCCTAGGGCGTCATATACTGTACTGACACTTTTGACATTTCGTCTACATCCAACGCACATGGCACCCTTTAGCGTCAATATGAGACGCAGATAGATATGGGCCAGAAGGCGCCTCCTAGCGATCTAACCCTAACCCTACACCCAAGGGCGTAACTTTGGGTCTACCATTGGGGGGGTTAAACTCGCGGCATATTTATTTATTTATTTATTTATTGAATAATTTTCTTGTGTAAAAGGTAACATGCTAATTTGCCATTCCTGTATTAGAAATACATTGTGATACTTTTACTGATTTAGGCTACTTAACGTAAAGTCAGAAACTGAGAAAATACAAGTGTGGACTAACGTTAGTTGTGCTTTGATTCATTTTGTCACTTGCAAACTCCATGCAAAAATTTGTGAAATTTTGAATAAAAAAGGAAATAAAAGCAGATCATCAGTCATTCAGCGCTATTGTGGCTGCGGTGTGACAAGCAATGAATGACGCGTCTCCATGGGAACCATAAAGCGATACTACGATCAATAACGGTCGCCTTGAAAAACTTTTAAACTTACGCGTGAAAAGGTTAAGTAAGGCTTACATTTAAATGTGTCTTTGTTTTGTTTTGAGTGTACGGCCAATAAATAAAGGAATTAAAAAGATGGGCACAAAACCTGTTTGTCGCGCCCCACTTGTCATGTCTCTATTCCCCACCAGTGGGCCGCGCCCGCGCCCCACACTTTAAGAAACGCTGAGCTAACTTAACAGCTAACTAAGCAATAGAGCTGGTAAGTCCTGCCCCCTCCGCTAACCCCGCTGGACCTCTAGGTTGAAAAATCGTCAATGCAAGTGAATGGGAGAAAATAATTATTTTCTGGTCCCGTTTGAATTGTGCCATGAATGTGAACATATGTTGTCTGTGAATTTTTTCTATAATCTTTCATGTTACGAGTTTGACAGTATATGGTATGATTCTTCGGCTAGCAGTTGTGGAAAAGACATAACGAGAAAGACTACATGTCGCCTATGTGACGTCACCCCATAAAGTTGACTTACCCGGGGTTTTTGCCAACCTCAACGATTTTGTCCTCTCCCTGAAAGAAGACGGTGAAGTGCACCAAAGACACAGCCATGTTTAGCGGGATCCGTGAGCTAGTGTCCGTGTGCTAGTGGTGTTGACGTTTCAAACGCGTCGAAAGCAGCGAAGAGTTGTAGTCCACAAAGTGCTCTCACACAAAGTCTAACCGTATCAAACTTCTACCCGCTAAATTGTAGCATTCTTCACTCGAAAGATTATATAAAAAATTCACAGACAATATGTTCACATTCATGGCACAATTCAAACGGGACCAGAAAATAATTATTTTCTCCCATTCACTTGCATTGACGATTTTTCAACCTAGAGGTCCAGCGGGGTTAGCGGAGGGGGCGGGACTTACCAGCTCTATAGGGGTACCTCCGTTTGGTCAGGATTTTTCCTCTTTTTGGCCGGTGTCGACCAACAATGAAAAATCGTTCTCTGGCTGCCTTCCTTTTCATCTTTCCATCCGTTAGCATGCACCGTCAGCTTTCTCCAACCATTCATCCCAGCGACTGCGCAAAATAGTGTGCGGTTTGCGGGGGGTACATTACAGATTATTTAAAATATGATACTATATTTCTTGCTGGCAAATTAAATTAATAAAGAAAACGAACAAAAGTATTCATTCTGAATATTTCATATTTATTTTAATCTGAATGATGTGATGATATTGGGGGGGTTATATTAGCTGGATCTGATTTTTGAGGGGGTCATGACCCCCGTAACCCCCGTGCAAATTACGCGCATGCCTACACCAGACCTAAACCTACCCATAACCGAACAAAGCTCTGTGCGTCTCATATTGACGCTAAAGGGTGCCATGTGTGTTGGATGTAGACGAAATGTCAAAAGCGTCAGTATATGACGCCCTAGGATGAGAATGCGTTGGTCATTTCGCCTTGATGGCATATACACTCACCTAAAGGATTATTAGGAACACCTGTTCAATTTCTCATTAATGCAATTATCTAATCAACCAATCACATGGCAGTTGCTTCAATGCATTTAGGGGTGTGGTCCTGGTCAAGACAATCTCCTGAACTCCAAATTGAATGTCAGAATGGGAAAGAAAGGTGATTTAAGCAATTTTGAGCGTGGCATGGTTGTTGGTGCCAGACGGGCCGGTCTGAGTATTTCACAATCTGCTCAGTTACTGGGATTTTCACGCACAACCATTTCTAGGGTTTACAAAGAATGGTGTGAAAAGGGAAAAACATCCAGTATGCGGCAGTCCTGTGGGCGAAAATGCCTTGTTGATGCTAGAGGTCAGAGGAGAATGGGCCGACTGATTCAAGCTGATAGAAGAGCAACTTTCACTGAAATAACCACTCGTTACAACCGAGGTATGCAGCAAAGCATTTGTGAAGCCACAACACGCACAACCTTGAGGCGGATGGGCTACAACAGCAGAAGACCCCACCGGGTACCACTCATCTCCACTACAAATAGGAAAAAGAGGCTACAATTTGCACAAGCTCACCAAAATTGGACAGTTGAAGACTGGAAAAATGTTGCCTGGTCTGATGAGTCTCGATTTCTGTTGAGACATTCAGATGGTAGAGTCAGAATTTGGCGTAAACAGAATGAGAACATGGATCCATCATGCCTTGTTACCACTGTGCAGGCTGGTGGTGGTGGTGGTGTAATTGTGTGGGGGATGTTTTCTTGGCACACTTTAGGCCCCTTAGTGCCAATATGGCATCGTTTAAATGCCACGGCCTACCTGAGCATTGTTTCTGACCATGTCCATCCCTTTATGACCACCATGTACCCATCCTCTGATGGCTACTTCCAGCAGGATAATGCACCATGTCACAAAGCTCGAATCATTTCAAATTGGTTTCTTGAACATGACAATGAGTTCACTGTACTAAAATGGCCCCCACAGTCACCAGATCTCAACCCAATAGAGCATCTTTTGGATGTGGTGGAACGGGAGCTTCGTGTCCTGGATGTGCATCCCACAAATCTCCATCAACTGCAAGATGCTATCCTATCAATATGGGCCAACATTTCTAAAGAATGCTTTCAGCACCTTGTTGAATCAATGCCACGTAGAATTAAGGCAGTTCTGAAGGCGAAAAGGGGTCAAACACAGTATTAGTATGGTGTTCCTAATAATCCTTTAGGTGAGTGTATGTCAGAAGAACTTTAAAAATAAAAAAGAGTAAATATTCAGTCGTCTCCAGGGCTTCGTTTCCTAAAAGCGTTGTAAGCCTATTATAAGTAGATGCGGTGCCAATGGTTTCTTTAATCTAACTGTAGGCTTACAATGATTTGGAAACACAGCCCTGTTTGTAAGACGTAAATAAAATACACATTCGTAAGACGTAAAATGTATGCATCAAGGCACTGCATGTGTGCAAGGTATTTTTGAATCTAATTGAGAAAATAGCCAGATTCAATTGTTAACATGTTTTTTTTTTCTTTCTTTTTTTCTTATTGATCAAATTATTTCAGGTCTACAACCACTTCTTCCAAACCAATCGAAATTCTCTTTGGATCAAACTCTATCCATCTGATTGAGCCAACAATCTAATTACTAATGGGTAATTTGGTTGCATATTAACGTTATTTACCATAATCTTTTCGGAAAGTTTCAAGTTTTGTTGTGCATGAATGCAGTATGAGCTATTTTCTGTGAATTTGCAAGACTTCTGTAAATGATTAGAGACTATTCATTAGCAATTCATTAGAAGAATAACAAAGTGCAGTAAATGGTAAAACTATTGTGATACAAGCCAGTGTGTTTATAATTACAACAATACAGTAAAATAATAATTGGTAAGACATACTATATCAAGCAGCATAAAGAGCTGTTTTGTACAGCTAAAAATAACACACACACACAAATGACACTGCAAGCCAGATACATTCAATTTACAAATCCCTGTGCCCGTTCTCACATTAAAAATAAGGTGGATAGACAGCAAGCATATAGTCATATGATCTTATAGTTGGACTAGAGTTGTATAACTTTGGGGTTTATACATTCTACATCTTTTCGTGGATTAATGGATGTGTGTGCATGATAGCGTAGAGCCATCTTCTATCTGGAGGACTGTGTTTCAGGATGTCCTGCTGAGCGGACCGTCTGCTTTGCTGTCAGACTGCAGTGTGCCAGTGTGTGAAAGCCGGTTGTAAAGCAGGCGCCCCTCTGATTGTGTGTGTAAGCATTAGTTAGAAATGTAATGTTGCGCTTCATGATGGGGTGTACTGCTGATGAGCCTGAACTTGTTTCCTACGTAGAGGCATTAAACTGTGACAGTTTCTGATAGATAGAGAGATACAGATAAAGAGAGAAAGAGAGAAAGCGAGACAGCTGAAGGACAATTAGTCTGATTCTCAGATAGCATAATGAGTTGAGATCATCAAATCTGCATAATGAGAATAATTCACCCTTATCTCTATATGTTCATTCTAATGACTTCTTTATTTCTCTCTCTCTATCTCTCTCTCTCTCTTTAAATCTCAGAACACTTTGAGACATATTAATGGGGTAATATGTGACACTTTTTACTTAACTTGTCCTCTAGACTAAGAGGATCTAAGTTTTAGATCCTAAAACTTAGACTAAAATCTAAAATTTTAAAAGACTAAAATCTAATTTTATATTACAGAAATCTCCCTATAAACAAAAATTATAATAATCAATTAAAGATTAAATTGATAAGTAAAATGTAATTTATTTACTTAATAATTAATTATCCGGCAAAAGGGTTTATGAAACTAACCTGATATATAAAAAAACTATTACCAAAAGGTTTTTGAGACTTAATTTGGACGTAGTGAACATAATGTGGAAATATATTTCATATATTCCTCCAGACTATATTCTCAAAAAGGGGGCCCACTGACACATTCCACTCTCCCTAGGCCTGTGTGCATGTGTGTATAATGTTTGCATTTCAGGGGACACTGGTACATCCTGAAGGGTCTGAGATTAAGCTAAATGTGAGCAGAGTGCTGGTCTGATCACAAACAGACCTCGTTAAGAGACTAATATACACAGGAGACAGGAAGATTCGGCTCAGCGTGTCTATTAGGTTTCACTAATGCACACTGCATGCCGTCACACTGCAGGATCACTTGAGATGGTACAAGGATAATTACAGAATGCATCTATCAGTGGCCAGTACAGGATCATATTGACCTGTAACTGGCAGGCCACCATGTGGCTTTTTTGAGTGGTTCAGATCTCTGTGGGGTTGAATTTAGAGAGCATACCGGCGTCATTCAGCTTTAATGGCAAATACTTTTAACCTAGTCGTATTTACCTAAACCAAGGAGAAAACATTCATGTACATGATATACACGAACACATAATGTTTAAATAATACATCAGAATTTCGTTTGGTCAAAGCATTAGCACCATCAAATCCACATGACTTATACATGCGGATGAAATCAGTCCAAAAACCAAGAGTGAAACGTCCACTCTGATATTTGGTTTGAAATGGAATTATTAATAACATCTACATACATTTTTAAAGTCACAAATCACTTCAAGTGTAGGACTGTGAGCTTGTGCACATGTGGCATGTTCACACTTACACATTTAATCCAGTTTAACAAGATTTCAGCACTCCTGCTTTGAAACTAATTAAAAATACGTCAGTATCTGATACTGATAAAGAGGAAGTGTGATAGTTGACGGCCTTTTCAGCTGTCTCTCTGTTTCGCTCGCGTTGAAGAGTTGCTGAGAGTTTGAGTATTTCTTTTTATAGCTCTTAATAATTAAACTCATCTGATTCTTAAAACCAAAGTGGCTCTCCACAATCTATGTGTTTGTGAGATGTGAGTGCATGCAAGCAGGTCACAAGAGTGTATACGCTAGAGGAATGTTTTCAATACCCCATTTCATGATCGGAGTTAGATGGCCATCTGTCCTGTCCCAAGAGCCGTCCTTATTTAGCCCCCACTATGCCCCAGCAAACACACTCCCCCGGCCTCTGACAGAATCCATATCTGGTGACCCCAACCATTTGTTGAAGACTGCAGATATGCAGGAATTAACAGAATTCTGTCAAACAAAATGAGCAGAATGTAATAAGGTGTAGTTCAGATCTGTTTTAGATGTAGTATATTTTGAATTTTGCTGTACAGAGTTATAACCTGCCGTATAAGGTTATGCTGCTTAGTCAGAGTATGCTATGTTTAATCTCATGCAAATGGAAATTAAGATGTGAGTGATAAAAATGCTGTCCATTGAATGTTGAATAGTCATTAGTTCCAAGAAAATCTTCACGACAAATGCTTTTTCAATCCCCTGAAAATCAGTGACAAGACATATTTTCAGTGTTTCATCAGCTGAATGATCCACACCTATTTTTTGTCCATCATGTATTTTTCATCCAATTAAATGTCTACTAAACATATTATTTTGAATGGAAATTGTCACAAAGATGAACATAAAAATATTTATTATTTATGAATTAAAAAAGGTCTGATTTAAAATGATAGGATTAAATGATGGAGGAGGATTAAATTAATCATTTAATCAAACAAACAACATATACAGGTTCCAATGTATGCCTTTCTTTAATATCTTTTTAGTCCACACAATGAATGTACAATACAATGGAAGTTAATGGTGACCAAAACTGTTTGGTTACCAACATTCTTCAAAATATAATTTTTCGTGTTCCACAGAACACAATAAATGTCAAAACTAGTGCAACCAAAGCACCACCTTCTCTTAATAAGTTCAATAAACGCAATCCCATTGCATTTCTCACTCATTCCGAGAGTCTCGTGGTTCTGTTCTACAGAGCTATACCACATGTTGAGCTGTACTGCACGAAGTACAGAGCCTCTTTGAGTCGTGGATTAAATGAAGTTGCGCTGTGTGGAAATGCGGAGCTTTCTCTGTTGCATGCTGCTCTGAATATTGCAGAGAAGCCCTTAATGCTGACAGAGCCAGGTCTCACAGGGAGGCTGTGTCATCGCCTCACACTGAATTACACCCTCACCGCCTGAGGGGAGAGCGACAGAAGCGGAGCTCTTGCCTTCATTCTCTAAAGCTTTCCTTCCTTTTGTCTTACTCCTGAATGACAGCCTGGGGAAAGTTGGCAGGGAGGGGGTGGAAAGCAAGCGTTTGAGGTGTCTCCTGCTATCACCAGCGCTGCTGTAATGGTGTTGTCATAGAGGGGTGTACGTGGAGGGAAGCACTTATACTAAGAACAACTAATGAGACCTACTGTGGTTCGCCAGCACTAAGACTTGACAATTGCTTTTTCAACACATAACATGTATTTTCCATGGAAAACATTGCTTTATTTCCTCACTTCACCTCTCCGCAACCTTTCCCGCTTTATTTTGATTTCAACTCTGCACAACCTCATATTCCAGAGCGTGTTAATCTTCAATTAATGCCCATGGCTATGTTTCAGTTGGCCTGAACCAATCTTTCCTTTTAATTACAGATTCTCTGACCATTCTCGTTGAACGCTTCAAGGCAACTGAACCAATTTTGTACAAGTATGGATAAATCCTCGCTGTTCAGGAGGCCTGGAATTCAAACCAAAGCTACATCGCTCCATACTGAGAGTGCTAGATGGAGTAATTCCCCATGAGTGTTTACCCCGGTGCACTAATTACCTCAGCTAAGTCTGTTCTGGTTATGGTCTTCAAAGGATCATGGCTACTTTGGGGTTTGTACTTGGTAATGAGACTCAGTCCAAAAAGCTGCCTTCCTGCCAAAGCAACGTTTTATTAGGCTGTAAAGTCCTCCTTGTGGTGTGTTCACACGTTCACTGCTATTAAGGCTTGTAAACACAGTGAGAGAGAAAATGAGAGTGTGAATGCATGTGTGTTTTCTCTTTCCGAACGCTATTTGAGGGGTTTTTCGTAGCGCTGGTTTCGGCTCCTCGCTGAGTGCTCATCTGTTCTCTAGCTGTGCTTTTGCATGCTATAGTACAAAGAAAATGATTAAATCTGGTAGAAATCACAGATTATTCATCATCTTTTGAGACAATTAGCGGCTGCTTGTCGATGTCATGTCTTTTGTCTGCCATAGTGAAATTCGAACTGAGAGAGGTGGATAGGAATGTATTGCTGTTCAGCCATTTTGCAATGGGTTTTCGTGTAACTGAAGGCCAAAATAATAAGAAAATTATGTAGATAATTAGGTTAAATACTTTAGTGAATAAAACTAAAAATTCTCCCAATTATGTTTAATAAAAGTTTTTATTTATTTAATTTTTTTAACTATTGGTCCTAATGCAATTACAATGACAAGCAATTGACATTTCAACATGTCGACGTAGTGGACACACAGCAACTCTAGTGTAGCATTTAACCACATTCTCAAACTTTTCTGGGAAGACAGAAAAAGTAACCTTGCACATAGAGATCTCTTAAGAGCCAAGATCTGACGTTATCAGGAAACAGGGCCCAGGACATTAAAAGAGAAGCTCATTATACTAGATAATCTGGTATCATCTCCATTTTAATCAGCTTGTTGATGGCAGAGTTTAGCAAAACAAAGGATGATAAGCTCTGATATGAGTTTTCTTTAAATGCCAAAGCCACAAAGAGACTAAGAGTGAAACATCTCACAATAAGTGAGGAACCTGCCTTCTTCATCGTGGTCTTTCTTATCATCTTATTTTATTAGTAATTTAGTAAATAACTAAACAAAATATTTATACATTTTCTAATAATATACAATTGATTTACATTTATAAATAATTGAGTTTCACTTTTGTTAATGTATTAATTATCTCCAGATACTTTTGCTTGGACGTATCCTCATACTGTTCAAGCAAAACTGTTAGCAATACAAATGCAGCTTTATTCTGAATTAAAAACAAGTTGTCACATTAAAAGCGAACCTCATAGAGAGAAAAGGAGCGAGAAACGCTTCTAGCTAATTGCTATAATCACACTCTTCCTCAATCCTGTATAATTTCGTTTAACTCTTACGCACACACTTTATTCAGAACCTGTGCAACTCCTCTGCAACACTGTGTAGACGCGATAAACAAGTTAACTTAGTATTAAAACTTAAAAATAGAGCAAAACTCTAAATTAAGCCTTTGCTTAAATGAATGAGAGCACAGTCTACTGCATCTCCTCTATATGTTTAAAGGGATATCAAACCCGTTTGATTTTCTTTATTCTGTGAAACACAAAAAATAAACTTTTTTTATTTTCCCAGTGGGATCCAATGCTGTTTTGGACCCTACTGACTTTCATTGTATCGGCAAAAACAGTTGAAACAGAATATATTTTGTGTGTGTGTGTGTGTGTGTGTGTGTGTGTGTGTGTGTGTGTTCCACAGAAGAAAGAAAGTCATACAGGATTGAAATGACATGGGGGTGAGTAAATAATGACAGATTTTTATTTTCTTTTGGCTGAACTATCCCTTTAAGGTTAAACTACTTCATCCTTAGGGAGCCCTGATCTATAAAACATGCCTCTTGAATTATGGGAAAATAATTTTTCAGTCAATCAAACATTGATCTGAATTGATCTGTCTCTTTCCTTCAGTACCCATCCCTCCTTTTGTCACTAAGAGACAGATGTCTGTCTTTAGTAGACCAGCTGTGTGTCTGTGCTCACTCTCTACACTCATTGTGGAACCTTAAACCTCCTTAATCGCTCACTCGAAACCTTGTTTCCTGGGGGAGAGAAGTAGAGAAAAGAAGTTATTGATTTTTTCTTTTACTCTTTACTGAGGAAGCAGCAATAGATGTGGGGAGGGGGGTTAGTTTCTAAGAAGCTGTCATGTCATGTTATTCGAACAATCATAAAGAAAAATGGAGGAAAAAACTTGCACACACATTTGCAGAACTTAAAATATATAAATTGGAAATAATGCAATACTCTCCTGAGAACTTAGTTACAACCCTTGGTTATTGTGATCTCAAATTTGTTGCAGAAATTATTAAAATACAGCTGTGATTAAAATTCAACTGGGGACCTCTTTCTTCATTTCTTTCTTTCTTTATTTATTGGAATTTCTCAAGCCAGTGCACCGAAAAACAACTAAATTATTATTATTTTATTTTTTTCTCAATCAAATTAAAATACTCATTCCAACATTAGAGGAAAGAGATGATTCGCTGGCTTGTCTCCCTGGTGACTGGAGAATAATTTGTCATGAAAAATTCAGCCGGCATTAGTAAAGACACAAACTACCGGCAAACATCATCAAGCTGATTTTCCAGTCCTCTCGTTCTGTCTTATCTCTCCTCCACTGAGTTATGGAATAGAAGCAGAAAGTTGTGTTTGCAGAGTTCAGTGAGTGAGTCATGGGATTTTACCTAAAGCAGAGTTGGCAGGTCACCTGTAAACCCACCCAGACCTCGATGTCTCCTTTCCGCCCATTTTATCTCCTCTTCTCCCTTTCCTCTTTTGTCCGCCCTCTTTTCCCTAATAATTTCAGAGGTGAGATGTGCTATTAGCACTGAAATCATGAACAATATCCTTCTGAAAAGACATCATAATTATAACGGCTGGATTCATTTTGATTGTGGCAATTGGGTTGATTATGCCATCGTGGAGATTACAGGAAATTACCGTATGTCTCTGCAGCTCCTTGTGATGTGTAATTAGGAGATTTTTACCTTTTAATTTTTACAGCACTGATTTCTGTGTGTTAACAGTGACCACTCTAATTATCCTCTAGATGACTTTCAAATGCTGAACCTGTGATAGGAGGCAGCTGGTGAAGATGCAGTAGGTCTTTTAAGCACTCTAGAAATACTTTACAACTCTATTTGCATATAGTACCGGTCAAAAGTTTGGAAACAAGACTGCATTTATTTGATTAAAAATACGGTAAAAACAGTAATATTGTGAAATATTATTACAATTTAAATTAACTGGTTTCTGTTGAGTGTATTTTAAAATGTTATCGAGCGCAGCGTTAGTTCAGACAGGCCATGTAGGCATAGGCCGTGATCAGATGACGCGGTCAGCTGTCAAATCGCTCCACCCACTACCATTCTCCTATCAGACCGGGAGGATATATATAGGTGGCACTACTGCCCGGGAAATATGCTTAAACTGCTCGCAACCTTCCCACCCTCACCACTATAAGTATAAAGTGCACCTTGTGCATAAATATTCTGTGCACCTTCTTGCTGTTGTCTTTGTTTCAGATTACCAAGGTTTCCAAGTCCTAGCGTCACGGACATCATCGCCGAGAGACACCCATCCTCATAGCCAATTAAAGGCAGGTAGGATTTTTCTAAAAAAAAACATTCCAAATTTGTTTAAACTGTCTTTATATACCAATACATAATTAAAATGTAAGTACTCTGAAAAAGAGAGTATAAAAATCGAGTGTCTGTAGACCTCTCACGACAGTTGTAAACACAGCTAATTATTTCCATTCACTCCACCCCCTCCCTTCTGGGCTCCTTCCAAAGCCACGCCCCCAAAACACAATGAACGCGCGACGCCAAATGCTCAGGCTCAGCTGGAAGACGCATTTATTATTTACCTGAGACGAGTGGAGAGGAAGGAGCGCAGTGAATCACATGTAATAAAATACCTAACTTTATCACTATGAATATAAACAAATAAGATTTCTTTTAGTACTCACTATCAAGCTAGCATATCGACACTGGTAAAGTTTAAAATATATTTTGTTTGATTCGGTAACGAGCTATATTTATAGGTAACGAGCTATATTTATAAGGCAAAGCTAAAAACAGGTTGCATTGATACACGTTTTTCCATTACCATCAGTTACACTGTGATGAAGGTGAATTTCGTGTAAGATTCATAACATATACGGTGTTTTGCGAGTTTCCATGATGAAAACATTGCTGACTCTAATGAGGACTACACTCCGGAGACAAGTACCGCTTCGTCGGTTCGAGGACAGGTCCGGGGTCGAGGGCGAGCACAGGAGGTCGTTCAAGAGTGCGGGCAACCAGGGTCCGAGGAAGTAGTTTTTGCCTTGTTTGCCTTTGCTGACTGAATATGCAGGTGCTTTGAATTTTGAATGCTCTTTCTCTGCCATAATTTTACTCTTCGTAGGTTCCGCGCCTCTTGCACTCCTCAAATCAAATGGGTGCGCGCGCATATGGGCAGATCTAGCAACAGGGGTGGTAGCCATGGTTGCGAGAGTGAGTGACAGTCGGCCAAACCAATCAATTGTTTCGTCCCAGATGGAAATAATGAGCTGTGTTTATTGCAGATTAAAAGGTCTACAGTCACTCGATTTTTATACTCTCTTTTTCAGAGCACTTACATTTTAATTATGTATTGGTATATAAAGACAGTTTAAACAAATTTGAAAAAAAGTTTTTTATAAAAATCCTACCTACCCTACCTTTAAGCTACAGTATAGACGTCCCGGATTTCACTGCTACATCTACATGTTAAAACTGTTGCTTAAAGACATTACTAAACTGTCTTAAATCTGTATATCACTCAAGTTGATGGTTCTATGGGGTTAATGCTATAAGCTATGTATGACATTAATTATGGAGCAAGAACCCCCATAAGGAACCATACCGCCAAAGATAATTGTGTTCAATAAACTCAAGTAACTTGCCAAAGTGGTCTCGTCTGAAATATATTTAAGTGATGGCAAAGCTGAATTTTCTCCAAGTCTTCAGTGGCACATGTCATTCTAAAATGCTGATTTGGTGCTAAAGAAAGATTTCTTCTTATTATTAATATTAAACAGTTTTGCTGCTTAATATTTTTGTGGGAACTGTGATATTTATTTTCAGAATTCTTTGATGAATAGCATTTATTATGAATATAACTTTTTGTATTATTTATTAATTTCATAATGTCTTAAAAAAAAATTATGTGACTTTGCTAAATAAAAGTATCATTATTATTAATGTTATTTTAAAATCTTACTTACCCCAAACTCATGTGACACTGAAGACTGAAATAATGAAATAATAATAATAATTAATAAATTACATTTTTAAAATATATTACAACAGAAAACATTGTAATTGTAATAATATTTCACAGTATTACTGTTTTTACTGTATTTTTGATCAAATAAATGCAGCCTTGGTGAGATTAAGAGACTACTTTCAAAAACATTAGAAAATGTCTCGGGTTACATCTGTAACCCTTGTTCCCTGGGGAACGAGACACTGCGTCGATATGACACATTGGGGAACGCACCCCAGCGTAGCACCTCTGAAGCATGAATGAAACTAGGTCGTCATGATTGGTGTTGCGTCATGACGTAACCTGTGACGCAGGGGCGTAGCCATCATTTCAAAAGTGAGGGGGACAGAATGCCAAGCGTAATACCAGGTTTTTTTTTTTTTTTTTTTTTTTGCAGACCTTTGTTGACAGGTTTTTGCTTAATTGGCTTAATATGCTATTTATGTTTAAAGCAATAAAACAGAAAGAAAGAAAGAAAGAAAGAAAGAAAGAAAGAAAGAAATGCAGATGTTCTGTACTTTATACTGCACATAGCCTATTGTATATTGTACTATATTGTTTACATATTTCAAATTGTTTTTTGTGTAGGCTACGTCACACTTCAAGCTTTTAAAACTACTTCAAATTTTCTGGTTAGGCTTTTTCAAGACAACTTAAAGTTTGTCTACAAATTTTTTTATCTAACAATTGTAAAGTGTTACTGAATTAATATGGTAAACATCATGTAGGCAGTAGGCTACACGTTACAACGCTGCATGATTCAAGGAGTATAGTAGCTGTTAATGCATGAAAATCCAAATTCAGCATTAACAATCACCATCTTTATTCTAATTTGAAGGGCTTTGATTACATATCTGTGAAAATAAAAGATATTACGAATAAAAAAAAAGACTGAAAATAAGCGCACGTTTGTGCGAGTAGTGAATATTTTCAATTTCCAACAAAACTTGTTATTATTATTATTCAATTAGTTATTCGACTCGAGAAATAGGCAGTGTTATTCATCATTGTGCAACACAATTCGGATACCACAAGACAACTTACACTGCTTGACTTTTTCGGGAAAAAGGAGTGAAGAGTTTTTTGCCATTTTGAACTCATTGCGACCTCTATGAAAATGAAGGATACAGCGCGGGTGCGAGCATGGGCGTGTCGTGATGCACGAGTGACTGATTACCATGGAAATGTGAAACTCACGTATAGACTATCTTGACTCTTTGAATTTTAAATCTGGATGTATACACATTGGCCCGCGAAAACCTCAACTTGTCGTGAACACACTACAAAAACGTGCGGGGGACAAATTTACAATTTATAAAAAGTGGGGGGGGACACGTCCCCCGCGTAATCTATGCCCATGCTGTGACGGCATACATGAAAGCTTACAAAGGGACGCCGGAACACACAAGCGTCAGCTTCTGTTATGAAGCAAGTCGCTCCCAGGCAGGGGGAGGCGTGGCAAAGAGATGCAGTGTCTCATTCCCTTCTCAGTGAACAAGGGTTTCAGTCGTAACCCAAGATGTTCCCTTTTGAGGGAACTCGAACTGCGTCGATACGACACATTGGGGAATGAGCAGGGCCGTGCACAGACCTTTTGAGGGGCATGTGCTGAAACTGAAAAAGGGCACCCCCTCCCTTTTTTTATATGAAAATTATTTAGTAAGCCTACATAAAAGGAAGAAATGGTCACATCTTCATGACAAATTCAATAACACAAAATAATAGTCTGAAAAGCTTTAGATTTATTTGATTAATAACAACCATAATAATAATATAGATAAACGGTTTTAATGGCTTCTTTAAACCTAATTACAACAGCAACCTTCTGTTGCTCTTGTGTACTCACTCTTTTTTAAATTGCTTTTATAGAAATATATGTCAAAAATACTTGACTCATACATAAACATGTTAACCAAATAATACAAATTAGCTTATAAAACCAAACAGAATAGCACAAAAACATTTTTTATTTGTTTTATTGAACTTTATGCACTTTTTTATGAACTTTGCAGAGAAAAAAAGTATATATATATATATTCTTTTTAGCTATTCTGTTTGGTTTTATAAGTTAATTTGTATGACATTGAGAAGAGGGGAAGGTAGAGCAATGAGTCAAGTATTTTTGAAAAACTATTTTGAAATATAATTTAAGTAATTATGTCCAACTCAATTCCAGATTATAATTAACTATAGCCATACCTTTACTAGCATATCCAACATGTATCCGCCTACCTGGCAAAAATGTGATACTGTGGAGGACCAGGGATGGTTGTCTCTTGAAGGTCACTTATTCACTAAAAATATTTCACAATATTACTGTTTTTGTTGTATTTTGGATCAAATAAATGAAAACCATTTTTACTACATTTTATACATGTGAGGACAAGCGGAGAGTATGGAATAATATAGATTAAAAAATTAGCTAGATAGCAAATACGTGCATATTAACAGCCTTGAACTAACCATAATTAAATATTATTACCATAACATGGATTAGTTTAAATGTTAATAAATTATGTGTATCAGCAATCATAAATCTAAGAAGAAATTTCTTAGAAATATGTTACCTAGGTGACGAGGATCACTTGTCGCTTTGTGTAAGTTCCAGTACGAAACAGCGCGGGGGCGCACCTGTTATGATTTTCCGATGGTAAAAACAAATTATATTTTGTTGTATTACTTATCAATATATAGTTTTTGACCAGCGAATGTGTGCAAATGTGCATTTTTTGTCCGTCATTAAAACGTCATTGGCGCCTGCGGTATCACATTACATTTTCATCAACAGGTTACAAAACTAACTTAGCTAAAGTAGCTATATAGCATAACTTAGGCGGGGCGCTCAGTTTTTCCTGTTGTAAAATACATTTGGCCAAAATCGCATTTTATAAAAGATGAAATGCTACTGTATGCACAGGCTATTTAAGTGTAACGTTAGGCTACTTAGTGTAACGTTAGACCTCTCTCTCAGGCGACGTCCCACATGTCTCAGTCACTGAGTCAGACTTCAAATAAATAAAATATGAGCCTTTATAGACATAGTGTTTAGTAGTACTTATTCAAACAACAATATATTTATTTACCCTTCGCAAAACTTCGTTCAGCTGCCTGCTGTCTACTGAGTGCGGCTGCTGTGGAACTTCAGTTGATTCAGTGAATAGAGGGGGCGGAGTTATCAGCTTACTGACAGCTTGAGGATCGAATAAGATTTACACAAGCTCGTTTTAAGAACTTTCATTGGCTAAATATTTGTAAAACAGACAGACAGACGTAAAGGGTGACCAATAGCATTGATTTAAAAAAAAAAAACACCAAAAAAAGGGCACTTCGGAGTGTAAGGGCAAAAAGGGCATGTGCTCTGCACAGGTTGAGCCCTACCTGTGCACGTGCCTGGGAATGAGTACCCACTATGCCACAACGAGTCCTGCCTGTCCCAGTGTGAAGCTGCGCACAGGCACACTTAGGACGAGAGCACTAGAGTGCCAAGCGTAGAAGGGATGTCCAAAAGTGTGAGGGGTGGCCCATCCAGCTGCATCACACACTTCTTGGATCGGGGCCCCTGAAAGGAGTGCTTTAGAGGACACCATGCCTCTGGTTGAATGAGCCCTCACGGCCAAAGGTGAAGGCAAACTGCGCACCTGATAGGCCATAGATATCGCCTGAACAATCCAATTGCTGATGGTTTGTTTGGACGCGGGAAGCCCCTTCCTGGGGCGACCAGAAACACACCAGCAACTGGTCTGACTTCTGCCATGAAGAAGACCTCTCAATATACATTTTTAAAGCTCTGACAGGGCAGAGAAAATTAAGTCTCTCCTCATCCACCATCACGTGAGGTGGAGGATGAAAAGCCTGCAGAACCGTAGGCCGTGCCACATTCGATGGTACTTTAGGCAGATAGCCCGGCCTGGGATGCAAGATAGCCCTAACATCCATGAGATAACGAGAGCGCCTGAAGATGTCCTACTCTCCTCAGAGAAGTAATGGCTAGCAAAAAGGCTACCTTGAGGGAAAGGATCTTGGCCTCAGCCGACTCTATAGGTTCGAAGGGGGCCTCAACCAGCCCTTCGAGAACCACTACCAGCTCTCCAGAGGCCCATCACCTAGCAGAGCGTGGGAAGCCACAATGGCAGCCACGTACACCTTGAGTGTGGATGGGGTAAGACCAGCCGAGAAGTGATCTTGGAGGAACTCCAGCACTGAAGCCACCGGGCAGTTAACTGGGTCCACCTCACGCTCTCTACACCAAGTGGTGAAAACATTCCATTTTAGGCCTTACAATTTCCTCGTGGAGAATACTCTAGAGCTAAGTATGGTCTCGACTACTCCTGCTGACAGGCCGGCCTCTCAGTACTGTGCCCCCTAAGGGGCCAGACCCACAGTTTCCATAGCTTTGGCTGAGGGTGAAATATTGAGCCCTAGTTAGGGCTACTAGTAGTAGACTGACCCCGTCGCGATGGACCCTCTCTAGAACTCCCGGGAGGCGATCGGGGGAAAAGTGTACAGACGCAGCCTCGGCCACGGGGCTGGATGCATGAGGGAGAACCACGGTGGGAAGTGTGTCGTCTCTCAAAATCCATTCCCCGGGCCTCAGCCGATAGCGCTGGGTGTTTCCTTGGTGACTCGGAGAGACAAGTCTGCAGCCTTTCTCAACTCTGCAACATCTTCTGGAGTTGGCCCCTCGCCTTCATCAATCGCTTTAAGAAGGTTGGCCTGGTATGCCTGCAGTACTGCCATAGTGTGCAGACTGGCACCAGCCCAACCCGCAGCCATATAAGCCCTGCCCACCAAAGTAGATGTATCGCGGCAGGGTTTGGTGGGCAGCACCGGGGTTTTTAGGGATGACGCAGTGTCGAGGAAAAGATAACTGGTCAATGACTCTTCCACCCGAGGCATCATCCCATAACCATTCTCTCTCGCCCCCACAATATTGCTGTAATCTAATACTGGGAGATTGGAAATACGAGAGGAATAAGGCTTGTTCCACGATTTACACAACTCGTTTTGTAAATCGGGAAAGAACGACAAACCCCGGCGATGAGTTTGTTCTCTATGCTGCAGGGAGCGCTCATCTAATTTACCATTTGTCTGCGCTTCTTGCCTTTCACGTGGCCAGCTGATGTTTAACTGGTCCACATTGCGAGAAACAACCTCCACCGGCTCCTCATATGCGGGGACATGGAGTGGCGAATCAACTCCATAATCCCCGCCCTCGATGCTGAGCATGTCCACTTCCTCGGAAGCAGACAGCTCGAGTATCGGGTTCTCCACTCGCAGGGAAGAAGCCGCTGAGCGGGCTTCCGTGTGAGGCGGGAGAACATCGGAACTGGCAGAGGAATCCTGAGAAAGTGCCTCGGCAGTCTCAAGAAGATTCCTTGCCAAATCCATTTGCGAGCCCCATGATGAACACCGCCGTTCGCGAGCCTGGCCATCCTCATTAAAAATAGAAAGAAGAGAGCACAGCACCCATATTTTTAAAACTTCACAATCCGGACAAGCAGCCCCCTCGAGAGATGCCTGCACGTGCAATGTACGCACAATGTACTTGCTGAAGAACAGAAAGCTGATGCTTGTGTGTGCCGGCGTCCCTTTGTAAGCTTCCATGTATCCCTTCACACGTTACGTCATGACGCAACACCAATCACAATTGGCCTAGTTTCATTCATGCTTCAGAGGCGCTACGCTGGGGGGCGTTAAAAAAAAATTATATATATATATATATATATATATATATATATATATATATATACCTTTAAATGGAGTTAAGACTTCCTGTAGACCATTGAAAAAAGTTAAAGTAGTCAGTCTGGGATTGCTTTCCCCCTTGCTATGCCAAGTATTCCCTCAATGCAAAGTTTATAATTAGAGTAGCATTTCCAACTTGGGGTTATTTCAGAGCCAGCCGCTGGTCTCTGGACACTGTGTCTGTTTGGAGAATGTCAGTGTGGATAAAGATATGTGCACATCAAAACACTATGTTGTAGCCTATGGAAAGTAGAGCGGGATTATCACCAACTGCTCTGCTGCCTCTGGACTTCCAGAAAGGAACACTCTTTCTCTAGCTAATTCTGCCCTGGCACCAGCTGCCACTGCCAAAACACCTCCTCAGGAAGGTCTTTTCCTCTGTGCGCAAGTGTGTGTGTTGATGGCAGTTGCTGTAAAAAAAAAAAAGTAATGTTTTGATTTCATGTCAACTTTAAGACTTCTGCTTTAATCCTGCTCGCCTATGCAAGTGCCCAGAACTTTTTATAGCTTTATAGCCCAGTCCAGTTTGGTGATTCTGAAGAGAGATCACAGATTGACTCAGTCTGGTCCCTACTGGAGACACAGTGCTAATCTGAGCCCCTGCTGGCACAGCTAGCTGTGGTTATAGCTTCTAATTACTCTCAGGAGAGAGCCATTGTTGTAAAGGGAGATGAGAGCAGATATCCCAAGGCTCCCTGCTAGATCTCTCCAAGAGTACATTTAAATAAAGATCACGCTCCAAATTCAAATAAATCACATGCACATTTTGTATTGCTGAATGCTAAGCATGGCACATTACAGTATTTCCTTCTTATATGCACCCACAGCCCCATTAGTTGTTTCAAGTTCACCATTATCATTATTTTAATATTAATTAAGTCATTAATATTAATAAAGTTAAAAATGTTACACATTCTCCTACAAGATCCACACAAATTTATATATATATATATATAAATGGTGAAGCTGCTTCTAAACTGTAGATTGTCAAACTAGAAGTTACTCATAACTTAAAATAGAACTTTTGAAAATGTAGTTAGCTACGCTAGCTACTAGTACCAAATGACATTAACACAACATATAATAAATCTATCCAATGATGTGTATTATAATTGAATCAGAGTTGTAGGTACAAAACAATTTTTAAATGAATGAACAATCCCAATAAGGTTGAAAACATCAGTCTTGAACTGATATATTAACACTAAATTAAATAATAATAAAAAAAGACTACTCTCTATTTGACGATATTAACTAAATATTCCGCTATAAAAATCCGTGAATCTGTTTACAAGAACTGTCCAAATTAAATGATTCACCAGAATGAACCGGACTTTGTATGAGAGAAGGAGGACTGTTAAGGTTGAAATGATTCGCAAGAATGAATCTGACTTTCCAGCGGTACACATGAGAGAAAGAACCATTTAGGATAAACAGATTCACTAGAATGACTCTCACTCTCTCTCTCTATCATATGTAGCTAAATACTGGGAAAAGTACTTTATTAGTGAAAAAATCTAAATCTTTTCAAGTACCCTCTGGGATACACATGCCCAGGTGTAGCTTAAATGTAAATTAACCAGTACCTGACCGGTATAACAGCTATATCTCAAAGTTCAGCAGTCAATAAAACAGATGAATATTATCTAGACCCAACACATGTCTAACAGCGTTGATGCAGGTAAATCTGGTTAGATGCGTGTCTGTATTGAGAGGCTAGTTTTGCACAGTGATGATCTTCCACCTTGAATGTGCCGCCGGCTTGATGCTGATTATATGAGACTGGCATCAGTACCCGTCTTCATCTGTTTTTGAAGTCTGGTTCTCTTTAAATCAATAAGATCAGCTCGGGGCAAGGACACACTCACCCTGTCTCAGATCATCCTAAACACAGCTGACCAACTGCAAATGCAGCCATCACTGGGTCTGCTAGGAGGGGATTGCGGGTGTATGAGGGAGAAGTGATAGGAATGATTTCACACCTTGCACATCACCGATGGGTGTTGCTCCATGAAGTGTTAGTTCTTTGATCTTTCTGAAGGACAAATTAAAATAGAAAATGCAATAATGACAATAATAACGACAGGTCCTTTCTGAACATGGCACTATATTTGCAGAGAAAAATGAGAGAAAAAGAGATCTAAATATCGCTAATGAGAATGCTAGGACTGGTTTCACAGCCAAAACATCAGGGAGTTTTGTTCCTCAACAAGGCAGAATGCAAGAATGCACTCGTTTTCAAATGCAGTAACATGCAACATAAGCTCTCTAAAAGTGCATTAAAAGAAAGTGATCAATTGCAGTGTCAAATTAAGATGCAGAAGTTTTCAAAGAAATATATATATTTTTTGTCCATTTCTACAAGTCCAATTCATGGCCAGCAACTAAAGAGGCCCAATAATAGACAAAGGTTCGCCATTCTGTGTAATGAGGTAAAAAAGTGCCATTTATATCACAAAGAGTGGTGTGAACAAATGGAGCAAGTTGTGTGTGTCCCAAACGTGATTATGCACCCCATGGTCTAATGGTTTATTTTTTCTCACCGTATGTGCCTCTGGAGCTCTCTCAGTATTAGACTTTGTCCTGCTTTCAAGCCCCAGCACAGATGTTACAGTCTAATTAAACAGAAGCTCACTGTTGCTGCATTCGCTGTGAGCAACCAGGCAGAGGGTGAGCGAGAGAGAGAGCGAGAGAGAGAGCGAGAGAGAGAGAGAGCGAGAGCGAGAGCGAGAGCGAGAGAGAGAGAGAGAGAGAGAGAGAGAGAGAGAGAGAGAGAGAGAGAGAGAGAGAGAGAGAGAGAGAGAGAGAGAGAGAGACCGACCCTGGGAGGTGGTTATGAAATATTCATCTGACCAGAGCCTTTTAAGATTCTTTAAAGTAGGAAGTCTTACGTTTTAAGTATCAATTTAAGGTCTGTCAGATCTGCTTTCCTCAGCCGTTTGATGAATGTCTGTCAAGATAGAGAGTAAGAGAATAGAGAGAAAAAGAGAGAGAGATGAAACAACAATGGAAATAACAATGGAAGCAGATTTTGAGATTTCCAGGTTAGAGAAAAAGAACAACAAATAACAAAACGAAACTACAAACCACAAAGCAAAAATACAATGTATCAAAGCAAAAAATAAATAAATAGTAATAAAAATATAACATATAGCTAATATGTTAATAATAGCTAACTAGTTTTAAGTTAAACTAAGCAAAAAGCAAAACAAATGGATAACGCAAACTACAGAAACAAATCAAAACATTTTGTTTGGATTACTATACTAATTACTTTCTCTAAAAAAATTGCATTACTTATTGCTAATTTCTAAATCCCATATCAACCGTGACAATCTGAACAATACAGACATGCAACTGCTCTTTTAACTTTCAAATAAATAATATAATAATTGCATAAATTATTCTTGAACTGACCAAAGTATTTAAAGGGAGGTTATATTAAAAACATAAATTTTGACACGTTAGAAGTTAAATGTTGATATTAAACCCACTATTGTTTTATAAAATTGTTCTATAGAAAGTCTATACAAGCAATTACATTGGAAGTAACTGTAATTAAATGACAGATACATTAAGAGTAATCACTTTACTTTTTCAAGGGAAAATAATTAAAAAATAAATTACAATAATTAAGTAGTAATGCATTACACCCAACACTGCTCATGGGCAAAGCATTGTCAACTCTCTCTCTCTCTCTCTCTCTCTCTCTCTCTCTCTCTCTCTCACACAAACACACACACACACACACACACGCGCGCGCACGCACGCATGCATAGAAAAAGGTAGATCGTCTAACACATGCCTCTACAGTAAAAAAAAAAATCTGGAAAGTGATTTTAGAACGCCTGTAAAAGTTTACAGCAAAAGCTACAGTATAAGCATTGTTTATGTCATGCACCAAATCGCTGCATTAAAGCTCAAAGCTGTGCCGAATCGAGGCTTGGCGCAACCGATTTTTTGTCCAAAAAAATCCTCATTTGTCTGATGTCATTAGGATATTTTACTGCTGTTGATAACATGTTGGATATTTACGACTCTTGATCGGGCTGCCTCCTACGGTATACCCGCAATAGCCAGTGAGAGCGAGCAAGCTTCAACATCCAGATGTTGCATGCTTTTATAGCTGAAAAATGGCAACCACAAACATGTCACAATTCTTTGTCTCATTTTTTGTCTTGCTGCAAAACAGAATGCACAACCAGCTGACGACGTTAATCGTCCTCCATATTTGTTTTTCTTCTAAAGTCACGTTTGATCACGCAAGTCCTGTGAGATCTTGTGTCTAAGGAATTGCCACTGTGAAATCGTTATTACAATCGGCAGGAGTGTGGTGATGCGGTCTGGTTGAATCTTCTAGTGTGTGCGTTTGGAGGATTATAATGTTAAAAATAGGTCGAAAATGTCCTTATGTCTGTGGTCTCCCAAAGTTTAAAAATTGGTTAAGATTTGAAAATTGTCTAGTGTCCCAGGCCTAAGCCAACTTTGTGAGTCTGTGTGTGCAGGAGAGAGAGAGAGAGAGAGAGAGAGAGAGAGAGAGAGAGAGAGAGAGAGAGAGAGAGAGAGAGAGAGAGAGAGAGAGAGAGAGAGAGAGAGAGAGAGAGAGAGAGAGAGAGAGAGAGAGGAGGTGGTGGTGGAGGAGGGGGAGAAGGATGTTGAATTAGATGAAGATTTTAGAAGATGTAAAATGCATTGGAGATTTTACAGAAGCATCTCCCTTGAGCTGGAGTCACTGTGTGTGGTTTGAAAAGTGGCTTTATTTTCTTTCTTTCTTTCTTTCTTTCTTTCTTTTTTTCCGGACTATTTAGTGCTGGTTTTCTGAGTTTTATGCATATTGCCCACAGCTTTCTCAAACGCTCTGCCAACACACTCTTTAATAATGTGGCTACGCACAGCAGTTAATTGAACAAAAGAATTTCCAAGCTGAAAAAACCTACAAATATCCTGTTTTGTTTTTCCACTCCTAACTAAATTTGCATGTATATATTCTTATGAGTGTGTGTGCATGTGTGTGACTGTGGCCTTTACGGAGGGCTATTTTTTCCAGCTCTTCTTTGAGAAGCATGACAGCAGACCTTTAAAGACTGAGGGAGAGAGCGAGAGATTGGGATAGGGAGAACTTGAAATTGGAGTCGAGAGAAATAGGCAGAGGTTTAAAAAAGAAGAATGAAACGAAGTGAGAGAAGGAAAGGTGGAGGATATCATAAAGGCAGAATAAATGGAGAGGTGAGGGATAGAGAACAAGGGATGATAAAGGACAGAGGGGAGGCGAGCGCTTTTGTTCATGGCACAGGACTCAGGCTTGCCAGCTGCTGCGTATGGCTCTGTAAGAAACCTGATCTCCCTTCTCCTCCTCTCTCCTCTTGCTATTAAAATAAGGGATGAATTAACCCCACACCAACCCAGGGGGGAAGAGGAATGTGAGGGGGAGGACCGAACTTCAGGAAAGAACTTGAAAGTGTTTACATGAGTCTGTGCAAAAGCCATGTACTAATATTCTAGGTTCAGTACAATAGACTCAGTCGACAGCATGGTTACAGTGAGACAATTGTAATGGAAGTAATTCAAGGAGAATTTTAAAAGCAGAAATGTAAAGGTTTTCATTTTAAAGTACTTATACTATAATAAGTTTGGGATTGGTAAGATTTGAAAGAAGTCTCTTATGCTCACCAAGGCTGCATTTATTTGTTCGAAAATACTTAAGAAAAAGTAATCTTGTAAAATATTGGTAAAAAATTTTAATTTAAGATTAATGGATTGGCCCCAATTCACTTTCAATGTAAGTGCCTCAATGTAACCCAGATTTATAGGACAAGCTGAAATTATTTTTTTTGTGGTAATCAACATGCTGTTGATTGAGCTGAACTTTCTATATTAATATCAATATTTCAATAGTGCCACTTACACAAAGTGCTCAAAATACAAGAAGAAATGAGCACCAATGTAGCGCAAGAAAGTAGGCCAGGTCAAGAATGTGTGTAAGAGTGGACACAAACTGTGTGTGAGTGCACTTTGTATGAGTTGGGTTTTGTGGTCAGAGTGTGTGGTGAGAAGCCATATGGTTGTGTGCTCAGCCTGAGAAGAGAGCCACAAAGGTGGGGGAGAGAATTGGTCCATCGCTCTGGTCATCTGGAGCTTTATCCCTCAGAGAGCACAAGCCCTAAAATGGTCTATTCTCCTTCTCTGTTCTTTTCCTTTCATCTCTCTTCTTCAATCCTCTCCTTTCCTTCGGATCTCCCTGATCCTTATTACTTTCATATTCCTGGTAGGAGTGTGTGCATGAAAGAAGGAAAGCAAGTTCTTCATCTGTCATGCCACACTCTTGGGTGAAAAGGTTACTGGGCGGGAGGTTAAGTGTGCTGTGGGGACCGTGAGTGTGTGTGAGATGGGGGTCCTTTATGGCACGTAGGATGGGTAATTTTTCCAGTCTGGAAAACAAACACTTGAGATGAGAGGATGAAATCTCTGGTCGGAGGGAGGACAACAGCTGTGACCCAAATATGATTCTTTTGATTGCTACATGCATTCATTCAAACTCTCTTACTGGTTTAACTTCATAATATCTAGCATTTAAAGAGAAAAAACAAATTCTATCATCATTTATTAATCCTCATGCTGTTGAAAAAATGTCCAGACAATAAGTGTTTTATGTCCAGACAATAAAAAGTCAATGATCTTCCATAGAAGAAAGGTAGCATGGAACATTTTAGCATACTTGTATAAGATTATAGTATTAATATTATAGTTTTCATTTGAGATATAGTTTGAGTAATTTTATTATGTGCTTTTGTGATTATTCTTTATTCTTTGTTAAATATTTCTATTTAGAAAAGCCAGCACGCTATTAATATACACCACTATTTGCCAAATATGCCATATCAAAGAGCCATGTTGGATTATGACTGATCCAACATTGATCCAGCTGATCCAATAAGGCTCATTGATTTGGCATTGTAATAATTTGCCAAAACATTTAGCATTTTCAGTAAAAACATATGCATATCTTGCAATTAGTGGTGAATATTCATTTCACTAAATTAGTAAAGAAAGAATCACAAAAAGAAAAAGGCTATTTTGTTTCGCAAAAATGCTGAAACCAGCTGTTGCACATTAATATCTTGGTTTAGCAGTGACGCTCAGCCAAAGCCTCTCTATTTATGGCTTAATTTAAACATTCGGAGACAGCGTATTTACATTTCTCCCATTCTTTTGTGTCTACAGCTATGGCTGTCTCCTAACATTCTCCGAGCTGAGTGACCAGCAGTCGAGTGCTTTACAATACTGCAGCAGTCATGGCTGAGTGCGACAGAATGAATAATAAATTATAAACTTTCCTCCACAGTAATAACAGTCCCACCATCCACTGGATTGACACAGAAACTCCAGAGAAATCTATTCGAAGAAATCCTGGAGAACTTCTCCTCAGCACAATGCATTATCTGCTCAGATCTTTCCATCAGTTATGAATTAATCTCTGTGCTGTCTGCACTTCTCTTTCATTTCATTTTTCCCTGTTGTGTGTCAGTCCCTGTGACTGGCTGGTTAAACTTGAAATCCTTCCTCTCTCACACTGTTGGTATTCTTCTTTCTCTCAGCTTCAAGAGTTTAGGGTCAGATCCACTGTTTGCAGTGACTTTCACACAAGCAGAACTGGGGCTGGCTCTCAGAGGGGCCGGGCTGAAAGGCAGTCTTTGTCTGGGAGAGGAGAAATGTTCACATCTGGCAGCGCGCTGGCCTGGCTCAGTTGATGTAGGGTGGCAGGGGGGCTGCTTGGATTGCTGTCTGGTTTTGCAGAAGCCCACATCTCCAGCTTTAATAGAAGGAGCGAATGAACCCCCCCTCTTTGCTTTAAGACCCCGGAGGTTGTGCGGATTTGGCAATACTTCTGAGCAGCGATGGGTTAATTGTTCACTCCGCTGTCTTGTGGCGGCTTTTTTCTTGACGTGCCCCTGGATTCCTGTGATCAGAGAGAGTGGAAATGCTTTTAATCTCTGTTCAATGGCTTTTTTTCTATTTTGGAATAGTCGACTTGTGCCAGATCAGAGGGTTAGAGCAAGTTCATAATCATTAAAGACTGCATGCATGCCCAAGAATATCCGCACAGAGCATGATTATTAAAGCCCTTTTTTCTATGACAGCGTTAATGCATGGAAAATGTTTTGCCCTTTATCGCCCCAAACACTTCATACCCTCATGGGATGCAACAGCACAGTTGCATGTCTCACACTTTCTCTGACCTTTAAAATGTCCTTCAGGCTCTGTAAATACTCTTTTTCTTTGTATGCTTCATTCATAACACTTCTCATCTCAAAAACCTAACCTGGAAACTTAGTTTCCCTTTAGACCCATTTTTTTAGCATTAGAGCCCAGACTTTGATTTAGATCTAATAGCTAGACCTAATTCGAAAAGCTAGCTTGTCATTTTCTATATTGTTATTTTGCAAATGTTTTCTTCTCAAGTGCCCCAAAGCCCCATCAGTAACGCTCAAGTACCCCTTCATCTGCATCTGCACCAAAGCATAAATGTTTTCATTCAACATGTGGCAGAAATCTAAATATATATCCAGCATCTTTATTAACTGTAAATGCACATATATTACACTATTAGAGTTTATAATATTTGTAATGTATTGAAAGCATGAATAGTTTATAGAATATTAATAAATAAATATGAATATCAATAAATATTACAATGATGTTAATATTAATAAATAATAACATTACCATCAATACTGACATTATTATAGAAATTTTGAATATTTATATATTCACATTAAAATTTAAGTATACATTTCATGCTGAAAACAACCTGTATCTAGGCCAAATCCCTTTAAAACCACTCATTAAAAGATCAAGAATTCAAATGGATCTGGTTTTTGTAAGGACATTTCAGAGATGGTTCTTGTAGAGTTCAAACTGACAAGTTTCAAGTAAATGTGACAGCAGGAAAATATTCCACTGGCAGCACTTTGTGGTTAGCACCCCCCACTAATGTCTCAAATGTGCAATTATATCTTTCAGCAAAATCATTGAAGTATGCAGAACTCAGGCGGCCTTACATTAGAGGTTAATGGCCCATGCAAGAAGGCGAGGGTATGTGTGCGTTTGAGTGTGTATTTTAATTGGAATATAAAGTGACAGTTGCAGCAGAAACGTAAAGCCACCTTCCACTGCTTTGGAGTGACTGAAGGTGCATCTCTCCATTTAAAAGCAAAATAGAGTAAATAAAGAGTGACAGAGAGCCTAAAGCCTGGGACCCTCTCATTAATTGGTGCATGAAATCAGAAACCTCTCTCATGAAAGGGAAAGTGTCAGTTCACAGCATAACAAGAGACAGGTGGACAGGTCTGTCAATGACAGGATAGAGAGGAAGCACTGCATTTGCTTTTCCCTTTCCATTTGCTTTCTTTTTTCCCTTTTAACTTTCCATTTCCTTTTTCATGTTTCTTTTCTTGTCTGTTTTTAATTTCTCTTTTTCCCTTACCTTTCCCGTTTCCTCATCCTTTGTCACTTTTCTTTCCTTTTCCAGTTTTATTTCACTTTCATTTCCTTTCCTTTCCTTTCCCAGTTTAATGGCTTTTCTTCTCAATTTTCAAATTTCCTCTTCCATTTCCCTATTCTGTCCATTTCATTTGTACATTTTCACTTCCTTTTCCCCTTTCCTTTCCAAATTCATATTTCCTCTTCCTTTTCCCTATTTGTGTTCAAATCTTTCCTGTAGCTCAAACAGTTGCCGCTAGCAACGCCAAGGTCATGGGTTCGATTCCCAGGGAAAGCAAGAACTGACAAAATGTAAAATGTGTACCTTGAATGCAATGTAAGTCGCTTTGGATAAAAGCGTCTGCCAAATGCATAAATGTAAATGTAAATGTAAATCCATCTGGGAAGTAAGTGTAAACGAGTTGGTGTGTTCAAGTCACAAGATGGCGGTGTACAATACAGCAAGGTTTTTATACTCTAATTCTAAAATAATTAAGAAAAAAGAATGTGAATCAGGTGTGTTTTGCTTTTTTAATGTTTTTATTTAGGGGTGATTGGGACATACAGTAAAAAAAAAACTTATTTGCTGAGTCCTAGCTGTGAGACCACATAATCAAAATTTGGATGTCTTCATTGGTGTGACATCATGTTGGTGGGCGAGGCACACATCAAACAGGAAGTTGACCCTGAAATAAGTGTTTTGAAATAAATAAATAGAAAAAACAAATAATAAACACACTAAAGCCTGTAAAGCATTGAAATAAATATCAGTAAATACTGGTAACTTACATAATATAATAAAGTTGAATCTATTTTTTTTTAAAAATGTAAAAAAAAAATTTCGTTTAATATTTCCACACAAAGGCGCGTGATATAACCTACCGCTCTGCGCTTTGAGAGGGATGTGGGACACGAGCAGGAAAGAGACCATCGATCTACTTGTAAAAGGAAGAGCGAATTTACTTCTACAAGGGCAAGGCATTTAGGCTGTTTGCGCGCTGCCAGAGAAAGCCAAACTAAAATCCCCCGCGCGTGTGAAACGCGCTTTACAAAATGAACTTGACGCGCCTTACCAATTATCATTAGGCCTATGTCTAATAACAAGCACAAACTGTTAAAAAGAATTTGACGTACAAGTAAAAATGTAGGCTATCTGTCCTACAGTGTTTTTTCTACTTTACCACAGTAAAGAATACGAAAATAATCGACCTAAAAGCGAACAAAGGAAGAAACGTTTATAACGCGTCTTTGGGTGAGACGCGAGTGAAGATATGGGAAAAGAAAAAAGAGATTCCATGCAGGGATGAGTCACGATTTTTGAATATTCGATTAGTTGATTTAATTATAGAATATCTAATGTTCTAATGTCTGTTGTGCGATCATTCTCTAAAATAAAATCTCCATGTTCTGGTGCTGATGCAGTGGTGACGCGTTCATGTAACCGGAGGGTGACGCTGCCAATAACACACATAACAGCTGTCACAAAGAACCGGCAAAAGTAATGATTATGAACGTGTCAAATATAGCAAGGAGACATTTTAATTGTTTATTAATAAAGTGTTTTGTGTGTGTGTGTGTGTGTGTGTGTGTGTGTGTGTGTGTGTGTGTGTGTGTGTGTGTCAGTGTCGGGCTGCAAAGATGAAGTTGACGATGCTCACTCTTCGCAGTGAACGCGCCTAGAGAGAAATGCACACTTCATACGGAATACATAAGCATATGCTAGTCGGTTTATTTTCGTTTTGAATTGTTTTGTTTAAAAGTAGACAATTAAAGCTTTCTATAAGGAATAACTAATGGAATATTTTTAAATTCGCTGATAATCGGGTGACCAGATCGTAAACCACAATTCAAAGCCGACAAAGCTTAAGTTTATGGGCTCACGTAACTCTCTCATTCGTCATGAATTCAAACTTTTCCATGGCTGCGATATAACATTTAATTGCTAACCTATTATTTCTTTTGTAAACAAAGCTTTGTGTGTCATAATATTAATGTAAAGCAGCATTCATATACAATTTTTTTTTAAGCGAACCACCGCCGTACTACTCAGCCACCGCGGTGGCGCTTTACAACCGCGGTGGTGCGGTTGTCAAGTTTACCGGCACAGCCCTACTTGTTGATAAATGAATAAACATTGAGAAATAAATGGTTTAATAAAATTGAACCAAAACAGTTAAAAAACGATCCCATTCACCCTTAATTTGCCTAAACCTCTATTTTATAAAGCTACTGTAAATGTTATCATGGAATATTATATTGTTATATTACAATGCTATTATATTTTGTGCAGGCTATTATCTTATTTTGTTGTAAATAAAAAAGCATGACAATGTCACTGCTAAATACCTAAAAATTGATTTTTTGGTGAAGTAAATACTACTGAAAAAAAAAAAAAACCAATGTAATTTACATGAAAAAGTTAGTTCAGGCAAGAATTAAAAAAACGAAGTAAATTCCATATCAGTACTTAATTCAAGCGAGTAGAAATGAAAGTGTAAATATCAACTCAATAAAATTAAGTATAAATTACTCAACTTTTCTGATACTGGGGTTCCCATCATGCACTGGGCCTTGAATAATTAATGAGGTTCATTTTTCACTGGTTTCCAGCTGTATTTACACTGTTTTATCATTGCTTTTGTTGTCAGGATTAGTAACTTGCCATTTTGTGACATTTCGAGTAAATTTTCTGCTCAAAATGACACATTCAAACACAAAAATGATCCAACAAATGTTACCGTCATTGTGTATTGTCTACCAAGTATTGAGGTCTTTGCATTCACATGGTGCTTAACATCTGATATGATGTAGTATAAATTACTTAGATAATCTAAGTAAAGCACATACTATAAATTACTGGTATAATTTAATATTGTTGTTTGAGTGAAATATAATGCAAAGGAATTTTCAACTAAATCGATATTAATCAACCTTTTACTAGCTAAGTTAAAATTACTTATTTTCTTTGTTACTTTCACTTAACTAGGTTAAGTAAAGTTTACTTAATTCCATATTCCAAGTAAATTTAACTTAAAGATTTCTAATTAAAGCTACTGATAAATATGTTTAGGTTTTTACTTGGCAAATCTTTGTAAATTTACTAGTATTTTCTGAGTGGAAAAAGTTGCCTAGCTTTTTTCAAATAAATCCTACTCCAAATTTTTTTCAGTGTTATTAAGTATTGTGGTATTCCGCCATGTTTCTCACTGACACGTCCACAACTCGTAAACTGTAAGGGTTATTTTACGAGTTCACACTTAGAATAAATGCGTATTTGACGTGCTGTCCGAGGAGAGGGCTCCGGGCTCGGTATTCGGCCCGAACCCAGAGTACTCCCCCCATATTCCTGGCTGTGAAAGAAAGTGAGGAGTCGGGGTGGTGGAGGGATACTGAAAACTGTCAAGGAAAGTTAGGTGAGTTGACAGAGTGAATATATACTGTATATGCTTCCTCGCATGCTGATAGGGTAGACATGGTAATTGTTTGATGACAAGTTGATTGATTGATTATTTGAACGTGCTCCTCCCGAACTTTGTTAATGAAACATCATGTTTAGATTCTATGTTTTTTAGGGGCCGTTTACATGACACCGTTTTCTACTAAAAATGATTTTGGGGGCCTGAAAAGGCAAGCTTTTGAAAACGGGTTTCAAAGTGCAAGTTTTTGAAAACAATACCATTATCGTCTCTGTTTAAACTACAAAAACGCTAATTTGTGAAAACGATGACATCAGTGCGTATTACGTGTTCAGTCTATAGGTGCATCGTTTTTCTTTAAAAAGTGACCTCGCCAACTACTGGCCTGGCAGCAGATTACAGTATTTTTTATTTATTTATTTTTTTGTGAAAAAAAAAAAAAAGTTTCCATTTTTAGTACATCATTGTCGTGTAAACGTACCCTTAGTTTGTTCCTTGGTTTCTAATTGAGTTACACACCTGATCCCTGTTCTGTTGATGATCATCCTTTGTGTATTTAAGCTCTTGTTTACACAACCCTGTTTTCAACTAAAAATGTTTTGGCCATTCATTTACACGACAACGGCATTTTGAGTCCCTGAAAACGCAAAGTTTTCAAAACAGGTTTCAAAGTGCAAGTTTTTGAAAACGGTCTCCGTGTAAACAACAAAAATGCGAATCCCTGAAGACGATGACGTCATGCACATGCATATTACGTGTTCAGTCTATAGTGTTTCATCACCATCTAATGGCCTGGGAGCAGAATACAGCGTTTTAGTTGTTTTCGCGTGAATGGGGATCGTTTTGACAATGGTGTCGTCTGTACACGGAAAACTCAAAGGAAAACGTCTCCGTTTTAAGCATATCATTGTTGTGTAAATGTAAACCCTTAGTTTTCATTAAGGTGGATGACTGAAAAACAATACCTTTGCTGTTCTTTATCCATGTACTGGGTCCGATTCATTCAGGGCAGAGTCTATTTGCCTCTACTGCATAAAAAAAACGTATGCAATCTATTGAGTCGGATAAACTTTTTATCCAAAAAGAAAACATGCGCATAAACTACGATGGAAACACATTTACAGAATCAATTCCCCAATGCGCATCAAAAAAGACATGTGACTTTGCGATGGAATGGCATAACTGGACCAACCAGTGGACGGATCTCATTGCACAGCATCTGAAATGTTGTTTTACTCATCCTGAAATGCCTGAGCAAAATCTGTCGTCAAAGTGGTTCAATATAATTACCTGCCAGAACTGTCTTACACGACTGCACTCCCAAACAGCAGGCATCCACCTCCGAAAGCAAGATAACTTTATTGCGTTTCATCTGCGTGCTCTGAGGCGCAAGTAATTTATTACATAAGAAATTATAATATACAATGGCTTCTCCTACTGTAGCAACTTCCATTTTTCTGATATTTTGCACATAAGTTAAATTTTCAACTTTGGATAGAGACATAGCTAGTGTAGCTTGTTGTAGTTTACCCGTAATCTCCCTCTGTTCCCTGCTTCCTTCTTCTTTGCCTTCCCAATAGGGAATACTGCATGTTTGTAATGCTAATTTGTTGAGAATATATATGCAAGAAAAATTCACAAAAGTGAAAAAAGTCCCACAGATCTGCTAAAGCAGGGGGAACAAATGAGCTTTAGAGATATTTGAGGAAAATCCCAACTTTAGTCACAGCATGAGTGTGGAATGGGAAAAACACCACTGCACCACACACAAAGCTCAACCGCCCATGCGGTCAACTTCACAGCGACAAGGCCACAGACAAGGTCAGAAACAAGCCTTTATGGAATATTCATTGATCAGACAGTTACTGTATTACGTTGCCTTATACAATACCATGGCTAAATCTGAAGGGGCTGTGAAAACATTGATTACATATATGATGAATTATTAAGTCTTTGTACGTTTGCCTGTCTTTGTACATCCCTGTAGGGCTGGATGCATGAGCTTGAGCAAAATCCAATAAAAACTGAATAGCATCCCACAAGCTCTGGTCTTCTCCCTCAGCTAATGGCTTCAAGGCAGAGCTGCTCATCTCTGACCCTCTGAAGGAACCACAGAGCAGATGACAAATGTGCTTCAACTCGAAAAGGCGGCAAAACCAACGAGTCTGAAATCTAATAAGTAAGCTAGATCTGAGGAGTGATGGAGTAGGTAGAGGTCTGGTGCTATCATTCAGGGAAAATGTGGGAAGATGAAAATAAGAGCTAGAGAGAGAGAGAGAGAGAGAGAAGGAAAGAGAGGGCAGGTTAAAGGAGCTTCCAAAAACTTGGCCCCATTAATGTTTAACAAAACGCAGTAATGAGGATAGAGCAGACCTCAAAGGCACACAGAGACATGAAGATGAAATATTTACTGAAGCCAGTGCAGTGTTTTCACTGCACTTTGAGTGATTGTCGGCCATGTTTTATTCATGTTCCATTGTTTATATGGATGTGACTGAGACTTCAGCAGAGAGGAAGATCACCACTCACAAACCGACAGCTAATTATCCTCACATCTCTCTCCCTCTCTCTCTCACACACTCTCTCTCACTGGTGCATGCTGAGAGCCAATGCAGTGAGCACGTAAGTGGCGAGTGAGCTGCTTGTTGTGATTTGGAGATTTTTTTAATTTTATTTTGATCTTTTTTATTAATTTGCATTAATTCCTTCTACTTTCTCTGCGCTAAAGTATTATTTGGACATTATTCACTTTATAATGTTTTTTAATTCTTTTTTTTTTTTTTTGATTCGGAAGGGATTATGATGTCTAGATTACCGTTGTAAGCAGGGTTTGAAATGAACACCCGCCAAATGCGGGTAAAAATCAACTGTGGCGGGTAACACTGTCAAATCACTAGCCAATTTGGCGTACAGTGCACAGATTTATCGCAAATACTCGAATCGTGAGTCATCATGATATATTAAATACAGCGTATTGCGCAGAATCGGCACATATCTGGCTTACTTGAACATGCACGTTACTATGCAATAAATAACGACACGCTTGATCATTTGCATTGAAGCAATAGCGAAGATTAAAACGTTTTTGGTTAACAGAAAATACATTTTGGCTTTTTTATGTTCTTTGTACTGTATTGATCTGTCCCCCTGAAATACATTTTTGGTGTAAAGGATGAGGATGAAAGAGGAAGGGAGGAGGGCTGGATGGCAGGATTTTGTTTGAATAAGAAATGAATGTATGAAATCCAAATTTTATTTTATTTACAGTATGTAAGCATCATTTACTCAGCCTCATTTTACTCAAAACTGTATGACTGACTGACTGGAATATAGAGAGATAATATTTGAAGAAATGTTTTTTGTCCATTCATCCATTCTGGTTTGAGCACTCACTATGTATGCTTTTGTGTACATTTTATCATCCAAAGTTTGTAAGTTCTAAACAGAACTCCAAGCCGAGTAAATGCATTAAAGTAATGTATTTGTGTTCCATCTATTGGCAACATCTGCTGCCATATTTTAGGCTACAGAGAAACATCATTACTAGAAGATGCTTCGGTGCACAGCATTCATGCAGTCTCCAGAAAGACAGGGGAAATGAGGAGAGGAAATGAAAATGTTGCTAACTTTAATCCAAGTCTCCTTGATCTTCGCTAACCAGATCGACCTCACTGAAAATCGATTGGAATACGACTAATAGGCTCTAAGAGATGCCTGATATATCCTGATACATTAACATTTACACACGCAGGCGCTCTTGTGCGCACATACACCTGTCGGTACTCGTTTTTGCCTCTCTCTGAGCAGTCTAATGGGCCTTTAATTGATTGAATAAATCTGACTGGATAATAAATCACAGACTTAAAGAGAACCCTGCGTCTCTGACATCCGTTAGTGCACTAGAATATTGCTCCAACACTGTTAGTATTGATTTGACCTGTTTTAAGTTGGCGGTAAAGCTCATCATGACATAGCTTTAATAACCCCGCACTCATATTCGCATCAGGCGATTGCTCCTCTCTAAAATGATTGCCTCTCAAATCAAATCAAGACAGAGATTTGTTCATACCTTTCCGGAATGTTTCGAGACAGGGGAGTCTCCCCCCCTTACGCTCAGCTTTCATCATTAATCATTTGAAGATGCCTCTGCATATGATTATGTGTTTGATGATGCTGTTTGGTGTAGACAGAGCTTCGTAACCAGTGCTGTTCCGCATGAGGGTCACGCTGTGTCAGATCAGTGGTTTTTTAACATGTTTAATCAAAAGGCCAGACAAGCTGCTTTTCCTAATGCAGTGTGAAGACTTCAGCACACTCACGCACATACACAGAGAAGGTAAGTGTGTAGGATGGGTGAGATGAGCTGAAGATAATGAGAGCAGATTCCATAGATGTGGAACATTAGAGGCAGAACATCAGAAATCTGCTGCTCACAGGAACATCAAAGAAGAGTAATTGAAAATTACATGACTCCCTCTCTCCCTTTGCATTCTTCTTGAGCGTGAAGAAAGAAGATACTATACATGTATCTGTGTCTGTCGGGCCCCTGGGCCAGAAACTAAGCATGTCCACAGAGAGCTTTTAAAAAGCAGTGTGACTAAGTGTATGCGTGTGAGCCCTGCAGTGCTGTGTATGTTCCCAGCAATACAGAGTAGGATGGGCATCTGAATGCAGGTGTGTGTAACAGCAGTCCCTTAGGTGTTCTCCCTGTGTTCTTAAAGTAAGGAGGGTTGGGAACTTAATAAGTGCACCATAAAATATCACAATTTGAAAGGCTATGCTCTCTCTCTCTCTCTCTTGCTTCTATCTCTAGTATTTGGATATTAGTATTACGGAGGCTACTTTAAAACTTTACCTCACTACAAGCTACTAGTAACAAAAGTTTAAAGTAGTTAAAATATACAGTCAGGCTCTATTAAATAAATATTGCATTTCTCTATACCTAAACTGCTACAACACAAAATAGTTTTAATTAAAGTTAAATTAAATTAATTAAAACAAAAACAAAGATTTAGGAAACATATTTTGTATTAAAAAAAAGTAATGTTAAAAATAAGTTATTCATTATTTTGAAAAGTAGCTTGCTAGCAGCACTCAATAAAGTTTATGAAACTACATTAAAATGTACTAAAGGGACAAAATCTAACTGTGATTATATAATTTATAATTTAATTAGAGACACATTTTCATATTTGTTAAATTCCCTTTAGGAAATTAAATAAAAGCTTTAAAAAAATAAATAAAAATAAAACCCTATAATAAAGGCTAATTTATATATCTGAGTCGAAAAACTTAATACAGCAGTAAGAGCTGAATTTAACTCATCTTGATATATCAATGAAGACCTAAAATGCCATGCAGACTTTCTGCATATGTGAAAGACCAAGAAGGATTTCAATGATTGCCTCAGGGTTGGGTGAAGGGATGAGGCAAGGACTCAAAGATGCAGAGAAATGGGCTTTTATTTTTATAAAGAATAAAACAAAAACAAACAAAAACTACCCTATGGGAAAACAGGACCGTCAGCTTGACTTGGCAGAACAAGACTTGGTAGCAGGACATGACATGACTTCAGGGATCAGGACACAAAGAATGTAAGACAATCAACAGGACAGCACATGGCATAAGGAAACACACATGACAAGCCATGTGCTCACACCAAACATGCTAAAAAAAAAAGACAACACATGGCCAGCAAACACAATAATAAGCCATGTGCTCAAACAAATCAAGACATTAACACACAGGTAATGAGAACACTCATAAGCCGAGTGTTCAACACATGACAACGTGAAAGCATGCAGCCAGTGGAAAAACACAAGCTGCGTGCTACACAGCACACGACAAAACAGCAATGATTTGGTCACACAACAAGGTTGGAAATAGTAGCTTGGTACTGAACAAGCTACATTGTTTTACACCACTGTATAATAAGTCACTCTAGAAATGTAATTTCATTGCATTACATAAAATATCAAACCAACTTTTCTCTTTTTGCTTTGGGGCCATCTTTGTAAGTTAGAAAAACTGTCGAAAATCATACTTTGCTAAACCTACCAACCTATCACTATTTTATGTAACATAATACCATTCACACATTTTATGTGTGGTTTAAATAAATGTACCAAAATGTATTTGAAATACATTTATTTTATGCTAAGTATATTATAAATACATTTACATATTATGCACTTGATATAAATACCCTGCAATTGTACTTTTGATATACATAAACTGCTAAATTTGAACAACTAATTTTGTACTTTTAGTTATTCAGAAATAGTGTGAAGTCCAACTTAATATATACTTAAGTATGTTTGATTGTGCTACAGTGGAACTATTGCAAGTATACTTTAGGTACACTTTAAATATCTTGAATTTAAAGACTGATATTATACAGAGATCATACTATCCTTATAATTGTGATATCAAAACACATTTTAGGCTTAATATTAAAGGAGAACTCCGGTCAATTTTAACATTGAGCTCATTTTTTTGTAAATTTGGAGTGCTGTCAATACAGAGAACAAGAAATGAAAACAAGCGCAAATACAGTACCTGTATTTACATCCTGTTTTCGGTTGAAGTCCAAAGTAGTCGATTGTCGAGTTCACGTGCATAGGTTTAGTTACCTATGATCACGCGCGTGAACTCAACAATCGACTACTTTGGACTTCAACCGAAAACAGGATATACATACAGGTATTTGCGCTGGCTTAAATAACATCATTTTTATCCATTTCTTTCACATCTACTGCAGTCAGATTCACTCGTGTTCACTCTGAAGGAATCACTCACATGACCTGTGCACTTGTAATGACACATCAAGGATGTTAAGAGGCTAAAAGCAGGTTTAAATATTGCCCCATTGAAGTCAACAGGGTGCAAATTTTAAAAAGAGGATAACACGGTGTAGGCAACACCGATTTTTGTCGTTGTTCTCTGTATTGACAGCACTCCAAATTTACAAAAAAATGAGCTCAATGTTAAAATTGACCGGAGTTCTCCTTTAAGAAACGTGCATTGTGCAATAAAGAAGTACTCCAAATAAAGTTTCATTATAATATTTATATCAGTAAGCCTCCAACATTATGCCAGTAAATATGTTAATTGTTTTGTAGTATACTTAGTATGAAAAAAATATATTTTAAATACATTTTGGTATAGGTTTTTTTCACTATGGTTAAGAGTCCAAATACTTTTAGGTGCCAGTATAAATCCATGCAATGGTGCATTTCTTTCACTTTTCACTTTCTTTTCACCTAGCATCTTCATTTCTCTACCAGTGACCCCAATTATTCGAGGTGCAAAACCTGAACGTTTGGAGGTCTTTGAAGCAGCCCCTCTGCTCATTGAAGGCAAACAGCACAATGCACTCGCGGATGATGAGGTGGCATCACTGTAGTTTAGCAGCCCGCTCAGAGTATACCAGCATAAGATGAGCATTAAAATAGCCTGGAGACGACGGGCTTTGCATTATTCAACAGTACAAGAAATACGCTTCAGGTTTACAACAGCAAGAAACACTGATAATACAAACATACACACACATGCACACAAACAGAGCCACATGAGGATCTTTAAAACAATGAAGTCTTCTGGCCAGACTGTAAGTCTAAATGCTTGGTCTATAATGGATGGTAAAACACAGTCCTTGAACAGAAACCTTGAAAATGAACAAGGTCTTGGGCTCTGAGTGTTTGCGCAGAACTCCCCTCCCTTCCTTTAGCGTAATGTTGTTTCGATGGGACCGCATACATTTTGAAATCTGACCTCTCTCAGTGACTTTCACTCACCCAGACAAATAATGAACAATGATAGACCTGTGGGCGCCCATGTGATCTCTTTATAAAGCCTTCAAATCATCCTTTAACCCTGTACATGAGCACTCAAGGTGAAAGAGAGAGGTCCTTGCACTAAGAAAGGCCCTTTCATGTAACCCTTGTGATCATTTCGGTAATGATAAAAGAGTTCTTCCTTCAAGCGATCTTTCAACTGATGATTGTATACACAAACGCATCCCCCTGAGAACAGCGAGAATGAGTGAGAAATAGACACAGAGCGGTAAAGATCAAACAGAAAAATTATGCTGCTCTTGTCTAGCCTTTAAACAATGGATGAACCAAGATGAGCACTAGCAAGTTTCCACATGAACATTGTGGAGGGAATTAAGAATTCACTAAGAATTGGTATCACCGTTTACCGTACTTGCATGCTCTGTCTCAAGGCCTGGTACACTAAAGGAATTATGCAAATCAAATCACGCTGATCAAATCAATGTGCCGACAAATTACAGGCTGGATGCAATACTGTACATCATAAATCAGCTCTTTAAAATGGAGAAAGTCTTCTCTGGATATATGCTCTTCAGAAATAACTGAATGAATTCACAATCATTTAAAGGGGACCTATTATGACCCTTTTCACAAGATGTAATGTAAGTCTCTGGTGTCCCCAGGATGCGTCTGTGAACACAATTATAGCTTGTCCAATTGGGTGAGAGCAAAAACACGCCGTTTTTGTGTGTCTCTTTAAATGCAAATGAGCTGCTGCTCCCCGCCCCCTTTCCTGAAGAGGGCATGGCCTTTACAGCTCATGGATGCCGATCCTACGGCGGCAATAATAAACCAGGAGAAGCAATATGACTGATAATGTAAATACAGATGTTCACTGTTCATCCCTATATGTATGAACCTGAGTCGGACACTGATGAAGGAGAGACTACTTATGAATGATAGCTGTTTAACAACACTATGCAGCTGTCTGTCTGGCAACCAGCATCCCTCCTCATGCTACTGAAATGTGTCGCTGTGCAGTCTGTGCTTATCTCTACAGAAAACGTACACAGTATTTATAAAAGACAGTAAGACAATCGCCTTACTGAATAGTTCATAATCAATATGTGGTTATGAATTATATAGACAATAAGCGTTTGCTGGTTTAAAATGTAAATGATGACAAACTGTGAACATAATCACAGACATGGTAACTTTAGTGGAAATTGCTAACAAGCACATTTGGAAAGGCGTTTTTCAATAATTTACAAATTATAAAGTGTGATACTTTATAATTTGACTTTAGGGTGTGAAGCTGGATCATGAACAGTTGGTATTGCTCCATCTTTGAGCAGCAACTTTTTAGTTAAACCTGCTTTGTATTGACCCTTGTTCACAAATCAGTCTGGTGTAAAATGATTAGCACAGACATGAACGATTTTAGGTAACTTGAGGGGCACATTCCCATCATAAATAAAATGAATCGATTGTGTCTTCAGTGGCTCAGTTGCAGGGAGTAAATGAAGAGTTGTATGCTCACTTTTACATCCAAAAACAAAACACCTGGCTTTCTTAGTGTGAAACTGAAACATTTATTTATTTTTTTATTTTTATTTTTTTATCACTACAGCTGCTCCAGCGTATAGAAAATGGTGGACTGCTCACTGAGGGCAGGGTTTATGCTAATAGGGCAGAGTCCATCAGCAGTCGTGGGTGGGACCTAGACATTTTGTGATGTCACAAAAGGTAGAGTCTGTAATCTATATATCTATATATCTATAAATCTATATATGTAGCCTGCTCAGACTACAATCCTCTGGAGACAGGGCAGAGAACTAGGCTCAAAACTGTCTCAAACTAGACCAAATCAGATCAGGAGATTAGTGCAAATAAAATGGTGATTTTCTTCAACTGGTAAACATGTTGGGTCTTCATGTTTTATGGGGACTTTCCATAGTCATACTGATTTTTACTGTACAACAAACTGTATATTCTATCTCCTAACCCTAAATCTATCCATCACAGAACACTTTCTGCATTTTTTACATTATCAAAAAAAGTATATATTTCTAAGCTGTTTTCCTCATGGGGACCAAAAAATGTCCCCACAAGGACAAGGATTTCAGATATTACCATATTTATGGGGATATTTTGTCCCCATAATGTAGGGTTTATCAGGACACACACACACACACACACACACACACACACACACACACACACACACACACACACACACACACACACACACACACACACACACACACACTATATATATATATACTGTATATATATACACACACACACACACACACACACACACACACATACAGTTGACATGGCTGAGTTTTCGATGGTTTGGCACTGTAGTGTTGAGGCATTAGGGCTGCTGTAACTATGGAAACGCATTAGGAGATCATTTAATGTGAGCGAGACAAGCCAAACAGGCTGAGGAAATGGAAAACAGATGAACGGTTGTCAAAAGCAAAATTCCTCCATGCAGACATCACACAAACGTGCACTCTGACACACTTAGCATAGCCTATACACATGTGCGTGTATTTTTCTCTAATGCGTCTCATAAGTTCATACAGAACTTACGCATGGACAGTTCTGGCATATTGTACATGCTCAGCTTTTCTTTCTCATGCAGCCATTGTCTGTCTGGACTACAGTGACCATTTTGAATTATGGATGGTGTCTCACTTTTAGTGACAGTGACAAAAACAACCATTCCACTATGCTTTTACATCTCCCTCAAGTGTATAATACGTCTTTCCCTTGGCTTATTGTTGTCCCACTTTCCCTGCTCTCTTTCTTTTTCTTTTTCCCTCACTTACCTTGTCTACCTGAATCAGTGTGAAAGCACCATAATATATAAAAAGAAACCCCTACCATGACCTTAAAAGGAGAGTTCACTTATAAATGAAAATTCTTTCATCAATTTAAAATTTTGTGAAACACCAAAGGCATGAATGGATAATGTAATGGACAATTTGTTTCCACATAAAATGAAAGTGAATGGGGATCTGGCATGTCAAGCTACAAAACAACACCATACAATTATAATAAAATTGGTTAATATGAAAGGAAGACAGAATGGAATTTAAAACTAGACAAGGTTAAGTAAATAATGACATATTTTTCATTTGAGGTGATCTATCCCTTTAATAAACTGTAACCTCTACACAAAACAGAAGCAAATACCATGATATATTCAAAGTCGCTCAGACTTTAACTGTTCATTTTTAATACTTTATGATTTGTATTTGTCGACAAAATCTTAAATTACCTCAAGATTCCCTACTAGTTAAAAACAAGCCACCATTATTGTGTGACTGTTTTTGTGGCAGATATGACCCCAACAAAGCTGCTTTACAAGCTCATTGTTTAGCCTGTAACAGTCTGCCAACAGACGGTTTTTGCACTGCAACCTGTTTTGTTTTTGTTCATCTTTCCTCCTGTTTTCCCTTTTTTGGAGAGCTAAGAATGAGGAACTTTCACACACACACACACACACACACACACACACACACACACACACACACACACACACACACACACACACACACACACACACACACACACACACACACACACACACACACACTCACACACACACACACAAACATAATGTGGGCACATTTGTGTGCAATTAAGCCTTGCTTTGTCTTTGTGAAAGTTTTGACACAAGAGCAGATCAGGCTTTTGTCTTCAGCACTGTCCAGGCAAACTGCAACAGGGACAAACTGCCTTTTGTTGCGCTTTGACATTCAGCTGGAGAGAGACACAGAGACAAAAGAAGCTTGGAGTGGGCTGTACCCCTCCTTCACACAGACACACACACACTTATACATGGATGACTTAAAGGGTTCGTTCACCCAAAAATGAAAATTGTTTCTAATTATTCACCCTCATGTCATTCCAAATCTTCGGAACACAAATTAAGATAGCTTTCTGTCCCTCCATTGACAACCTACGCAACTACCACTTTTAAGCCCCAGAAAGGCATTAAAGACATCATAAAAGCAATTTAACAAAGCAACAGCGTCGCTTCATAAAATTGAGGTTAAACCACTGGAGTCACATGGATTACTTTAATGATGTCTTTTCTACCTGTCAATGGAGGAACAGAAAGCTATCAGTCACATTAAAAAGATCTTCATTTGTGTTCCGAAGACAAGAAAGGAGTGTTTAAAGACAAACGATCTATCTATTTAGCTACCCATCTATCTTTAGTAAGTCACTCTGGATAAGTAAGTCAGCTAAAATCCTTAAATGTAAATGTAATAAATTTAAACCACATTTCACAGTTCCCAATGGCAATGGGAATATATGGCATACCTGTACAATGGCACGTCTGGCTAGTAAAGGTACCTGAATGGGTGGAATGAAGCGCTGGTCAACATAACAGACATATCATGAGGTCTAAAGGAGCTCTTCATAGTGCTGTTGTAAAATGAGAACAGTTTCAGTCAAGTACCTGCCCATTGTATTAAATTCATGTCATGAAATCAGGGTTGGCATTGCCTGGTCATTTATAGTACTTACTCTTTGCTCCTGTCTTGGTGTGAATTCATGAGCGCAGGCACTCAAGCAAGTGTACTTGCTTGTGTTTATGTGTGTGTGTTTGTGTGTGAGTGTCAGGCCTGCAAGGCTGAGTGTGACAGAGTTGTCAAGTAACAGAAGAGAGGGTGGCAAAGCTGCTCTCAGCGACGCTAGAAGAGGAAAGAACAGCATGTCATTTCATCTTTTCATTTTTTCTCTCTTTCTTTCATTTCAACCCTTGATTTTCTCCACTTGTGTGGCTGTTAGGCAGCAGTTCTCAGAAAAACTAGCCCGCTGAAGGCTTTAGGAAGTGTACGTGTGTGCCAGTGTGGTGTGTGGGTTGGTGCAGATGTATATACTTATGATAAGAAATGAAAAATTTGCCTGGAGTTTCTCGCTAATCACCATTTTTATATCCCTGACCACACCACCATCATTATCTTCAGCGGCACCACAACCATTATCGATGGAACTCAGGATATCAACTTTAATTTATCAAGAACAAACAAATATCTTGCCTCTGGAATTGTTTGTGGTTTTCTGCCCCTTTTCACCATTCAGACGTGTTAATACATCCAACATGTGATAACCCCTCCTTCATCGAGTCTTGTGGCGAGATAAGCATCGTGTGGCCAGGAGGGAAACATAGCATCTCTATTCAGTTCTCTGTCTTTTTTTGTTCGTATTCTAATGAGCTACTGTACCTTAATGCAGATATGGGCCGACGAAGACGCAGAGTTCAAACCGAAGCTTGCGCTACAAGGGACTAAACAAAAGCGGGAACGGAAATGTAGGGCAGTCCTCAGTCGAGCCACACCACGCCGTGTCTGACCCTGGACTCTGAGGCTCCTTACCGCAAGCAAATGTTACACAGTCCAATCAACCCTTTAGCCCTTATGCATACATTAGCATTTCAATGAGGCCCGTCTGTCATTCCCTCCTTTAAGGAAATGACTAACCTCTACACGCTTTCATTAAGATGAAACTCTGCGCTTGACTTTCTTTCTGTTTATAATGCAGTTTAGATATTCTTTATTTAGGAGACAATACACAAAGACTTTGCAATGCAAATACATGTAAAATTTTAGCATATGTTTTTTAAGTCTTTTTTCATGTAACATTACAGTAACAATATTATATGTAAACTCCTGTGTGTGTGTGTGTGTGTGTGTGTGTGTGTGTGTGTGTGTGTGTGTGTGTGTGTGTGTGTGTGTGTGTGTGTGTGTGTGTGTGTGTGTGTGTGTGTGTGTGTGCCTGTATGGATTATGAGGGCTTCCTATGTCCTCATCAGCTGAATGTAATTTTTTCCTGTGATGGCAAAGCTGAATTTTCAGCATCATTACAGTCTTCAGTGTCACATGATCCTTCAGAAATCATGCAAATATTCTAATGTGCTGCTCAAGAAACATTTCTTATAATTATAATTAATGTTGAATACAGCTGTGCTGCTTAAATTTTTTTGTCGAAACCATCATACTTTTTTTTTTTTTTGGATTCTTTGATGAATAGAAAGGTAAAAACAACAGCATTTATTGGATATATATATATATATATATATATATATATATATATATATATATATATATATATATATATATATTAACAAACAATGTAAAAGTCACATTTGATCAATTTAATGCATCCTTGCTGAATAAAAGTATTAATTTCATTCCAAAAAAAGAAAAAAATATATAGTACTGACCCCAACTTTTGAATGGTAGTACACACACGCACGCACGCACACACACACACATACACACACACACACACACACACACACACACACACACACAAGACCGCCATATACGTCCTGATGATAGTGTCTAAATATTTTATATGTTGCATATGGAAAATTGGTAGGCATCCCAAACTTCACAAACCCTTCAGGAAAAGACTTTCAAGAGTTGCTTGTAATGACATTCCACAAGAACATCGGCCAGTGATTGTCAATTCTTAATATATTCACCATGTCCGCATGGAGGAAGAACGCTGTAAATCAGTAAGAGCCTTCCCTAAAGCATAATAGCACCTATCAGAGTGATTTACAAATTTGTCTGACTATATGCATTATCAACAAATACTAAAACAACAGCCATGCCAATGGCATCAATACTCTGAGCTGGACGGTGAGTGACATGTAGGGAAAATAAATCTAATAATAGTGTAGTAGAAAATAAAAGTAAAGTAAATACAAACTTCTTGAGGTTCATAACTCAGGGAGATTGATTAGTGTGTCATGCTAGGCATGTTTCCAACTTCACTGATCCGGCCAAAGTCAACAGAGACCAGGACTGACCCACACACACTGATCGCTTCACACCGTTCTTACCTCACATGCTCTGTAGACTGGGTCACAAACACCCATACCTAAACTGGATTTGAAACTCAGCTGGCCAAATACAACAAATTCGGCTCCAGACTGACCCCAAAACCCCAAACCCACACGTACACTCACTGTGAGCTCACCTCAGAAAACACAATTACCCTGCTCTGAAAGCCAAACATAACACAATAACACACACACACACACACACACACACACACACACACACACACACACACACACACACACACACACACACACACACACACACACACACACACACACACACACACACACACACACACACACACATGTCTGGTTCACTATCTTTGCAGGGATTCTCCATAGACTTAATGGTTTTTATACTGTACAAACTGTATATTCTGTCCCCTTACACTAACCCTACCCCTAAATCTACCCATCACAGAACACCTTCTGCATTTTTACATTTTCAAAAAAATATAATTTAGTGTGTTTATTTACCCATTCCCCTCATGGGGACCGCTGGCTGGTCCCCACGATGGAGGTGATCTCAGGTTTTACTATCCTTGTGGGGACATTTGGTTCCCACAATGTAATATAAACCAAACGCACACACACACCCACAGTGGGGATAACACAAATTTACCTCAATCTCAGTCTCAAAACCAAATAAAAAAGCAAGTTACATGATATATGAACTCCATATGAACAAACATTTATTGTAGATATGGAATACATTTATTTGATGAGATTAAAAGTATATTCTGGAAACTCTTGAATTTTTTTTGGATAAGTCTGGACAAGAGCATCTGCTAAAAGCCTTAAATGCAAAAGTAATACATTTAAACCACATTTTACAGTTGTCAGTTTGCAACCCAAGAGAGTTAAATGTGAGCTGGGCATCTGAGAAAATAGTATATGTGTCATATAATGGTACATCTGGCTAGCCATATTATGAAGTCTAAAGTAGCTCTTCAAAGTTCTGCTGTAAAATAAGAAAAAAAAAATTGCATTAAATACATGGTATGTCATTGCATGATAATTTACAGTCCTTCACAAGTTTACCCTCTCATTGTGATATTTTTTTGTGAGATGCAAAGCAGAGACAGTGCATATACTGTAAATGAGACAGAGAAAAGCCACAGCTCAAAATGTACTATATTATCACTTCAAAAATACAATATTTTCAACTTAATGTATTTAAGCATACTTAAAACAAGATAAATTCACCAGAGAAGAACTTGTTTTCAGCCTAAACAGTAATAGATGTATTACTTAAAAGATTATTGTCATAAATGTATGCTTTAAAACAAGTGAAAACATGGCAATAGAACAAGATGTCTCAGAATGTGCATCAACATATTCTCCATAAACATCTGTATCTTATACAGTTTTGCTTCTCGGATTAATGTATCTTCCTTTTTACAAGTTTTTGTTCAGATGCTCAACTTTAAAAGACAGACATACGGATTATGAATAATATATTTGCAGTGATGCAGCTGTAAACAATCAGAGCATGTGTTTCAATGCCATAGACATAAAAAAATAAAATAAAATAAAAAGTCACATCCACAGCAAAGAAAATTCTTTATTGTGATATTCCTCTTTAAATATTCTGTTCATATAAAAAACGTTGCACCTACATGCCAACTAACTTTTATTACATATCAGCTAACTCTCATTAGAGTATTAGTAGACTTTTAGGGTTAGGGTTCAGGTTAGTAGATTAAGTTTACATGTAGTTGCACAATTAATTATAGCCAGTATAATGTCTGTTGGGGACCATCAATATAAAGTGTCAGCACATATTAATCAGACAGTCTACTAATACTTTAATCATTAAAGTTTAATGACTGGTATAGCTGACATGTAGGACCATCATGTTTAAAGGGGACCATCAAAATAAAGTGTTACCTATATGCTTCTAGACAGCAATGCTTCCCAGAGGTTTCCTATTCTCTTGAGAAAAAATTCCAAGAAAACTCACATGTCCTGTACAGTTTTAAAATAAATGTCACAAACTGTGCTTAGGAGACACCAACATCATCAAATATTTCATTATTTCTGTTCAATTTCTCCCAAGTCTAAATGATCAACTTCCACATTTATGTCATCATTCTCTTACTGCAAGCCAAAAATGGTCTCAATTTAATTTCTCCCCAAAAAACTGTAGGAGAAATATAAGAGACAAAGTTTATACTTGAGTAAATCCAAACTGAGAACTCCATTAAGTCTCCTGAGCGATGATAGGGCATCCTCTGAGCTAAAGAAAATGGTCCTTAGTGCAGCCAAGCTTTCTTGACTAGAGTCTCTTGCCATTTTTGTGCTGTAGTCCTAAGAAACAAGGCCAAAAAACTCCTGAAGTTTATCTTCTGCAAGCTGGTGATACCAACATTCTCTGCTTGCCTGAAGCTTTTATTCGATTTCTTAATTTCCTCAATGTAAGGAACGCTGATGCAATTACAAGAAAGTGTCTTCTTTTTCTTTCCTCGTCCCCTGTGTGCAATGTCTGACCAATCAGCAAGCACGACATGGATGAGAAGGATGATGGGACATTAGCCTGTGGTCGTTAGGCAGAATTCCCCTTGAAACAGTTTAAAACAGACCTCTATTATTCATGGACTTAAAGATTTCAAATACTTTTTATTATAGTTTATTATTCTCACAGCCCCAAATAACGCATTTAAATAAGTGACATTCATATTCTCACTTGCTTCATTTTGCTTCTCTCTCCTTTTCCCTTTTTCAGAGTGCACGATAAAATTCTGTTTGTTTATTTTGCTCTGTTGAGGAATTGCCTATGTTCAAAGACTGTAGGCATGTTTAATCGGCCCACACACTTCTTGGATTAAGATATACATAATTATTCAGATCATACATATGCATGAGGAAGTGCTGTTGCATTCAGAATGGGGGTCTGGATGCATGGTGTCTATAATGTTATTGTGGTTCATTAACAATGAGGGGAGAGAGAGAAAGTGAGCAATACAAGAAGGCAATAAAGAATTGGATGGAGGAATGGAGATAAAGAATTGTGACCCTTGCCCGAGGCATTGCTTCCTTTACAGTAATCCAACAGGCGGATAATTGGGTAGAAACACTCGTTAAAAGGGCTTAGAGAACACACACATACGGACACACACTTGTTCATCCCTAACCAGCCCAACCAGCTGTCTGTTTCTATGTCTTCCAACACTGGAGGGCAAGCCATATGGGATAAAAAGAATCATCTGTGTTTATTAAAGCAATATCACACCAGCAAAACTGCTGTGTGAAAAAATATCAGATTTTTGCTGTGTCCCAAATACAGAACCTGATTTCACAAAGTGCAACATGTTCCTGCATCAACATTTTTGTTGATCCTGGAACAACATTCCAATCAGTTCCAATCAATCAATCAATCAATCAATCAATCAATCAATCAATCAATCAATCAATCAATCAATCAATCAATCAATCAATCAATCAATCAGATTTGAGGGACAAGTTAACAGTGCATGTTAAGTTTAGGCTTACAACTAGGTGCTTCTACATCAGTGTTATTCACCTATCATTTCCCCATGATTTTATGGGAAGGGTTAGGTTTAGGGGTAGAGGTTTGGTTATGAATCAATTTTCTGACAGGAATGTTGTTCCAGGATCAGCAAAATATGTTGACACAGGAACGCGTCTAACTCTGCAAAATCAGGACATGCCCCAAGGACCATCCGCTGTTTGGAAATACTTCTTAAGGCTGAAATATAATGAACAAATTTGCCCAGATTTTACTTGAATCGATGCTAGCTGACATTTAGAAAAATCGCATAATGTATGATCATTGACTAAATTTTTTTAGCTCCAGATCGAGCTAATTGAGCCAATTTTCGAACACATATATTTTTCATTTGTCACACGTCAAGCAAACGAGGAGCATGCTTCTGCGTGAGTGTGTTGTGTTCAGAATTATGTGAAAGTATGGTAGTGGTTTGGTATATGATGTCCATTTTTTTCTCTATAACCATTTACAAAGTCATCAGTTGATCCCTAGTTTTTTTTATTCTTTTCGCATTTTAAAAGTCATGTATGATGACACCACAGATTCATGATCTGCTGTTGTTAGATTGTATACATGTCCAAACATTTATTCCAAAAGGTGACGTTAGAACTAGCAAGAAGGGAACATGATCGAATGATGTAGCTTTTCTGCAACTGTTTAATAAACAAGAGTAACTCACATTTTAGACAACATTGCCAGTTACGTTGTCTGTTCTTACTCCACCAACACAAATAGTTCCAAATGAGGCCAAACCAGAACCATAGCTTCTCTGAGCAACACACAGTAATGGTGTTTTATTCATGACTGATTCAAGTTGTTTTGAGCAAATCAGTTGAGTAAATGATTCAATGACTCATTCATAAAAAGTCAACTTGATTTGTTCCTGAATGAACCAGTGTTTTGCATTAATCAGATGAGTGAATACATGAATGATTTAATGACTCACTCATGAAGTCACTCACTCACTCATCGCCACCTACTGGTAACCTGTGGAACAACTCCAAATCCTCAGCACTGACAATGTGTCTGCATCACACAAACACAGACAAGCAGATTGATACAAACAAAAGGGATTTTTTGGATCATAAAAAAAAAAATTGTTTCAGATGAAATTAGAAACTTTCTACAGTGTCATAAAACTTCATGATAACCTTCACAGTATTTTTCTGAGGCACATATGTTCAGCTGAATTTCACATATATCTGAGTTTAACAGGACTCTAACACACAGCACAAGCAATGATAGGAAATGACACATCATTAACTGAGTGCCTGAGCTAAGGGTTGTAAGAAATAGGAGAGAGAGATATAGAGAGGGGGACCTCGCTGGTTAGAATGGCCCGGCTGGAGCTCCAATAAAAACATGGCAGCCATAGCTAATGTGATTCCTCTAGCGGGAGTCAGTGGTGTATAAATATCCAGGAAGGACCTCTCTCTCTCTTTCTCTCTCACACACTTTTTCTGTTTTCCCTCTCATTCTTTTGGGTATCGCAGATTCACCAGATTCACAAATCACCAAAAGGGCTTGCGTTCGAATTTTATGGATATTTATTTGACGCTTTCATTTCCTCTGCTTTGCCGGGGAAGAGATGGAAGTGAGTATGTGATGTATACTAGGCAAATTCCTCACCAGTTTTATTGAGCCCAAATAAATTGTGTGAGTGCATTTCCCAAAGCACTACATTTCCAAAGGGACTCCCCAGAGGCTATGCAGAGTTGTTGATAGCCTGCAGATTTCTGGCCGTTAACAGCCCTTTCTCTCTCTCACTCACAAGCATGTACACTGTGCAGCCTGGTACACAAGCTACTAGTGAGGGCATTTTAATATAATAGGTCACCTAGAAATGAAAATTTCAGTTTTCTTTTTGTTCTTTTGCAAAACACAAAAGAAGAAATTATTGATAATGTGAATGATGGTCTTTTCCATGCAGGTACAATGTATAATGGATTAGGTTTTCAAGTATCAAAAAGATGACAATGCACAGTAAAAGTCCCATGTTCCACATGCACTATATTCCAAATCTTCTGAAGTCATGTGATAGCAAACAAAAATTTAAGTTATTATTTACTGAAATCTCTTTGGCATGTTTAAGTGATAAGCGTGATGTCTGATTCATGGACTGATAATTTCTATTTAAAACTTTTCTATGAATGACCTGATCCTGTTCACAAAAAGTGTAAATAATTTGTCAACAGATCAGACTTTGGTTCTCTACTCACTGACCCAATGATAATTATTTCGTATTAATATTAATACAATTCTATTAATTTTTTATTTTAATATATAATAAAATTCTACAATTATTTTCATAATTTATTGTTTAATATGCTATACACACATTTAGGCATTACAACATTATAATGTAACTTATGAAAAATTTATATTTATTTTGAGATTTGATTACATTGATCCATCTCATTACATTATATCTGTTTTAAAGATTATCTTCGAATGAAAATTAATGATGGCAAAGGTAATCCAATATATATCCAATGTCGACTGATACTGATATATTTAAATAAAAAAAAGAGTCTCTTTAATGTAATTTATTGTGCATACTTTAAAGGTACTTTCATGGTGCTTTTATCTCTTTTTTGAGGTTTAAAAGCCTCAGCCCTAATTCACTGTAACTGCATGGAAAAATAGCAACTAGTACAATTCTTCAAAAACATCTCCTTTTATGTTCCATGGAAGAAAGTCAGTCTTACTGGTTTGGAAAAACATGATGGGGAGTAAATGATGACAGGATTCTCATTTTTGGATGATCTATTCCTTTAACAGCCCTCTCTTTCTGCCTATGAATTTCCCTCTCTCTCTCACCCTTGAGCACTCATACCGTGCATCCAAGCACACACACTACTAGTGAGGGTGTTTGTTAAAGATGCAGCAACATGATCGTGCTTTGTTTTCAAATGGTCCTTTCTCTTCTGCTGTTGCAGCAAGTCGTTCTTTCTACAGTTTCCTCATGCCAAGCCATTATTTCTTCTCTCCCTTGTGTTTTACTGACCTTCAGACCAACTCACCAAAGTTCCCCCCTCCTCTCTGATCAGACAGCTGCCAGCACCCACAGCTCTGAGCTTATACTACACTCATGCATAGCCTGTGTGTGTTAAGCACGCATAGTTTTAGCCTTTTTTTTGCTGTAATCTTTTTTAATCTTTTTTTTTTTTTTTTTTTTTTTTTTTGCAGAAATGTACAAATGACTGTACTGCCTCCAACTTTCTTGGACACACGTTTCTTTGGCTGTGTTCTGTCTCTCGGTTCTTTTGACGGCCGGTTTGAATTTAGTCCAGAGGCCATTTAAAGGATCTTCAAGTCTTTCTTATTCAACGCAGAGCTCTCTGCACCCCGAAACACACACACACACACACACACACACACACACACACACACACACACACACACACACACACACACACACACACACACACACACACACACACACACACACACACACACACATCTCCATCCTCACTTCAAACAAAGAGCTGCCTCATCACATTCTGTTGCTTTGAAACCACATGCACTCTCGGCTAACCGTGCATACACACAAATGTACAGCCTTGGTGTGCCTCCAAAGAAAGATGGAAACATGGAAAGCAATAGGTGGGGCAATGGAGAAACGCCAGAGGTTAAAAGAGAATGTGTTTTTCTTTTAAGTCACCCTTTGCAGAAAACTTGGATAGGCAGTTTTTATATTTTTTCCTTCTGTTTTTCTTTTTCCTTTTACCACTTGCTTTGGCTTAAAGACTGGATTTGGCTCTAGATGTGCTGGCCATGGTTAGATATTTGTGTGTGTGTGTGTGTGTGTGTGTGTGTGTGTGTGTGTGTGTGTGTGTGTGTGTGTGTGTGTGTGTGCGTGCGTGCATTTGTCATTTTTGCTTTTTCCTTTTGCAAACAATTATTTGGGGAATTCACTAAAAATGTATTTACTTTTATAAAACAGTTCAATAAAGAATTGTTTAGAATTGTTCTGATTAACTTACTTTTTAGACACAATATTGCCAGTTACTTTTTCTAATGCAAAAATCAAGTGGTTCCAAAAAGAAATGTACAAAAAATAAATAAATAAATAAAATCAGCCATTGTGCTACACAATAGTTGCGTTCCTGAATGAATGAATGAAAGTGTTTTTGATCGAATCTGTTGAATGAATGATTCAGTCACTCACTCATTAAGACAGTCACTTGATTCATTCCTGATTGAATCTGTTTTTGAATGAATTGTTTAAATGAATGATTCATTGAATCATAAAGACAGTGGCTGCATCAGAACGGAGCGATGCTGGCAGTGCGAATGATAATGAGCGAGTCCTTCTCTGTCATCACTCCTCTTTTTATCATTCTTGAGCTCCTCCGTGGGACTCGCGTCAGGTGTGGTGCGCAGGTGACACTCATTATCACTCGCCCCAATGGCTTCGCTCCATTCCCATTCCTCTCGGCCTCGCCCTGCTTGCTACAACTTCCATACTTTAGAGTAGGCAAAAAATAAATAAATAAAAAAAAACCTATGGGGAAGGAGTAGTATGTCTAAATTCAAAGTATAGGCGAAAAGTACCCGGATGATTTGCCACTTCCTGCGTAATACTGAAGTGAAGCATTGATAGACATTTTACTATCCATTGGGTTTGTGAATGGCAGTGAAGCAGCAAAACTGACGCAGGTAGGTCACATGATTAAGAAAACATGTACTACATATGTACTACAGTACACATATTTATACTACACACGTTCATGCTATATAGAACACGGCACAAGGTAATTATTATCAAAAGAGGAACTCGCGATTTCGGACGCAGCCAGTCACTTGATCCATTCCGATGAATAAGCATTTTCAAAATAATCAGTTGAATAAATGATTCATTGAATCACTCATAAACAGACACTTGATTTGTTCCTGAATGTATTAGCATATTTGATAGAATCGGTTGAATGATTCAGTGACTCGCTCATAAAGACTACTGGCGTAACAATGTAACCTGCAGAGAGATGCACTGAAAAATACTAATGCACAAACTTAATAAAAAAAGCATTAATTGCACCAAGCTAAAGGCAATGAATTTTGTGAAAAAAGGCGCAATCAGGGATTTTTGTGAAATAATGCACTCAAAAATGCCACAACCGTTTAATGAATCCTCCTCAATGTGATTCATTAGCTTTTCTTTGTGTGTGCGCAGCTGACAGACTGAAGCTTTTACAGACATGGGATTCTCAGAAGCTTGTCAGTCTCTGACATTGCTTCTAGGGGATAAACATGACAAGAACAGATGTACATTCATGAACTGGCTTCTGCACTTTATCTCTTCCATGTTCTCCGTTTCTTCCTCCCCTCCTTTTAACAATCTTCCGTCTTCATGTCCCTTACCTGCAATACTTCTACAATTGTATATTCCCCTCCAAATTTATTCGTTTGATGTATTTGAAGGTGAACAGAAAATTCCTTTTGGCATGCAAGTCTCTGTACAGCCCATGTCAGAGTCTGTTAACACACTTGGCCCTGGAACTGTATGACGGACTTTTTTTTTTTTTTTTTTTCTGTACCTGTCTTTTTGTCTGTCTCTCTTTCTCTCTTGGGTGACTGGCCATGCTGACTCAGTCCAGTCCAGGCATTAGAAACACAGTCTAACAGCTGCTTTCAATTAATTTTCTTTCCCCTGATCCGGCAGCGCTCACCGGCTCTCCTCTCTCCCACGTTCAGCCCTCACTCTCACACTCACAGCTAATCTAATCTCTGCTGGGCAATACCTCTCATCCTCTGTATCTTCCATGTCAACTACCACATATTCTCACTCCACAAAAGGATCTGACTCAAAACTAAAGGCAATTGTAAAGAATTGAATGTTCTTTAATGGTTCTAATAAATAACAAAACAAAACAAAACAAAACAAAAGTGAATTAGCCCAATGATCTTCTTCTCATTTTCCTGATTTAGACCATTAAAGCACCAAAGCATGTCTTTCCTTTTTATCTCATGGTGTTGGCATGTATTTTCGGTTAATATTGTAATTCTAATGTTCTGTCAGTGTATACTAGTTAAACTGGTTGTTATCAGCCCCACAGAGAAACTACTGTGAAAGCTCTGCAGATTTGAAACAGCCATCCATCTTTTACATGCATGTTTATTTATTGAATATTTTGAACCATTTACACAAAACACAATCCATATAACCTAATTCCAAAGATTTCCATTCAAAATCAGCAGAGATTCCCTCTGGGTCTGGTCACCCATGTCAGTTTAGAGATTTCTTTAAATATCTCCCTCCCCCAAATAAGTCAAGCAGCTACCGTGTAGTATTCAATTATTAACTTGCAGAATAATAAAGCTTGGCTTCTCCAATAGCGTGATTTACACAATGGAAGACTTTCTCAATGGTCTGAAAAGCCTGGTAAACCATAGAGGTTTGGCAGATGAACAGATACAAGACAATCTCTCAATAATTCAACATTGTGAAGGTCATCTGTGATTGTGCAGCAGAGGAAGTCACCAACATTTTACATCAACTGATGACAAAGAAGCATAGCCCTTCATGGTCGCTGATAAGTGTAATGAGGTTCAAGAACATATTTTAACATTCAAAGTCATTCCTTATGCAATCACAAGCTGCTTAATGCAACAAATAACATTAATTGTAATCAGTTCTTACATTCGATACTTGTAAACAGCAGATATTATCCCACTAATCAGCTTCAGATGTTCCCGGTTTTAGACTAGTTGAGCTGGGCCTGTGTGGCTCAGAAATGTGTGGAGCCTTTTGGCCCAGAAATGTTTTTTTTTTTTTTTTTTGTGGAAATGCTCCAGCTCTGGCACCAGCAGCCTGTTGGTGGAAAACTGGCATGGGTTAAGGCCCGTTCACACCAAGGACGATAACTATAATGATAACGATAAAGATAGTTCTAAAAATCATTCTAAATATAAACGAATAGCAGAGTAGTTCACACCTCAACTATAAGAGAGAAACAATATCGTTAGACTCACTTTCAGAATAATTTTTTTCAGCTCATGAAATATCATTGAAAAAATTTACAACCAATCAGAATCCATTCCGCTTTAAAGAGCTCTAGCATTTAACGGGGCAGACGACAGACCTGCAGCGCTCGCTTAGAACTAACAGATCTTTATCGTTTGTTGGTGTGGATGCTAATATAGTTATCGTTATGGTAATCTTTATAGTTATAATTCTTGGTGTGAACAGCCCTTAAATTTAGTTTCCTGATTTTGGCTTGTACTTAGACAAAGGTATACAGCAAGTCTAATGAATGAGCAACTCCAGAAAAATGCACATAATTCAAATTCATACAAATTTACTAAGATATATTAGTGGAGCGGCTAAGTGATATAATCGTTCAGTTTATGATACAAGCGTGAAAATTGGCATGAGCAGTCTCCATGGGTCACTTGACAAGAAAATTGTCCGAGCCACTTGAAATTTCAAGATTTTAAATTTTTCAAGATGGCCGACATCTTAGTGGAGCAGTTAAGTTATATAGTGGTTTATTTGGTGATACAAGCATGAAAATTGGCATGAGCAGTCTCTGATGGTCACTAGACAATAAGCCACCCACAGCTACTTGAAATTTCAAGATGGCGGCCATTTTTCAAGATGGCCACCACCTTAGTGGAGCAATTAGGTTCATGGCAATTTTCATGCTTGTATCACCAACTAAATGATTTCTTAAGCCTAATTGCTCCACTAAGGTGGTGGCCATCTTGAAAAATGGCCGCCATCTTGAAATTTCAAGTAGCTGTAGGTGGCTTATTGTCAAGTGACCCACAGAGACTGTTCATGCCAATTTTCATGCTTGTATCACCAAATAAACCACTATATCACTTAACTGCTCCACTAAGGTGTCGGCCATCTTGAAAAATTGCCGCCATCTTGAAATTTCAAGTGGCTCGGACAATTTTCTTGTCAAGTGACCCATGGAGACTGCTCATGCCAATTTTCACGCTTGTATCATAAACTGAACGATTCTGCCAAACATAAGCACTTAGCCGCTCCACTATATCACTATATTAACAATACTAGTTCATCAGGGAATTCTTTACCTTTATTTAGTTGATTTTCACATGGCTTGTCAACTTTTCACAATGTTGTTCCTTATCATCAAACAGATCTTACGACCAACAAAGTCTTTTTGTAGCACTTTATTATGGGTGCTATACATGTAAGGATATCTTTCTGCAATCCACACAGTTCTACTTTTGGGTTTCATCAAGTTCTGAGATGTGGAGAGGATACATGGTGCTCTGGGGGTCGTCTTCTATCTACAAAGAGATTTTGATGCACAGGCCTAAATCCCCCTCCCACAATCCCCATTGGTTTCTCTGACCACCTTTCCTCTCCACATTTCTCTACCGCCTACATTCGGCCTCTTTTCGCTCCAGTAGCACATTATCTTCAGGTCATTAAAAAGCAGCTATCAATTATTCAGATCCTGCCTCTTAAACATGAAAAAAAAAAATCAAACATATCAGCAGGATGTTCTTTTGGCTAGCTAAAGGCATTTGAATATTTCAGTGCCGAGGAGTTTTTAATATCTATATTTTAGCTGTAGCTCAAAAAGGTATCTGCGAGGAAACTTTGTGGGAGTTCATGCAAGCTTTTCTCCTGTAAGCTTGAGGAAAAGCTACATAACTTCTAAGATTTCTGGAGGCAAAATATGGGTTTAAACTCTCCAAATCTGTTTTTCTCTCACAAATATACCTCATTATTTCTCTCATTTTTGTGAAGATGGTGTATAGTGAGTCAACATGATGACAGTGAATGTGAAATGGGTTCTTGAAGAGGAACAATCCACATGCTCACCCTTGCACAATAATCCACATGCCTCACTTAGTACTTAGACAAAGTGTGGAAAGAAAAAAAAAAAAAAAACCTGCTGATGCTAAATCTAGTTTCCATGTTGAAAAAGAGAACGTTTTGGCCCAAAACTTGGGGAGAATTTAAGCTGACTTTGCACAAGTCATTCTTTTTTTTTTTCAACTGTAAAAATGAGCACACACATATAAGTGAATGACAGTTCTTAATCGCAGTGGTGTGGAAATGTGCTGTAACTTTGTACAGATGTGCTTGGGAGCATCGCATACCCTTAGATGTGATCGGCCCCTTGGCAGTGCTTTCCGAGCATCAATGTGCACAATTGCATGTGTGTGTGTGTGTGTGTGTGTAGTCTCTGAATTTAGTGCCGTTTCTAATATAATACTTGGCTGCAGTCTCTGCCATGGTAATTAGCCACATTATCTATGCTAGTGGTATTAATATTCCATCTTTCCATCCATCTCTCTGTCTCTCTCATTCATGCTGGAAGCAGTTTTTCTCATCTTTCCAAGACCATTTGAGCAAAAGCTGCATCTCATATGGTTGAATTCATTACTCAAAAGAGAAAAACACAGCACAAAGCAATGCATTGTTTAACTTTGCTTTTAATCTAACAATTGCTTTTGTCTGACACAAACTCCAAGTTGAATTAAAAGACAAGGACTATTTCTTGTCATTTCAGTGGCAAAGTTTATCGCTATCTTATATAATTTGGTTACAAATACTTTGCTATTATTTGTAAGATACTTGTGTGTTGATCTCTTGAGAAAAGAGAGGAGACAAAGGTATGGAGAGGCAATCAATACGCACGTGTTGTTGTAAGAGAGACACGGGGAAAGCAATAACACATGTTCCTCGGCTTGGTTTCCTGTGGAGGTTGAATGAGAAACAGACATGTAAATAGGCCCAGCTGAATTGCTCTCTGTATAAGTGAATGATTTGATACAGCACATTTACAATGAACTTTTCCTTTAGGATCTCTAATGCATGTAAATCAATCAATCAATCAATCAATCAATCAATCAATCAATCAATCAATCAATCAATCAGCAATTCTTCATGCCTTCCTTCATTCTATTTATGTTCATTCTATCTTTTATTCACACACAACATATTACAAATGTATAAATACATTAAAAATGACTTAAAAGCACATCATAGTATTTGTTGGTCTCTCTTCAATTTATGCAACAAAAATGTAAAACAAAACAGTTTTAAAAAATGTATTATTAATATGCTACTTCTGTTATTGTTTTGATGAATATAATGATTCAGAATTATCACTGAGCAGGAAACTAACATCAAATTGTATAATAGTAATGAGGAGGGTAAAATGCCCTTAACTGTATTAAAAAATAAATAAATAACATCACACAATTCAATGTCTAAAATTCATAAAAAGAAGCTTTGTTTTTTATGCATTACATTTTTGTGAGGTTCATCCACACACACACAACTACATTTGACTAATAACCTGTACCATGATACAACCATCATGAATCTGTTAAATTCCTGACAATAGTCCTAAAATGATTTATGCTTACTAAAAGGGATAGTTCACCCAAAAATAAAAATGTTGTTATCACTTACTCGCCCTCAAGTTGTTCCAAATCTGTATACGTTTCTATCTTCTATTGAACACAGAAGAAGACATTTTGAAGAATGTTGGCCACCAGACAGTTGACAGCACCCATTGACTTTCATTGTAGAAAGTAAAATACTATGGAAGTCAATGTCTGCCGTCAACTGTCTGGTTACCCATATTCTTCAAAATATCTTCTTTTGTGTTCAACAGAAGAAAGAAACTCATACATGTTTGGAACAACTTGAGGGTGAGTAAATGACAACAATTTTTTGGGGGTGAACTTTTCCTTTAAACTTGTTGGCTGGATAACTCTTACTTAACGCACAAGTATAGTTATATTGAATTAAGCTTAAAGTAACTTATCTTAAAGCCCAAAAGAAAGTAGATGATCAAATAGTTGAGTAGAATGCAGTTGCCTGCCTGTTAGACTGCGCCTGTAGATTAGCATGAGCAACGAGTTATGGCCGTTCCTCTGAGAAATGTGTGTTTGCTGGAATGCATGTCCTAATTAAACAATTGAATCAGATGGCTAATGCTGAGCTGTGTTTTGCTTGTTTGTTTGTTACCCTCAAGCCAATTACGCTTGGGCTGTGTTACTTGAACATGATGTTAGCCAGGCGTACTAATTAAATTGGTGAGCTGGTGTCCCTGCAAGCACAGTGGTGTTAAGACTGATGCAAGTATGCAACCATTTCTTAATCCACTGCATCTGGGTAGTGTATGAACTTAAATAACATAACAGACAGAGTGTTTGATCTGCTTTTTTGTTTATAATTTGCAAAAAAAAGAAAGAATCAGAATACAAGCTATTCTACTTTTTGGACCCAGATAAGCTGCATCTACAAGCAGCGTTTTGAAGTTAGCAAAATGGCTTACTTCGTTTCAATAAGGCAAAAGGACAAAACTGCTGTGCAAATCTATTCCAAGATCATTAAATTATTTTTCTAGATGTTCTTGCTCATTGTACTTGAGACATCTAAAGTGTTAACGAACAAGCTATGTGCACAAGTCTTAATTATTAATTAGCGAGTCTTGCTGTGGAACAATCTTGTACAAAAGTTTAATTGCCATCTGTGACATTTGAGCTCTGTATATCATTGCACACAAACAAAAGGTAGGTCACGCAGAAATACAAGAACAGATGATAGCGGTGTGCCTGAAATAGTTTATCGCAACATTTAATGTGGTGTTAATTGAATTAGTAGCTTTATTCCTTTGTCTCTATTTTGTGGAATATGTTCAACAAACATGTTGTCTTTGAAAAACTACTTGAAAAGGAAAGATATTTTGTGTTTTGAAGCATGTAGAACACCTAGGTCTACTGCATTTACTATCCCACAATGCATTGCACTACTAGACCTTCATCTTTGTGACTATCAAATGTGAAATGTTTATCACTGCATAATGCATGTTTTCATGTATTATTATTTTTTTTAAATAGTAAGCAGATAAGGATAGTTCACCCAGAAATGAAAAATGTATTATGAATACTCACTCTCATGTTGTTCCAAATAAATAAGATTTTAGTTCATCTTCAAAATAGAGATTTTTGTCCCTCCATTGAAAGTATGTTCACCCAAAACTCTGACGGTTCAAAATGTTCAGAGATCGTAAAATAAAGTTATATGAATCGAGTCTTCTGAAGAGACACGATTGCTTTATATAGCCTTGTACTCCATATCAGATCAAATGCATTTGATTATCATTTGCTTGAAATGTTATGAACAGCAGCTATACCAAATTCGCTTTTCTGTTTCTTCCTTCACGTTGGTTCTTGCGCGTCAATCAAAGGTTCTTGGACATCCGTTTACCAAATTTGAATGTTCTACTTAGTATGTTCGCTGATCAATGTTTTCATGTGAATAAAAGCCTAGATTAAATTCATATACAGCGATCATGTCTCTTCAGAATATTTGGATTAAGTGTATACTTCACAGTATGCAGTAAGCAGCAATTTTATTTTATTTTTTTCCTCTACCTCGTTCATTCTCCTGCTTTGTTCCTCCCTTTCACGTGTCTTGCAGATGTCCTGCAGTGTGACACTCTTGAAGAAAGCTCCATAAAAGCGGGTGAGATGTTGTTGGGGAAAGTGAGAGACACAGTGACACACTGCATGACTCCACTCACAGGAGAGCACAGGTACATTTGACAGCAGCAGGTTGTCTCAGTCTTTTTCTCTCATTTAATTCTGCAAAGCAAAAGAGAGACAAGGTGAGTGGCAGAAAGAGACAAAACTGACTCATTGACAGAACAGGAACTTACACAGACTCTACAATGACACACACACACACACACACACACACACACACACACACACACACACACACACACACACACACACAAACACACACACACACACACACACACACACACACACACACACACACACACACACACACACACACACACACACACACATGTTAGCAATCCAAAAATACATATAGTAATCACATGCAACTAACCCTAAACCAAACCAAACTCTAATCCTAACCCAAGTACATGTATACTTAATATTACTCAATACTTTCTATATTGTATTTCTAATAATTGTAATTGTAAATGTATGTAAATGTATAATTACAGTGTAACAAAGACACCCTAAAATAAAGTGTAACCGGCTAATTCATAGTTAGTATATCCTAAATACACAGTTATATAATGTTTCCACACTTTGTGCATTGACAAGATAAAAATATTCGGTTTACAAGTGAAGTTTACCTTGATTTTTCTTTGCTTTCTTTACACATTAAATGTCTCATGTTTAATCTGAAGCATGCTCTACAATGCCACTGTTATCTCCTTGGTAACCACTTTTGATTAAACTTTATTGGAGGACAGTTTTGGTCATTGTGTAAATAACGCTAAACAACTAAAGGAACATTTAAGTTTAAAACACATTTTTTTCACACAATAAATGTTAAAATGATTTATGATTGATGCTCTCTCTGTTCATTCATAGATGTAATATTCATTTTTTATGATGGATTTTCAATAGTTCAGATTAAAAGATTGTCTGGGTCTAATACAAGGGTAAATCCTAAAGGGCATTTGAAAAGTAATAATAAAGGATGAAGGCATGGTTAAAACTAGTTTTGGACAGTTTTATTGTGACCTTCATGTAGAGAGAGAAAAAATAACAGAGAAAATTCTGTTTGGTTTAATAAAAATCAACCTCTGACAGATAAAACGTTAAAGAAACACTCGCAAAAGTAGCTGAACATACTTTACTGTATGTTTAGACTGTGGTTAGAAGGTTAGCACTGTGGTTAAGAGTCAAGTTATGTTAATAAGAGACTAATGCTCCATCAGACAACATCTGAACAACATATAAAGAAAGAGCTTTTTTTAGTCAAAACAATTCCACTGTAACAGATCTAAGAGCATGATATTCCAGTCACCATATCTTTCACATGCAATTTAATATCTGTGTGATGAGGAAACATGCAGTATCACAGATTCATGTATTATTGTTATTGAATCCACAGTAGAGCAGCAGATGTGCATTTCTGCTCAGACAGGCAAAGGCAATGGCGGAGAGGTATTTTTAGATGGCATGTTATAATAGCCACTACTGGTAAAAATGACATTTCCTGACCACTCCACTGCCAGGGTACAGAGTGTTCCTCTCACACACACACACACACACACACACACACACACACACACACACACACACACACACACACACACACACACACACACACACACACACACACACACACACACACACACACACACACACTATATTTGGTAATTACATAAAATTAAGTGCTGAGGAGAGTTGTAAAAAAATCACTATTACAGGAATACGCCTCGTGACTTTAAAGTAATGCACAATAATGATATATAAATAAATATTATTAGCTTACTTTCAAAAGAAAACATTATGTGTATAGATTAAACTGAAAATATTCACAGTCTTGTTTACAACAAACATTTCACAACACATACACGTGCTGGATATGAATGGTCCTTTATTCTTCACAATCTCTCTCTCATGTACAATTGTCCTTTACAATTCCAGGTTTTTATTTTAGTCATGAGACAACCACATTAATCACTAAGAGCAGCCAATGGCCTCCGGTGGACTCGAAACACAAATCAGTAAGATTCAGATTTATGATAAATGCTGTCTGAACTCCCCTCCACTACCAGATCAGTGATTTGCGATCCCTCAGTCGCCCCACAGATCCTGTGATCTCCCGAAGCGGGATGCCTTCCCTCTTGGCGTCCACTTGGCCACTCCGCCCTCCTCCTCTAATCATCATGTGCTCGGGATGCCTGACCCATCTTGCCCTTGACAGAGAAGTGGCAAAAAAAGAAAAGAAAAAAATATTAAGGGAGTACTTCTACCATACGGCCAATGGTCCACCTCTCACTAAACTTTTATGAGATGTGTAAAGATTAGAAAACTGTTTGTATTCCTTGATTCATTCCATGGCCTTGATGAGGAACAAGAAAGACAATGAATTTTCCCCTGAGCTATTTTTGATGTCAATGCATGTCTTATTTTATGTCCTTATACCGTTAAATAGTAATTCTTATATTAGATTCAACCCAAACTTAATTAACTACTTGGTCCTCAAGTGGAACTAATCAAATTTTATTGAGGCCTGGGGAATGCATTCCATTGCTGAACCAAAACAGAAACCAAGTGCTGCAATGAGACCACAAAAAAATCCCTGCAAACGTTATTTAAAGAAGATAAGCAGTGGTATTTGTCAGTACAAAAATATAACTGCACTAAAGCACAACAGCTGGCTCTGTTTGGACATGTGCTCTGCTCTATAAGAGCAAGCGATGGTCGTTCTGGAAAATAGGAATGGTAGCTGGTAGATGTTTGTCAGAGCTATATCTCCAATATAGACAAATGGTATCACCAATCAGTATCCATAGATGTGCCATCAATTACTTTTGTTTGCTATTTCTTTCTCTCTATCTTTCATTGTACACGCACAAGCACATGACCTCAAGCACACACTGGCCCGCAGAAAGTAAACCTTTTTTTTTTTTTTTTTTTTGAGTTCAGCAGAAAAAACACAATATCCTTGTGGGCCCCTGACATGAGCCATTGAAAATCAGAGACAGAGAGTAAGAGCGAGACAAAGGGCATACAAAGCTTCATGCTTATTCAAATAGCATGTGCTCTGTCAGATTTTTGAATCAAGTACATTTTTTTTTATTGGGTCCCACTTTATATTAAGTGGCTTTAAGTACTATGCACTTACATCGACAGATAAGTACAATGTACTTATTGTGTTCATGTTGTATTGTGAAACACTTTTGCTGATATTGAGGCTGTGATACGGCTAAGATTAGGGACAGGTAGTATGGGTCGGTTTAAGGGTGGGTTAAGGTGTAAGGGAAGATTCAACAGTGTAATTACAAATGTAATTACATAAACTAATTACAGCTGTAATTACATGAAGGTATTTTTTAAACATAAGTACAATGTAAAAACATGTATGTACACAAAAATAATAATAATAAAAATCGTCATCTTTTGGTAAGTTGCAAAAAATATTGTTGGTACATTGATATGGAGACCTCACGTCTCAGTTCTCCTCACTGTTTCAGCTATCGCAATTTCGAGGCAAATTTCATTTAAGACTTTTGGACCGAATTTTGGATTGAAGCAAACAGTGTTGCATCGTTTGATTTTCTTTCTGATTAGTCAGTGTAGTTAAGAGAGGACACTTATGCTGTCAGCCTCCACTAACATCTGTGCAGGAACTGGACTACCGTTTATGGATAAATAAAAACAAACAAACAATCAAACAGAAAAATAGCCTATAGGCCTATTATTATTATATATTATATATTATATAGGGAAGGCTGTATTGTTTTACACTCACATAAAGAACTACTAAATAAAATCTTCTGAGTATTCTTTTTTCTTTTCTTTTTTTATGGCACTAAGTCACTAAGGGCGCCTGACACCCCTGTATGGATGAGTCTGTTTTAGTTTATACACATCATAAATTTTGAGTTTTTTTCACCCTGTTTAGTTATCACCAATAACTCAGCCTTAGTGTCATCACCATCTTAATTACTAACAGAGCCCTTTAAAAACATTCACCAACTATTCTTTCTTTTATTGAGACAAACGCAGATATACACAGCTTTGTTTCATTACATCAGTCACAGCAGCCACATCAGCAAAAGCAAAGAACAGATAAACACACACAGAAAGGAATGTAGGAGAAAAAGTAAGCATTTGTACATGAATTTAATGAAAGAGTGGCTTCTATTATTCCACAATAAATCAGTGGTGCATTTCTGGATTTGGGTTTTCTTAATCCAGTATAAATTCAAGTTCCAGTTCAATCTGAAGTTCATAAAATGTTACACATTTTTGTACACTTGAAACTTTCAACACACAAATACTATAATACAGTATTTATAATATAATATTTAATCATTTATATTAACATACTATTTATTAAAAGTAAGTCACATCAAAGCCTGTTTGTAAAATACTTCAAAAATAAACAGATGACTAAGCCAAAAAAAAAAAAAAAAAAAGCACTATTGCATTGACATGGGTATTCAGCCAATCACAGTGCCTTATTCCCCCCCTCCCCCATCTAATGCCACACTTTGGTATCTCAATGAGAACACAATGATCTCAAAGGAGACAAAAGAGACACTGCCTCCTTCCCTTGAAAATGTATTTAAAATAAATAAATAAATTAGTGCTTTGTATTATTGCAATTATTTTCTCATTTACTCTTCAGATAAAACACCCCTGGTAGAACTGAATGTTTATAGGAACTAATAAGTGATGGGAAAGAAGAAAAGAGGAAAGGAGTAAAAAGAGTTCATTGTTCTCCATCATACAGAGGAGAGCTTGGGTTTGTTTAGAGTAGAGTGGAATGGTCCGCTCATGGTTTAAGGAAAAGAGGGTGGGGAATACCGGGAGATGAGATACAGCTTCCAGACAATGTTCATCTTCAAACACTCCTATGAAAATATCCCCCTCTAACTCATCACTACCCCACTAAGCATCCAGATGTGAGCGAGAAAGAAAAACATCCAATGGCAGAGAAATGTAAGCCGCTGGAGAGAGTGAGAGGGACAGAAAAATAGCCAAGATGCAGTCTGAAGACATTTGGGTTTGCAGTTTCCAGCTGAGAGTCTGCAGCAGATTCTCTGGGTGTTCTTTATATGTGTTCAGAGAGACCTCGCTATGGATGCCCTGAGACTGGAATGGAGGAGAGTAGAGAGTTGTAATTATGCCTCCCCCTAAACAGCTTGTAGGCTGCGAGCCAGAGTGCCTTCTGTGAACTGCAATTGTGTGTCTGTGTGTGTGAGAAAGTGTGTATACCAGTGGGTCCGCCAGCTGGACAGATGATTCAAGGGCCTTTAATATCCTGTGGAGACCCTGTTAACACATAAGCACGTGTGCTCACATTCAGACACAGACATATGTGTGTGTACTCCAATAACTGCAACCGGTGCAAATCATAAAAAAAGAAAAAGAAAAAAAAAATCTTACTTTTTTCATGATAAATCGAGTGCAGAAAAAAGTTGAGACATTTAAGACAAACTAAGGAACAGAGGCATATTCTGGGTTCACTACAACTTAGCTCAATTAATTTAGGCTTGTCCGACTCTTATTTTTTCCCTTTAAAAAAATAATAAAAAAATCTGATTTCTGGGTTACAGTGGAATACTTTCAATGAAAGTGAATAGGGCCAATCCATAAATGCTAAAATCCCCAGTGTTTCAATAGTACAGCAAAATAGGGTGAACAATATGCATGTTAAAATGTTTTCAGTGTGGGGAAATAAGTGCTTACTAATATTTTCTGTGTAAAGTTATACCCATTTTTACAAATTGGCCACAATGCCTAAAACCTTAAAACAGATGTAAAAATAATATACACATTTTTACAGAGGAATTAATTTAAGTGCTTTTATAAAATTGTACGCTTCAAATTTCTGCTCTTAAATCCTCCAAAAATTGGTCCAACCACTTCCATTGTGAAAATGAGGGACAAGTCAAAATTTTTGGTTACACTTTATTTCAATGGTCCACTTTAGACATTAAAGGTGAACTAAGTAACTTTTTTACCTTAACCGAACAGCTTCGGAGTCATTGGAATAACTATATGACTTTTTTCGGGTTGAATGGTGGTCGTCTCGCACCCCCCAAGCGCCTGTGAGCCGAAAAACCACCCTTACAACTTTGGGCCGGCGGGCCGCCGGCCAGGTCTCGCGATGTAACGAATTGCTTTACGGCAAAAAAATCTGCTAAAATTCTGTCATTATTGCGCTCTCTCACGCTGTTCGAACCCAAATGGGGGGGATAGCCCTGCATAGCCCTGCTTTAAGTATAAGCTACTAACTTTGCAAACTACATGTCCACTAACATTCTAACATTAGAATATTAGTAGACTGTAGTAGAATGTTAGATTAGGGTTAGGTGTTCGGGTAAGTAGTATAAGTTGACATGTAGTTGCAAAGTTACATATAGTTAGTCGAACGTCTAAAGTGGACCATCGAAATAAAGTGCTACCAAATCAACAAATTTATGGTAATCAACATGCTGTGGTAAACAAATGCCATTGATTCAGCCTGAATATTCCTTTAAGGAATGAAATACAGTACAACATACAAAACCAAAATCAATCTGATAGATTCTCCCAGCATGCAACAAAAACAAGTGAGGAACTTTAAAATAACACCTCCGAGACCGTAATGATCCAGATCGTTGGGCATTTGTTGTCCAATTTTCATGAGCCTGTGGGTGTGTATATACATACATGCATACACACACACACACACACACACACACACACACACACACACACACACACACACACACACACACACATATATATATATATATATATATATATGTATATATGTATATATGTATATGTATATATGTATATGTATATGTATATGTATATGTATATATGTATATATGTATATATATATATATATATATATATATATATATATATATATATATATATGTATGTATATATATATATATATATATATATATATATATATATATATATTCATAGACCTACTTTGTTAGGCACAGAAATCTGGAACTGTGGAACCCTCTTTAAGTTCTCCACCATATGGCAAGCATGGGACTTGGTGCATTGCAAGGGCCACATGAGACAAGAAGAGGGAGACAGAGAGAGATTGGTAGAGTTTTCTTTGTGCAGTGTGTGTGTCTGTGTGTGATTGTGTGCCTGAGAGAGTGATTGAGTGAGCTGGAGACAAGGAGGGCGTTCTGGAATTGATTTATCACCATTTGGAACGGGAGGGGTGTGTGTGCGTGAATGTGTGAAGGGATTGGGCTTTTCTGAACTTACGGCGTGCCAGACTGACAGGATACTTACCATGCTGTACCCTAGAGAAAGAGAGAGATAAAATAAAAAACAAGCTTTTAGATATTCACACAGCTGAAATGACGCAACTCCATTCAGATCATTATCCCTGCATTATACATTACTAATAGATTTCACTAACCTAGATTCCAAACCTGACTTTCTTTTGTGGGACACAAAATAAGGTATTTCAATCCTAAAGGGGTCCAAACAACACTGGACCTCATTGACTTTCATTGCATAAATCAAACAGTTTTAAAACAGTCCATAGAAGAAGGTAAGGTATGGGATATCAGGAAAGTGAGTAAATGATGACAGAATTTTCATTTCTGGGTGAACTATCCATTTAATACTGAGCAACTTATTAGTTCCTGAAAATTACGACTGCAATGCGGATCAACACACAATAGTGTTTATTTCCTGAATGATTCATTGTATTTTAACAAATCAGCCATTTGCTAACATATTAGGTGTGTTTACATTGTAAACGCATTGTATTCTGATTACAATTGGTTTAAGAGTCCAATCCGAATGAAAATGCCATGTTAACACCTCAATCGGAATGAAAAACTTTTGAAATTTCAATTGGTTTGAGACTGGTGGGATAAACCTTTTCTAAACTGTTCCAGAGTACATGTAAACACTTAAAAAATGAAACTGGAAAGTTTTGCGCATGTGCAATGATGTAGAAATGGCATAATGATGTATGATGCACGGAACCAGCTGATGTTGATGTTGAATATAATAAATGCTGTTGTATCAACCTAAAATTATCATCATCTGTGAAGTGGTGCAGACTCTCATCTGCAGAGGCCTTGTTTTGGGCACAGGAATGGGCGTTTTTGTGTGGATATGACACTATATGTTCGGATTAATCAATTGGAATGATTTCATTCTGAATCTTCTGAATGATTTCAAAGTAATCTCTTAAATTAATCTCCTTAACAACTCGACTTCACTAAATAAATCTTTTTTTTAATGAATCAATTGAATGAATGATTCATAAAAACAATCACTTGTTTTGTTGTTGAATCAATCTAAGGTTTTTTTTTTTAACGAACCAGTTAAATTAATGAGCGGTGGACTTGCCATTAGCCTCCACCTATCGGCGTAATTAGGTAACCAGAAGAAAGAGTCGCTAAAAAAACACTACTAATGCACAGACGGCAGAACATGCAAACACAGACAAGTAGAGAGAAACAAACAGTAAAAAATGGAAATATAATTTATGCCCATAGCACAAATGGTGCGGAACAAGTTACATACCACAAGTTAAATGCTTATAACAATAGTACCACAATTAACAACTAAATAGCCCACTGATGCACACTTTATGTCCTGATTGCACTATATGTCCGAGTTTGCACTGCATAAGTTTATGAAAGTGGATTCTATCTCAGCCCACACTAGCGTAATCTTCCATCTCTTCATCCTCAAGGGAGGTTACAAAGAGCCTCCCACTGCTCCCTCTCACATCATTACTGCGCTTTGAAAATAGAGAATCTAGAAAAAGCATTTAATTCCAGACAAACTGATACATCATTGCACTTCTGTAGGCCACAAGGGCTCCATTGATCGGCTTGTTTTCAAGGCAGGGAAAGAAAAGTGAAAACTGAGCCACTCTGTTATTTTTTTCTTGTTCCTGTTTCAGAATTCCTTTCATCTTCTTTAATCAACACTCTCTGATTTTGCTGAGCAATAACTGGAAATATTCATATTCTATTTTCTGTTATATCTCATTTATCATGCTTCATGTGCAATAGCTGTAAGTACTTTGAAAGCTTTAGCAATTTTGTACATTTTCACAGCTTTTCCAATAAAGCTTGCCTCTGAGATAGAAAGCGAGAGACGAGGCACATTATGCTGCACTATTTTTGGCTTTTCAGTGTTTTCTTTGTGTGCCACTCAAATCCGGCAATACAAATGCACAATTATTAGTCATGCCAATAAAGCGCATTAAAACTGATACAGATACGGTTGGAGAGATTACAAAATGTCATCTTCTCATATTTATGAAGAGAAGCTTTTGTCCTTGTAATTCCACTACAACAAGTCAACCTCTAAGAATACATTCATTAATTATTGAAAACTATAAAAACTATTTGAGTAACATGACTAATGATGAGGGCAGAATTGTATTGATTTTCAAAGATGATGTTTCAGCATTGAGACTGCTAATTACTATCAACCCATTTGAAAATCAAAGACATGAAACATCTCTAACTTGGTGTTTAAAAGTGCACAAGCTTATTAGTGGTGAACAATGAACCCCAAAGCAGCAAATATATGAGATGTAGTAGCTGTTGCCGTTCAAATTAAACTGTATTCCTGGTTTTCTCCCTTACACTGAGGAGAATAACAAAGGATAACAAGCTGTTTCAAGATCCTTCATGTTAACGACTAGAATTTCACCTGACAAAAAGCTAGCTTGACAAAAGAGATGGCGACCACGATGATGAAAAATCTCGTCAGAGCTGCGGTTCATGTGTGTGCACGATAAAGTGATTCAGCAGCTTTTGTTCCTGACTCTTACAGCCTGCTGTCCCCTCATTCTCAGGGTGTCTGATTGGCGGCTGAGTGGGAAGTCAAAGGTCATGTGAAGTCTGACAAAGGGCCCAGGCCAATACAAAAGTTACTAAGTGTGTCAGATTGGGAGGGGGTCCTGAAGGAGACCTCCTGCCTGGTCCCCTAACAAAGAACCATCAGCATGTGAACAGCCACGAGTGTCAGCATTCCGGTCCGGTGCTCCTTCCCCCCACAGAGGGCCTCTCTCATGGCATGCCCTCTGTCGCTGCAGGGGGAGCTCGCTGGATAAGCGTTAAATCACTGGCTGGCATAAGGGATCATGTGTGTTTTGGGCTGGGGGGTTGCTAAATGTGATTTAGCAACAAAGAACAAACCAAAGTGTGCCTCTTGTTTTCTTTTAAAAACATGGAATGCGAGTCGGTTAATTTGGCCCTCAGATGGGAAGCCGATGGAACGTTTCCAGCAAAGTTACAAATAAGGATACTTAGCTGTGCTCCTCGCTTAAAAAAACGACAAAAAAAACAAACCCTGTCTCGGACTATGAAAACTATGTTTCCTAGGCTGGTTATTGGTGGCCTTAAGTCACACTGTATTCAGAGCGCCTCTGTGCTGACCAGGGACAGAATGAATGAATCCCCCGAAGCCATTTAGCCCCTTAACAAATTTAGCACTTAAACAATGCCATCCCAGCTCATCAATCTTAAACCTGGCGTACAGAATTAACGACCTCGCTTAATGACTGATGGCCAGAGCCCACACGGCCCACTTATTAGTGCCACGGTTTACTTCTTAAGCTATTCAAACAAAGAGACTTGACTTCTTTCTCTATTCTCTAATGTGTTTCCCCCGCATCTTTAGTTACAGTGATGAGACTCGGGGGTTGTTTTGGGGTTTAAGTCAACTGTCAACAAATCCTAAAAACTACAGAAACTAGAGATCATTAGCTGCCTTTCTGGAGCTGTTCTTAATTATCAAGCCCACACTCTGATTCAATCTAATTGCCTATTAGCAAAACAATTAGCTATCATGCTAACATTGACTAGCGCTAAAAGGATTGTAAAGACCCTCCACAGTAGGCTGATGTGATGTTCAGCTTCTTTTTCTTTTTGGGCAATTATTTTGGATTATGAATGAGACGTATACTGCAATAATAAATATGATAAGGCTCTTAGGGATTTAAAACTTTAATGAGCACTGAAATGTCTTTAAAAAGTGAATGCTGTTACACTGACACACTAAAGCACTTCTGGTTTACTTAATCTGCTCTATCTTTAGTAATGAGGACATTCATAAAAAAACACATACTGCTGTTATTGTTAAATAAAACTTACAAATATTTTTGTTAATTTAAATAAAGCTGAAATAAAATATAACAATTAGATTTTAAAAATAAAATAAATGTAAATCAAATAAATGTTGCCAATAAGCTAAATAGAATTTAAAAAACATCAAAAACTAATAAGATATAAATATCAAAGCTAATATAAATATTAATAAATACTATAACTGTATATAAATAATACTAAAATAACACTACTACCACAAACACACACATATTAGCACTAAGAAAAGCTGAACTAGGTAGGCCTATACTTTTACAGTACAAATATATATATATATATATACACACACTCACCTAAAGGATTATTAGGAACACCTGTTCAATTTCTCATTAATGCAATTATCTAATCAACCAATCACATGGCAGTTGCTTCAATGCATTTAGGGGTGTGGTCCTGGTCAAGACAATCTCCTGAACTCCAAACTGAATGTCAGAATGGGAAAGAAAGGTGATTTAAGCAATTTTGAGCATGGCATGGTTGTTGGTGCCAGACGGGCCGGTCTGAGTATTTCACAATCTGCTCAGTTACTGGGATTTTCACGCACAACCATTTCTAGGGTTTACAAAGAACGGTGTGAAAAGGGAAAAACATCCAGTATGCGGCAGTCCTGTGGGCAAAAATGCCTTGTTGATGCTAGAGGTCAGAGGAGAATGGGCCGACTGATTCAAGCTGATAGAAGAGCAACTTTGACTGAAATAACCACTCGTTACAACCGAGGTATGCAGCAAAGCATTTGTGAAGCCACAACACGCACAACCTTGAGGCGGATGGGCTACAACAGCAGAAGACCCGACCTGGTACCACTCATCTCCACAAAAAATAGGAAAAAGAGGCTACAATTTGCACGAGCTCACCAAAATTGGATAGCTGAAGACTGGAAAAATGTTGCCTGGTCTGATGAGTCTCGATTTCTGCTGAGACATTCAGATGGTAGAGTCAGAATTTGGCGTAAACAAAATGAGAACATGGATCCATCATGCCTTGTTACCACTGTGCAGGCTGGTGGTGGTGGTGTAATGGTGTGGGGGATGTTTTCTTGGCACACTTTAGGCCCCTTAGTGCCAATTGGGCATTGTTTAAATGCCACGGCCTACCTGAGCATTGTTTCTGACCATGTCCATCCCTTTATGACCACCATGTACCCATCCTCTGATGGCTACTTCCAGCAGGATAATGCACCATGTCACAAAGCTCGAATCATTTCAAATTGGTTTCTTGAACATGACAATGAGTTCACTGTACTAAAATGTTCCCCACAGTCACCAGATCTCAACCCAATAGAGCATCTTTGGGATGTCGTGGAACGGGAGCTTCGTGTCCTGGATGTGCATCCCACAAATCTCCATCAACTGCAAGATGCTATCCTTTCAATATGGGCCAACATTTCTAAAGAATACTTTCAGCACCTTGTTGAATCAATGCCACGTAGAATTAAGGCAGTTCTGAAGGCGAAAGGGGGTCAAACACAGTATTAGTATGGTGTTCCTAATAATCCTTTAGGTGAGTGTATACAAAAGTTATACTTCATTTTATGTGCATCGACAATGATACTGTGAAAAGACTTATAAAGACAAAGAGTTAACAAAGAGCGTATGTGGCCTAATACAGTTTCATAGCTTACTTAAAATAAATAAAAAAACAGTTAGACTCTAGCAACAGCAGGATCTATATGGTATTCAATGACACATATTTTCCTGGATTTTCAAGCCTTAAAGCAACAGACACTGATTTCCTTCTAAATCCACAGAATGCTTGGACAGATAGATGGAATAATGCATGAATGTTATGAATAGACAGACAGACGACGAATGAGCGCTGAGGTCGGCACATATGCACTCTTAAGCTGACCCAAAGCCATACAGTGTTTGGATTAGACAGAATGGGCAGACGATCACTTCCTCTAGCTATAAAATTATCCCCTTTACCCTCCATTGGAACCAGAAAGATAAACACACTCGCTGTTTTTATAGGTGTGTGTGTGTGTCTGGAGTTTTAATTGAACACATTAGGAGGAGAGATAGAGTTACTTGGCTTAACTCAGAGGGGGTTCTGTCACTCTCTGGCTCTTACCATAAAGAACTTTTATACAGGAAACCGACACAGGCCGTAAAGAGGGAATTTCTATGCTTTTATCATTTGCAAGGCGTTACTTAAGAATGCGTTACTTTATTTCTTAATTCATTAAAGTATGTATTGCTCATTCGTATTTGATAAACATACAGTTCTCTAAAGATCCATTTAGGGTGGAACAATGTTCTTTCCCTTGTAAATCACAATTAAACCTGCAGCACCGAAGATATTCATTTGATACAAAGTGTAATCTGGGGGTGCAGATCTGCAGGCGAGAGTCTTAAACTGCTCAAAAAAAAATCCAAAAATAACATGAAGGGAGTGTGAAGAAGAAACCGGAGAGTATGAAAAAGAGAGTTGGAAAGTAGCGGGGAGAGAAAGTGGCTCTGTTTCTTTGTGTAAGGTGATCCTTCGCTCATAAGAATTTCCACAGAAATCAGGCTGACATTGTGAACACGTGGCGCGCTGCCGTCCCAGGCTCCCCAAAAAAGACCCCCACACATCTGCCAAACCAAGCAGACTGGGAAAGGAGGGAGGCTTTAAATCTATTGCATACTGAATGAACCCCCTTCTGAAATATGTCACCTTTGAGCCCCCACATGCGCAGAAGTCACCAATGCCCCCAGAAGTGTGCGTGTCTTTGTGCTCTCCGAGAAAAGAAGTGTGTCGAGAAGAACGAACAATAGGTTGTTTTTCCCCCCATCTCCGGCACTGTCATGTTTTGTGAAGTCGTTCTCAGAAAAAGGCTTTGAACTAAAACGACAAGTTATTCCTCTATGTTGAACAAAAAAAAAAACAGAGCGAGGAGGTTCCATTTGTCAATATGCAACTCTCTGATCAGCTGAAGGAGCAAAAGAGAGCGAATTGCTTCTTGAAATCAGATAATCCGTTCAAGCTAACCGAGCTGTAATGATCAAAAACAGAAGAGCGGTGTTTTGTGAACTCTAAAATATAAACAGAAAAGCATTTTATGAACGTGACATCAGATATAGGCGTAGGTTAGTGGCATGCAGACTGAAGCAAGGTATCATTCGGCTACAAAAACAAGTGATCAGGTGACAAAGCAACAGCTGCCAGACGGACGGGAATCGGCCTCTTACACAGATTCTGTTGCGCAGACACACTCTTTGTCTGTCTTTTTAGGACAAAAATCAGAAAACAGAACATTCACGTCTTTGTAATTTGCGAATGTGAGCTGAGTTCACTGCCTATGGTCATTGCACAACTCAAACAAAACCCCATCTCATGAGAAAACATAACTATTTGATGAATTCATATGAATTCATACAATGTGATTCGTATGGAAAGCATGAAGGTCCACCCCCAAACCTAACCGTCTGTGGTGTGTAAACAGAAAATGTACAAATGAGATTGTATGAATTCATATTAGCCACCAAAAACATAAAATATTTATGAATGTGTGAGAGTGTGTTGAACGATGATGATGATGATGAGAGGAGAGAGGAAGCTCAAGTGAACTTACAATACTGCACTCTTAAACAGCCAACGATAAAGCGCATTATCTCATTTTTAGTGTCAAGATTTTTAATTATAAGCGCAGATTGTTGCAGACATATCTTTGATGAGCTGATAAACCCATCCGCAATTTAGTATTCCCTGACTACGAGATGCTGACAGCACACTTTTCCATTATACTTTCTAGAAATGGCACATATCATAGTACAGAAAGCATAGAGAGATTTCAAACTCTTTGAAATGCCTTGAGTTGCAAACAATTAAATTAAAAAGGGAATTTCATCCAACACCCTTTAAAATAAGTTCAGCAATTTTTTTTTTATTTTTTTTTTTTTATCAGGAACCATTTCATAAAGGGATAGTTCATACAATCTTCTGTGGAACATGATAAAGAATATATTTTGAAAAAGGTCTCAGCGTTTTTGTAAAGAGAATGAAAATCAGTGCAGTTCAGTGTTGTTTTGAACCCCATTGACTTCATTGCATGGACAAACACAGTAAAACTATTCTTAAAAAAAACTTGTTTTCCCCTAGAAGAAAAAAAGTCATACAGGCTTAGAACAACATGGGATGGGGAAGGATTATTTCATGCACAAGCACAAATAACTAGACAATATAAAGTTCTGATTGGAACGTAAAGGGTTATTCCATGACATCTGATAGTAAAATAGCTTTTTGGTTTGTATTAGGACCTTTTTTAAGAGTTAACATGGAGATTGTGGGAGGGCAAGATTTCTCTCCATGACTCATGTGGAAGAAATATATCTTGCTCAAGTATAAACAGAAAGTGAATGATCGAGATCAGCAAACTATTTCTAAACAAACGCACGTGTGCGTACCTTATGTCTCGAGAATGTGTGTCCTATTGCGTAAATCTCCCACTCTTCTTTGGACGCAACCCCCAAAATGTAAGACACGCGTTAATAAAGGTTTCATGAAGGGCACATGCCGAATGATTATGACCTGCCACGAACCGAGAGAAAGCAGAGAAAGACAGAGGAAGTGAAATACGGGAGGGACGGTTTGCAGAGCAAAGAAAGCTCGGTATGAGAAATAAGGAGGAAGGGAGATTAGTTGCCACACAGGCGGCAGATGCTCGCGTGCCTTTACAAACACCCACGGTGCCCTCTCGACCCGCGGCGCCGGAGCATTCCGCCGTTATTCCCTCCTCCCTCCGCGCTCCGCTTCCCCGCCGGTTTCCACGGACCCTCTGCGAATTGCGACGTCCCACCTGCCACGCTCCATTGTGCGCGCGATCCTTTTTCATTTCAATGACAAAGTTAATTCCCCCCACGCCCCCTCCCTCTCTTCCAGCCCGGGGTGACTTTACGACCACAGCTTGAAATGCATCTCAAATCCTCCTGTTCACCAAAAAAAAAAAAAAAAAAAGAATAAAAGAAAAGAAAAAAAGAAAAGCCATCTGATGAGGACATACGACGCCGCCAGATTTCAACACCCGCTTATATTGTAGGCCATGTTTGCTTAATTGGGCTGCTGCTGTAAAACTATTTACTTGATTATAGCTTAACTACACTCAACTGTTTGGTCACTTTACGAACAAAGTAACACATGTCGACTTTTAAAATTAAAAATGTGAGGACAAAGACTCAATCAATAGTTTAAAATATGGCTGCGTAATTTGGTTCTCATACAGGCTACTTTAAGAGTGCACAGAACTGCACAGAACACAACAACAACATATAAAAAAAAAAATATAAAAATCTGTAAGCCTACTCTTTTTCAGAGCTAGCTAGCCTATCTCATGCACTTAATTCTATGTAAATAGGATATGTGATTAGCATCTCAAACTTGCTTATGCGCATCTGCTTGAGCACATGCGTCTTCCCCTTATGGCGTGAGAATAAACCACCCACTTGTTTAAAACGCACCGACTCGAAATTCTTTGAGCATGAAACCTGATAAAGAAGTAATGAAATTACATTTCGATGATGACTTTCACACGAAGAGTTTCCCGAATGGATAAGAAACAGTAACTTGCAAGAGTAAAACATGTAACATTAATTATGAGTGTGACAAACGCCAGAGGTTTAATGTTAAGAAAGCTGTCACCTGCGCTTGGCTCTCTGGGAACAACCATTAAATGACAAATTGAATATGATGACACAGTCTTGACTACATAGCCTACAGAAAACACGAACTAAAATATTACATTTGCTTACAAAAAACAGTGATTGATGGGCTGTAGTCAGGGTCACTGCTGTGTTGAGCAGTTTCGCAGAGAAAAGCTTCAGACTTCAGCTGGCCCACGACAGATGGACAGCCACAGGTCACAGGGCCGAATTTCAATGCATTCTCACGGTGCATCTCCATTCAGCACACGTTCTATTTTATCAGAACGCATCTACAAACATTAGGCCTTCGATTAAACTCTTACTGAATTTGTTGTAGTGTTTAAACAGACTATTTGTACGCGCTGCAATTGTATGCGTGAACTACAAATGCGTTACGCGCAAAGGATCAGATACCTTATGGATAAAGTTAAAATGGGTTTATTTAATAAAAACATACAGTGAAATCCACTAATTCTAGCTGTGTGTCGCGAAAAGGTGTTTCTCGCAGGACTGACTGATAGGCTATAGTGGTTTGGGTTTCCTGGACGTTTGAACCAGATGGCCGTGAAACTTCCAGAAGCTCATGTTTGCTTTTTGTTTGTGGGTGAACGCGCATAATGATGCTAATGCGGCAGAATCAGAGATGGTGAATCGTAAAGTGGCATTGTGCACAGGGGCCGAGTGTGACCTCAGTGAGAAATCACATTGACTGCGGGTTAAGGGAGGTTGGGGGAATCCTTTTCACAGCGCGCGATTCGCCACGCGCGCAAACTCCTCCAGCGAGACACAATAGCGCGCTGATGTGCTCTCTGATATCATCCAGTTACCCTTCATACACAGAACTTTAGCTGTGGTTTAGACATTTTATTACAAAATTCCCTGGAAACCATATGTAGTATAAAAACTACATGCTATTATATTAGTACATGTATATTTAATGTATAACCTTTTATCTTACTCAAGATTATAAAATGATTGGTGCAATAAATAAGATTTTAAATATTAGAACACTGTAAAAGTTGCTGCATTTTTAAGTAAAATCACTGTGAAGCCAATGTGACAACATACAGGGATCGACGTTTAATCAAAGTTAAATGACAAAGAAAAATGAACTGAAACTCTGGAAACGTAGTAATGACAGAAATTATAAGTTAAATAGATGGAAATAAATATGTTATAATAATGAAAGCATTTCTACAGTGGGAAGTAACCCAAAGTGTGCCGGGTGACTCGGGAAACTTTGGTCTTGAATAAATGTCCTTTTATCTATTGTTATGGCACACTTCTGAAACTCTGTCCTCCTCATGGCGAGATCTGCTTGCCAGCTCCACCTCAATCACTGCTCTTTCTTTCCTTCATTCTGCCTTTTCTTTTCTTTTCATGGATGTGGGGCGAGGAGGGGAGGCTGGAGTTTGGAGAGGGTGGGGGCCACAGTCTGAGGTGGGCTGCAAGGGGCCAGTCAGTGTTCTCAGAGTCACAGACAGAACACACACTCACTCACACACACACACACACACACACACACAAGGAGCTGCGCCTCCCACACACCCGCGCACCAACTCACACACAGTCAGACGAAGAGGAAAGTGGATGTGTGCAGCACTAATACCGCGTCTTGATGCTTTCTCCGAGGCGCTGAAAACACACAGAGAGGGGAAGTGCTGGTTCCTCGACTCCATTTGCATCTGAGGATTTATCATGCTTTAGTTTACACCGAACAACCGACCAGCCAGTTTTCTCTGTGTGCGGAATAAATACTTTGCGCACGGCTTCAAAAATGGGAACAACTAAATACTGCAGCGACAGGAATGTACTGTTTTGCAAGATGCTTCTGAAACTTATACTTCTGGCGGTCGTGGCGCACAGTGTTTCGGGGAAGACTTTAAAATACAAAGTTTTGGAGGAGCAGAGAGTCGGTACTGTGATTGCCAGACTGAAAGAGGATGTAGCCGGTATATTATCCAAACTCCCGAGCTCCGTGTCTCCAAGCTTCCGCGCGATGCAGAGAGGCAGCACCCCGCTACTCTCCGTGCGCGAGGAGGACGGAGAGATCAGCATCGCCACCAAAATCGACCGCGAGAAGCTCTGCGAGAAAAACTTAAACTGCACTATCGAGTTCGACGTGATCACGCTTCCCACGGAATACCTCCAGTTGTTTCACATTCAAGTGGAAGTGTTGGACATCAACGACAACGCTCCCCAGTTCTCGCGCGCCATAATCCCCATAGAGATATCAGAGAGCGCGTCTGTGGGCACGCGCTTCCCTTTGGATAGCGCGTTGGACCCGGATGTCGGGGAAAACGCGCTCCACACCTACTCGCTCACTCGGAATAACTTTTTCAAAATCGATATCAGGACGAGAACAGATGGCGCAAAGTATGCGGACCTTGTTGTGATGAGGGAACTTGACAGGGAAACACAGTCCAGCTACCAACTACAACTCACAGCGTCAGACTCTGGCGTGCCGCCGAAATCTGGCTCAACCCTGCTTAAAATCAGCATATCTGATTCCAACGATAATAGCCCGGCGTTTGACGAGCAGGCTTACGTGGTCAACCTCCTAGAAAATTCATCACTGGGCACACTACTGGTGGACCTGAATGCCACAGACCCAGATGAAGGCAATAATGGCAAAATAGTGTATTCTTTCAGCAGCCACGTGCCACCCAAAATCCTAGAGACCTTTAAAATTAATCCAGATAATGGCCACATCACTCTAATTAAGAAAGTTGACTACGAAACTACTTCCTCGTATGAAATAGATGTGCAGGCCCAGGATATGGGTCCCAACTCCATTCCAGGCCACTGTAAGATAATCATCAAAGTGGTTGATGTCAACGACAACAAGCCAAAAATCAACATCAACCTTATGACTCAGGGCAAAGAGGAGGTGGCCTACATCTCAGAAGCCTCCCCTGTCGATACCTTCATCGCATTAGTGCGCGTGGATGACAGCGACTCAGGTCTAAATGGTGAGGTTGTGTGCCGTCTTCATGGCCACGGGCATTTCCGCTTGCAGAAGACCTATGAGAACAACTACATGATTCTCACAAATGTGTCTCTGGACCGTGAGAAGCGCTCTGAATATAGCCTGACAGTGATCGCTGAAGACCGCGGCTCGCCAAGCCTATCCACCATCAAACACTTCACAGTGCAGGTGCAGGATGAAAACGACAACCCTCCTCGCTTCGAAAAGAGCCGGTATGAAATCTTCAAGTCTGAGAACAATTCGCCAGGGGCATACCTTACATCAGTGGTGGCCACCGACCCAGATTTGGGCTCTAACGGTCAGGTGACCTATTCAATTGTGGAGAGCCAAGTTCAAGGTAGCTCTATTTCAACCTATGTGACCATTGACCCATCCAACGGGGCTGTGTATGCGCTCCGAAGTTTTGATCGGGAAGAAGTTGGCCGTCTTTCGTTCACCGTGCAAGCGAGGGATGGCGGAGGCCCATCTTCGCTTAGCAGCAACGCCACTGTTTTCCTCACTGTACTAGATGAAAATGATAACCCACCCATCATTGTTGCTCCACTACTAATAAACCACACGGCTGAGGTGCCATTATGGAGGCATGCTGAGCCTGGTCATCTGGTGACAATCATAAAGGCCACAGATCGTGATGCAGGGGCCAACAGCGAGTTGACTTGCTCCATAGTGGGAGGTAATGATGAAGGACTTTTTGTCATGGACCCACGCAGATGTGAGTTACGAACCAACGGAAGCGTTGAGGCCTCTGGGCATGAGGGATTTGATCTCGCAATCTTAGTACAAGACAGAGGGGCGTCGATTCGACTCTCAGCAAGGGCCATACTGCACATTAGTCTGCGGGACTATCCAGAAAGCTACTCCCTGAACCCTTCAGACATAAACAACCAATCGGTTCTAGACGTGTCTATGATCATCATCATCTCCCTTGGTGCCATCTGTGGCGTACTTCTCATCGTCATGGTGATGTTTGCAACCAGGTGCTCGAGAGAGCAGAAGGACCCAAGACATTCCTATAACTGCAGAGTAGCTGAGTCCACCTACCAAAACCATCCCAAAAAACCTGCCCGGCAGATCCACAAGGGCGATATCACATTGGTCCCCACTGTGAATGGGACCCTGCCTGTGAGGGCCCATCCTCGCTCCCCGTCAGCCTCACCTGCTCCAGAGAGTCGCCAGAGCCACCACAGCCGCCAATCACTCAACAGCCTGGTCACCATCTCCTCCAATCACGTGCCAGAGAACTTCGCCCTAGAGCTTGCTCATGCCACACCCCCCGTTGAGGTAAAAAAATGTGTTCAGTAACTATTTGTGAATTCAAAGTGAACCCTGTTTATTCCTATTTAATTCCCCCTAAACCTGTTACAATATCCAATGTTTGTTTTATTTATAGCATGTTTATATGTATATCCATAGATTGTTTCATTATGCTTAGTATCCATCCATATCATTCCCTCATTCACCCCACCAATCCCCTCCCCTCTCCACCCGATCACTACCATGGTTTGTTTGTATTTGTGTTGGTTTGCTGTCTGGTCTGCCATTATTCATTTTTATTTCCATTTTTTTTTCTTTCTTTATTTGTTTCCCGCCCTGTTTCCTTTTCTTTTTGGCTATAGCAAGTCTCACAGCTTCTGTCCATACTTCATCAGGGCCAGTACCAACCCAGACCCAGTTTCCGTGGCAACAAATACACCCGGAGCTACAGGTAACCAATCACACTTCAGCCTGTTGCCACCTTTAACAGACCGTCCTACAGAGGGTTCAAAGTTCTAGTGCGTGAGAGTCTGGACACCCTGGAGTACTTTAGTAACAGAAGCTGACGATACATGACAGCCTCATCATGTTAGCAAGTCAACTGCCCTTTGAATAAAGCCTTTTTTGTTTATGCATAAACTGCTCCCTCCTTAAGTGGCCCATTTCTTTTTTTCACAGCACCAATAAATTAAAAAGTAAAAAAAAAAAGAAAAAAAAAGATGATAGTGGATATACTGTAGCTAAGTTAAAGCTATTGTAATAGCTAATTTTGTTTATTCTTTGTCTCTAGGTATGCTTTGAATGAGATGGATAAGTTCAGCCTGAAGGACAGTGGACGAGGGGATAGTGAGGCAGGAGACAGTGATTGTGAGATGGGGAGGGAGTCCCCTCTTCTTGGAGAAGGCTTCAGTGAGCTCTTCACTCCTGATGGACACCACAGACTGCATCCAAGTAAGCAAGAGATGAGATGCTGATGAGGACTCCTTTAGACCTCACGAGGCTGTAGATACCAGGCCTTGATTTCACAACATTTGGGCATACCTTTAAAAAAGTTTTAAAAAAAATGTAACAAAGAAATGTAATTGTTATCTGGACTGCATTACTCAGACTTCACACACACACACACACACACACACGCACACACGCACGCACACATTTGTGACTATAACCTCCATTTTAAACATTTACAATGTATCTCTTCAAGATGAAACAGCCTTTGAAACACTACAACTATATGTTGGAGAACAACATGATTTTTGATGGAAAAAATATATGCTTGATCTATAATTCAATCATTAATGTGACTAGAACATGAATTGGGTTGTGCACGGGGATGGACCATATATTTCTGTAAATCAGCATGTTTAATCATTCATTCTCTGCATGAGAGAGTGGGCTAAATGAGGGCCTGTTTTGCAAATGCACCAGATTGGGCATTTATTAACTGTAAGATCTATTATAAATGGCCTTTCAAAATTAATGGCGCTATAATCAGCCCCTAGAACATGAATGAGTAATGTCAAACATGTTCAATGAACGCTATAAGTTGGCATATTTGATTTGTTTTACATAGTCTCTAGAAAACAAAGCTGGCTCGGATGGAACTGGAAAGACTTAAGTAATTTGGCTTCCAATTGATGTATTTGACAAGCAAAGGGTGCGTGCAGTCTTTGCATGTTGTGCCAGAATCAGCAATCATTAACTAACCACTTCCATTAATGCTTTTGTTTTCTTTCTGATCACTGTAGCGATGAAGCTGTGCACTGAAGAATGTCGTGTCCTTGGTCACTCTGATCAGTGCTGGATGCCTCCATTGCCTTCTCCAGCCTCCTCTGACTACCGTAGTAACCTCTACATCCCCGGAGAAGATCCCCAGCAGAAAGCCACCCCCGAAGCACCACAATCTGGCGAGTCAACACTGAGGAAGAAGAGTTTCTCTACATTTGGCAAGGAGAGCGAGGAGGGAGAGGGGGAGGCAGGTGATGGGGAAGACCTGTGCGGAACGACTTCTCTGCTGTCTGAAATGAACAGCGTGTTCCAGAGACTCCTCCCCTCCTCGCTGGATAATTACAACGAGACTAATGAAACTGAAAAGGCAACAGCGTGTGCTGCAGGGGTGGGATCGTTGGAAAGAAGGAAGGGCCATTTACCTGGAAAGCCAAGCCCTGCCACTTATCAGCAGAACGTGGCTGTTTGGGCTGCTAATACACACTTTCAAAATCCTGGACATGGCCACGCCCCTGCTAGTCACATGACTGCCCTGGTGGCTCCACTCCCCGCCCCTCTGCCAGCTTCCATGGCAACAACAGCTTCCTCTTCAAAATGGCTCCCTGCAATGGAAGAAATTCCGGAGAATCATGAGGAAGATGAGTTAGAGTCTGTGCTCGGTCATTTGCACGGGAAGCGCTGTGACAGTCGCAGCGAAATTATGGACGCCAGCGAACTGGTTGCAGAAATCAACAAACTCCTTCAAGATGTCAGGCAAAGCTAAAGACTAAACTCTCGCTCTCTACAATAAAATATTTTATATATATATATATATATATG